>NW_021604792.1:9442053-9537516 GCF_004785775.1 Grammomys surdaster
CTTCATGAGGTCAAGGATCTCTTCTTCCACCTATGCCCAGCAGGGCCACTCTTACATATTCAGCTGAAGCCCTGGATCTCTCCCTAAGTGCTCCTAGGCTTGTGGTTTAGACCCTGGGAGCTGTGGTTGGTTGGTATTGTTGCTCTCCTCATGGTGCCACAAAACCTTTCAGCTCCAATGGGCTTCACTCTAACTCCTCCATTGGGAACCCCATGATCAGTTCAATGGCTACTTGTGAGCTTCTGCCTCTGAATATGTCAGACTCTTGAAGACCTCTGAGGAGACATCCATATCAGGCTCTTATCAGCATGTACTTCCTGACTTCCACATAAGCATCTACCTTTGGTGACTGCACATGGGATGGATACTCAGGTGGAATGGTCTACAGACGGCCCCTCCTTCAGATTCTGTCCCTCACTTTGTCTGCATATTTGCTCCCTTGATTATTTTGTTGCTCCTTCTAAGAAGGACTGAATCACTTCCACTTGGTCTTCCTTCTTTATGAGGTTCATGTGGCCTGTGAGTTGCATCTTGTGCATTTCAAGGTTCTGGGCTAATATCCAATAATCAGTGAGTGAATACCATGTGTGTTCTTTTGTGATTGGCTTACTTCACTCAGGATGATAATTTCTAGTTCCATCCATTTACCTAGGAAACTTTCGAATTCATTGTTTTTAATAGCTGAGTAATACTCCATTGTGTAAATATACCACCTTTTTTGAATCCATTCCTCAGTTGAAGGACATCTGGGTTCTTTCCAGCTTCTGGCTATTATAAATAAGACTGCTATGAACATAGTTGAGCATATGTCCTTGTTATATGTTCGAGCATCTTCTGGGTATATGCCTAGGAGTGGCATACCTGGATCCTCAGGTAGTGCTATGTCCAATTTTCTGAGGAACCGCCACACCGATTTCCAAAGTGGTTGCACCATCTTGCAGTCCCACCAACAATGGAGGAGTATTCCTCTTTCTCCACACCCTCACCAACATCTACTATCACCTGAGTTTTTAATCTTAGCCATTCTGACTGGTGTGAGATGGAATCTCAGGGTTGTTTTGATTTGCATTTCCTTGATGACTAAGGATACTGAACATTTCTTTAGGTGCTTCTCGGCCATTCGAGTTTCCTCAGTTGAAAATTCTTTGTTAAGCTCTACACCCCATTTTTAATAGGGTTATTTGGTTGTCTGCAGTCTAATTTCTTGAGTTCTTTGTATATACTGGATATTAGCCCTCTATCAGATGAAGGATTGGTAAAGATCTTTTCCCAATTTGTTGGTTGTCGTTTTGTCCTATTGACAGTGTCCTTTGCCTAACAGAAACTTTGGAATTTTAAGAAGTCCCATTTGTCAATTCTTGATCTTAGAGCATATGCTATTGGTGTCCTGTTCAGGAACTTTTCCCTTGTGCCGAAGTATTCAAGGCTCTTCCCCACCTTCTCTTCTACTAGTTTCAGTGTATCTGGTTTTATTTGGAGGTCCTTTATCCACTTAGTCTTGAGCTTTGTACAAGAGATAAGAATGGATCAATTTTCATTCTTCTACATGTTGTCCTCCAGTTGAACCAGCACCATTTGTTGAAAATGCTGTCCTTTTTCCACTAGACAGTTTTAGCTCCTTTGTCAAAGATCAAGTGACCATAGGAGTGTGGGTTCATTTCTGGGTCTTCAGTTCTATTCCATTCATCTTCTTGCCTGTCTCTGTACCAAACCAGGTAGTTTTTATCACTATTGTTTTGTAGTACAGCTTGAGGTCAGGGATAGTGATTCCTCCAGAAGTTCTTTTATTGTTGAGAATAGTTTTCGCTATCCTGGATTTTTTGTTATTCCATATGAATTTGAGAATTTCGTTTTCTAACTCTGTGAAGAATTGAGTTGGGATTTTAATGGGGATTGCATTGAATCTGTAGATTGCTTTTGGCAAGATGGCCATTTTTATTATATTAATCCTGCCAATCCATGAGCATGGGAGATCTTTCCATCTTCTTAGATCTTCGATTTCTTTCTTCAGGGACTTGAAGTTCCTGTCATACAGGTCTTTCACTTGCTTGGTTAGATTCATACCAAGGTATTTTATGTTATTTGCAACTATTGTGAAGTGTGTCATTTCCCTAATTTCTTTTCAGTCTGTTTATCTTTCATGTAGAGGAAGGCTACTGATTTGTTTGAATTGATTTTATAACCAGCTACTTTGCTGAAGTTGTTTATCAGGTATAGGAGTTCTCTGGTGGAAGTTTTGGGGTCACTTAAGTATACTATCATATCATCTGCAAATAGTGATAGTTTGACTTCTTCCTTTCCGATTTGTATCCCTTTGACTTCTTTCTGTTGTCTAATTGCTCTGGCTAGGACTTCCAGTTCTGTATTGAATAGGTAGGAGAAGAGTGGGCAGCCTTGTCTAGTCCCTGATTTTAGTGGGATTGCTTCAAGTTTCTCTCCATTTAGTTTGATGTTGTCTACTGGTTTGCTGTAAATTGCTTTTACTATGTTTAGGTAGGGGCCTTGAATTCCTGATCTTTCCAAGACTTTTATCATGAAGGGATATTGAATTTTTTCAAATGCTTTCTCAGCATCTAGTGAGATGATCATGTGTTTTTTTTTTTGGAGTTTGTTATATAGTGGATTACATTGATGGATTTCCGAATATTGAACCATCCCTGCATTAGTGGGATAAAACATACTTGATCATGATGGATGATTGTTTTGATGTGTTCTTGGATTCAGTTTGCTAGAATTTTATTGAGTATTTTTGCATCGATATTCATAAGGGAGATTGGTCTGAAGTTCTCTTTCTTTGTCAGGTCTTTGTGGGGTTTGTGTATGAGTGTAATTGTAGCTTCATAGAATGAGTTGGGTAGTGTTCCTTCTGTTTCTATTTTGTGGAATAGTTTGAAGAGAATTGGTACTAGGTCTTCCTTGAATGTCTGATAGAATTCAGCACTAAAACCATCTGGTCCTGGGCTTTTTTTTTTTTTTGTGGGGAGACTTTTAATGACTGCTGCTTTTTCCTTAGGGGTTATGGGACTATTTAGGTCATTTACCTGCTCCTGATTTAACTTTGGTACCTGGTATCTGTCTAGGAAGTTGTCCATTTCATCCAGGTTTTCCAGTTTTGGTGAGTATAGGCCTTTTTAGTAGGATCTGATGATTTTTTGAATTTCTTCAGTTTCTGTTGTTATTTCTCCCTTTTCAGTTCTGATTTTATTAGTTTGGATACTGTCTCTTTGCCCTCTGGTCAATCTGGCTAATGGTTTATCTATCTTGTTGATTTTCTCAAAGAACCAGCTCCTGGTTTTGTTGATATTTTGTATTGTTCTTTTTGTTTCTATTTGGTTGATTTCAGCCCTGAGTTTGATTATTTCCTGCCTTCTACTCCTCCTGGGTGTATTTGCTTCTTTTTGTTCTAGAGCTTTTAGTTGTGCAGTCAAGTTGTTAGTGTGTGCTTTCTCCAGTTTCTTCTTGTAGGCACCTGGAGCTATGAGTTTTCCTCTTAGCACTGCCTACATGGAGTCCCACAAGTTTTGATATGATGTGTCCTCATTTTCATTTAACTCTAAAAAGTGTTTAATTTCTTTATTTCTTCCTTGACCAAGTAATCATTGAGTAGAGAGTTGTTCAGTTTCCATGTGCATGTGGGTTTTCCATTGGTTTTGTCATTATTAAAGACCAGTCTTAGTCCACAGTGATCTGATAAGATGCAAGGGATTATTTCAATCTTTTTGTATCTGTAGAGGCCTGTTTTGTGACCAACTATATGGTCTATATTGGAGAAGGTACCATGAGGTGCTGAGAAAAAGGTATATTCTTTTCTTTTAGGATGAAATGTTCTATAGATGTCTGTTAAGTCCATTAGGTTCATAACTTCTGTTAATGTCAAAGTTACTCAATTTTGTTTCTGTTTCCATGATCTGTCCATTGCTGAGGGTGGGGTGTTGAAATCCCCCACTATTATTCTGTGAGGTGTAATGTGTGTTTTGAGCTTTAGTAAAGTTTCTTTTATGTATGTAGGTGCCCTTGCATTTGGAGCATAGTTTTTCAGAATTGAGAGTTCACCTTGGTAGATTTTTCCTTTGATGAGTATGATTTGTCCTTCCTTATCTTTTTTGATTAATTTTGGATGAAAGTCGATTTTATTTGATATTAGATTGGCTACTCCAGCTTGTTTCTTGGGACCATTGGCTTGGAAAATTGTTTTCCACCCTTTTATTCTGAGGTAGTGTCTGTCTTTGTCACTGCGGTGCGTTTCCTGTATGCAGCAAAATTTTGGGTCCTGTTTGTGTATCCAGTCTGATAGTCTGTGTCTTTTTATTGGGGAATTGAGTCCATTGATGTTAAGAGATATTAAGAAAAAGTGATTGTGGCTTCCTGTTATTTTTGTTATTAGAGGTAGAATTATGTTTGTATAGTTATCTTCCTTTGGGGTTGTTGGAAGATTACTTCCTTGCTTTTTCTAGGTTGTAGTTTCCCTCCTTGTGTTGGCATTTTCCTTCAATTATCCTTTGAAGTGCTGAGTTTGTGGGAAGATATTGTGCAAATTTGGTTTTGTCATAGAATATCTTGGTTTCACCATCTATAGTGATTGAGAGTTTTGCTGGGTATAGTAATCTGGGCTGGCAACTGTGTTGTCTTAGGGTCTGTATGATGTCAGTCCAGGCTCTTCTGGCTTTTATAGTCTCTGGTGAGATGTCTGGTGTAATTCTTATAGGTCTGCCTTTATATGTTACTTGACCTTTTTCCCTTACTGCTTTTAGTATTTTTTCTTTGTTTTGTGCATCTGATGTTTTGATTATTATGTGACGGGAGGTATTTATTTTCTGGTCTATTCTATTTGGTGTTCTGTAGGCTTCTTGTATGTTTCTGGGCATATTGTTCTTTAGGTTAGGGAAGTTTTCCTGTATAATTTTATTGAAGATATTTACTGGCCGTTTAAGTTGGAAGTCTTCATTCTCATCTATACCTATTATCCTTAGGTTTGGTCTTCTCTGTGTCTGCCCCAGCCCAAAGGACCAGGCAGGGGGGGAAGGGAAGTGGAATTCCGGAGGGGTGGGGTTTGGGTAGCTGGTGTGTCCTGAGTGTCCCTAGCTTTCAGATGTATCTCTAGGGCTTAGGGAGTGAGATGGGATTCTTACCAGCTGCTCTGAGTGCAGTGGCTCCTCTAGGATGGCTCAGCATTCAGTATCTCCACAGGAGCAGACCAACTCTGTGTCTGCCCCAGCCCCGAGCTCATTCTCTAGACCAAGCTGGCTTCAGACACAAAAAGGTCTCCCTGCGTCTACCTTTCCAAGTGCTGAGATTAAAGGTTTTCACCAACACAGCCAACAAGACATTGGCTTCTACGGTTCCTACCCAATCTCTGGCTCTAACATTCTTTCTACCTTTACTTCCATGACATTTACTAAGCCTTGGAGATAGTGATTCAGATGTCTTGTTTAAAACTAAGGAATCCATAAATTCTTACATTCAATAATTTGACCAGTAGTGAATCTATATTACCTGACACCCTCTCCAAAAGGAAGCTCCTCTGATGAAGACCTAGAGAAGCACTAATCTATGGGTACAGAAATTTGCTTGCTTTTATATTTTAATAAAGCAAGGCATACATTTCCATTTGAAATTAATGTTCTCACCTCAGAAACTGTTAACATTTTATTATCTAAGTCTTTCTCTGTTATTGTTATTGTTATTGTTATTATTATTATTATTATTATTATTATTATTTAGGGTATGTTTATAAACACATATGAAATACACACTGAGTCCAATTACCATTATTCATAAATACTTTACTGTGTGGCTGAACACTTGGCAATGGCAACCTGTCACAGGGCTTGATCCTGGAGGAAACTATTTTTCTTTCATTAGCTATTGAGTGACTGGATGATGGCTGATGTGGTCCTATGAAAATCTGGTGCCATCCCTGTTATACTCAGGAGACACTTTTAGAGCAATCCTCTCAGCATTCTGGGTATTATACTCTTTCTGCCTCTCTTCCGTGATGTTCCCACAACCATAGGTGTAGGGTTTGTGCTTCTAATGTACGGCCTGTTGAACACACTCCATAGTCACTTATACTCTGCATTTTCAGTATTTGAGTTTGTGATATAAGAGTCTTCATTAGCTGCAAAAGGATGCTTCTTTAGTTAGAATGAAAACTGTGTGGTTATAGAATGTGTAGAAGGCAGTTTTATGTACATCAATTTAACAAAGTGGTAGTAGTTGATTCTCACCTATGGTTTATGATTTCTCCAGCCACTAGTTCTTGGCTACATTTACAACACTAAGCACAAATTTCCTCCTGGTCTTCCTCCTCTTCAGGGGGCCATATGTACAATCAGAAATCTCTAGAAATACCCAGAATATGAGAGCCATGATTACACCATTGTGTGTATCCTGGAGGGCTTCTAGTGGTCATAATTTACAGGATTTAAAACTAAGTAGGACAGTTGATAACTTTTGGAACCTCACAGCTTACATTAACACCTTCTATGTGAGATCTAGCCATCAGCTAAGAGGTTTCCTTTTCAGTATCATTTCACCTCCCAAAGTTCTGTAAACAAAGTGTGTTCTTATTTCAGCAAGCACATCTTCACTGAAGAATATCTAAAACAAATTACTGTAAAGAAAAGAAGCACAAAGAAGAAAACAAACACAAGCCCTGCTTTGCTTAGTATGTCTCTTGGTGGAGCTTAGTTGGATATAACTTGACCTTGGAGAAGCCAAACAGATTTTTCAATCTGTGAAGTAGCAATGTGTGAAAATGGAAAACGTGAAAAGTAGAATCAGATGACATTATTTTTACTCAAAAAGATACATTTCAAAATATTCTTTTCCAAAAAAGCTTTTTATTAAGGCTCTTATATATCTGAATATTCAAAAAATGAATCAGAAGCAATAAAAAGTGTGAGAAAAAAGTATGCAAGGTTTAAGTATTGTATGTATTTGATACCATATATACTGGAAGCATTTCTGAATCTCGTTCATGATTTAAGCTTTTCTAACTTTACTATGACAAGGTCAAGATATATATTAAATAACAATCAGGTTTATTAACAAGGAAAGTGTCAGAACACAGTGCATTGTCGTGTATATTATTATTTAGTGTTCTTCATACCCCCATATAGCACACACACACACACATATATATGTGTGTGTTCAACCACACTGCAAAGTATTTATGAATAATGGTAATTGGACTCAGTGGGTATTTCATATGTGTTTATAAACATACCCTAAATAATAATAATAATAATAATAATAATAATAAACAATAACAATAACAGAGAAAGACTTAGATAATAAAATGTTAACAGTTTCTGAGGTGAGAACATTAATTTCAAATGGAAATGTATGCCTTGCTTTATTAAAATATAAATACATACATATATATATATGTGTGTGTGTGTGTGTGTGTGTGTAGACTTTCTACCCAGTTCAAACCATATTGTTGCCAAATAAAATACACAGAAATCCTTAGATTTATAATAAGCTTTAATGCACTACAGCTTGGTAGATATCAACATTCTAAGATATTTTGATTGCTTCTGTGTTCAAATCAACAAGGTGTTACTCATTATATGTTCCATCTGGGTGGCATATGTCCCAACAGACCTACTTCAGCGAAAGCAGAAATGCTTTTAATTCTTATTGATCTCCACCTTAGGATGGTAAGACTTTAAAGTAAATAATGCTACTAGGATGAGAGAAGGGGAATGATGATAATAGATAAATTATATGTAAGCTTAAACTTTGTATGATTTCAGTAGGTTTATTCCTCAGTTAAAATATTACTTAACAATAGAAAACATTGCTCAAGAAAATACACTGGTTAAAATAGAACAAAATCTTTTGGAAGACTGTGATTTTACAAAACAGAAACAACCTATAGATTTGGAAACTAAGATCCTGTATTTCATATACTCACTGTCTTATGCTTTGTTTTCCTAAGTTAAATCCTTAAGCATATAAGTATACCTTCGTAAAGTTGACATACATAAGGATTTCAATAGTTTATAGCTTTATGGGTTTGCCCTTGATATTTTATAATTTGAGCATTGCTTCATGGTGAGCTATGACTTTGTAACTCATATGGTTTTTAAAAATTTATTTTATTTTATGCATAGAACTAATTGCCTGAAAGTATGTGTGAGCATCCCATGAGTACATTTTCTGTAGAAGCCAGAAAATGGCACCATATTTTCTGAGGCTGGAATTACAGGCAGTTGTGTACTGCTGTGTGGATACTGGGAACCAAACCTGTATCCTCTGTAAGAGTAGCAAGTGTTCTTAGCTGTCTTCAAAACTGTAATTCAACAGGGTATTAACCTTCTGATACCTTCAACATCTTCCTAATATGAGGCCCAAATTAAGTATTACTGCACTCAAGATTGTAATGAGAAATGCTTTAAGACTTTGGGATATCATTGGAATTCCTTTCTCTGTTAAAAAAATAATAAAATAGCTATATTATTTGTGATGCCCAATTTATGCAAGTAGAAGAAACACAGTTCAGACATCTCTGATATAGAGCAATATTCAGAAATAATGGGATGTCCAGATTTATGTTTCCTAAGAGCCTAGTCTGCCCCCATTACCATATTATCACTGGTAGTTATTTTCAATTTTACTGACAGTCAGGGCAAGCAAAAAATTGTAGGCTTCAAAATCATTTCAGAAGGACTTCAAATATTTTATCATTAAAAAAATCTATCATATTATCTCCTTTATGGAATCCATGTAGGTTTAATAAAAAAATGGTGGCTATATATTATGTGATCATTATGTGAACATATATGGGAAAATAATACAGTGGATAATAGAAAAGTGATATACAAAAACACATTAAAAACACCAGAAAATGTAATAAATTATTTTGAAAACATTAAGATTGCCAGTTCCTAAAATTTATTTATAATTATTTTGTAGTTTTGTTTGTCTAAAAGTATGAGAATATCAGTTAAAGTAATATATATGTATATGTATAAAATATGCACATAATATGTACATTATAAATGTATATATTATACATACATATATGTAATTTGTATAAACAAATTGTATTAGTCTTAAAGGATAAGCAAATGTGGGTACAATGGAAACTAGATTGTGGATATGGGAAGATTGAAAGGTAAAAGCATCAAAGACTTATGATACTAGGTGGTCATAAATTGTGTCTAAGGTACTCAAATTGGAGACAAAATCACAAATATAGTTAGAGATGGAGTCATAAATGATCTGTTCGTGTTATTATTGGTATTATAAAGATAAACTATTCGGTTTTGCCAGTTGCAAAATGTGGCAAGACTATCATTGTCTTCTAACTAAAACACAAAAGAAAGTTAAAGGAAAAGCATGGTAATATGAAGTTTCTCCTCCCTTTAGGCATCTGTAAAAAATGGAAATACAAGTTCATGTTTTTTGCATTTCTCTACTCTTGTCACATTTCTATTTTGTCCTGTTCATTCTTGCCATGAACTGCTAGGGCTATGCTAGAGGAATGACATGTGGTTTTAGAACTCATGGAATGCTGCCTACCAATTAGCACAGCCATGATGGATGTGCCTTAGTTGAGGCATGACCCTGAAAATTAAGTGTCCTGAGAACGTCATTCTTTTATAGAGTTCTGCTCTTCCTGTTGCTTTCATGTTTCTCTAAATCTAAGAATTGTATGAAAGCTCGAAAGTGATTTCCACATCCCTCACTGGACAGTATCTCTACAACTCACAATGATAGTGCTTGTTCTCTTTCAGGTATTTCTGCTCCAGCTGATAAATGATTCAATTACCACCCTAGGAAAGAATTAGTGATGTAGATTGTCAGGTTTGACCACCAATCTGAAAAAAACATATGGAAAGATAAATTTGTTAGTGGAGCTAGATTAAGATGTTATTCTACTGACTCTGATGTAGAAAATATTAGAAAACAATTTGAAGTTTGCAAAGCACAGTCTTATTAGTTAAGTTAGGGGTATTTTATCGTCATGGAACAAGAGTAATGGCAGCACTGGTTGACCTGACTCTCACTGAGGATGGACTAGTGAACTGATTTCTGATATACATTGTTGTCCACAGGCTTCTGGTATGATTAAATAATAATTGTTGCTGAATAGATATTCACCCTGATGATTTAAAGTAGACATAGCTGGTTTTTATATAAAAATTCAGATTTGTGATTCTTTTCAGATTCTTATAAGATTCCATTTAAAGTTAATTTATATAATTCCTGTCTTAGTAACTTCAAATTGTTGCCTGCCAGTAAGAGAAACTGGCTTATAAAATTTCCTTGCTTGCACACGTTTTGCTAATCTATTACAAGATTGCTTAGTTACAAATACACATGGGATCCCGTAAACAATTTGCTTTTTTACCTGTAGTACATGATTTTATTACTTGTAAAGGTATTGGAGAATGATGACGTGTAATTTTAAGAATTAACTTAACACCTTGTTTTCAAATCTTTTTCTTATATTGGAGCACATACTAAGGTGAGTGCACACTAAAAATGCAAATAACATTTAACAATTTTACAATATGGTCTCATGTACCATAGACAAAAAGAGATCAGTTCAAATTATAAAGGGTGTGGTTGCTGGTCTCAGTAAGGAAGTCCAAGAATTTAGGAAGAACATTAATATTCTTGAACAAACCAATAACAATAATGATAGAAAACATGGGTAGAAATTATTCCCCAAATTCACAATAAGTTTTGTAGCATACAAAACAAATTTACATGCCACCACAGAACATGTAAATGGTAATAAGACCAGAAACTATGTAATATCAATGGAATTAAAGCTGAGTAAATATATACTACATTTGCATAACTAGAGGGGTTATGAAGTTTCAAGAAGAATAAATTCAAATCCTTCCTGGCAATGTATTTTGATTACTTAGGATGCTGACCTGGGTAAAGTCTCTGTGATATACCTCCTTGGGAAGGTGGCAGTGGGCCTTCCTGGATTTTAGACTGATATGGCTGATTCTACTGAGGGCATGCTTCTTCGGGTGGACCTTGCTGGTTTCTAGGCAATGGGAGTTGGTCTGTTGCTCAGCTCCTTACTAGAGGACTATACTCTTGGTTGGGAGGCAGTCCTTCCAGGAATCCTGCAACAGGTGGCACTGTTTTGTAGTCTCAAGTGTGGTGTTGGGCAATCACAAGGAGAGATAAGCTTAGTGGTGAAATGCCACTTACCTATTATTTATAACTCATTGGCTATCACATAGCTGTTTTCACTAATTTCTAAATCGCCTTCATAATCACCCCTCCTGATATTTATGGAAATTTTCACTTAACTCATGTATTGATGATATCAATCATTACATCTTGATGATTAGAACTAAATTTGCAGGCATTGTCTTCATAGACAAAAGAACCTAAGGATAGGATTTCCAAATTAATTATTTATCTTACCCAGATCTATCTGTACATCCATTCTTTTTTCTGTTCTGTATTCTCTGAAGCTAGACATCTGTTAAATAGTGACCACTTCATTACAAAATCTTTACTACTAGACTTCCTGCTGTAAGTCTTCCAAGGTTTGATCCTTCACAATACAAAGAGATGAATCTAGAAATTAAGTCCTACCTTGTTACCCTTCTGTTCAAACATTTGTTCACCTTTTAATTGTACGTGACAGCATCCAAGTCCTTGGTGTGGTATGAGGATGTAAATGCCCTATCTTGATAATGATTCTACAGTGCTGCCTTTCTGCTAATCCTCTTATCTCTCTGCAAAATCCAGGAGTGCCATATAATCTATTACCTACAAGCAGATTCATTGAACCAACAACCATGTCTTTTTACCTCCACTGAAGCACTAAGAAAAACAAACTTCCAGGAAGGCTTCTGTGAACAGAACCACCAACATTTTGGAGGAGTCTCTGGAGATTTTCCTTGTCTACGCTTCATGCAGTGGGGTAGCTGCCTTTATAAGACAGAGCAGGAGAATAGTGCCTTTCATCTCCATACTGAGTGACCTCACATATAAAAAAGCAGGATACAGTGGATTCCTGATTCTGCTTTGTGAGTTCTGCCAGAGAGCATAGCATGAGGCATTGGCAAGGTGGCTTGGTCAGAGTTGATGAAGCATAAATAAACTGTCAATCCTGATATTAGAATGTTGCTATTATGTGAATTTCATCATATTTGGAAGGAAGTTTATATACTTGCTTATGTTTGTACTCATTGATATTTTTGCAAAGAGAAAGATGCTGCATATCTTCAGCTTTCATTTTCACCCATAGACCATCAACCAAACTGTCCATATGGGTTTGAAGACTAATTAAGCTTTTCATGATTATTGAATTCAGTTTTTGGATGGGAGATATACAAACCTGGTTACTTCAATCTACTCAGGCCCAGAAAGATTCCCCAAAATTCCTAATTTTTTATTTTGAAATGGGGAATACTTAGTGCTTTAGATTTTTAAAAATATTATATTCTCTCTCTCTCTCTCTCTCTCTCTCTCTCTCTCTCTCTCTCTCTCTCTCTCTCTCTCTCTCTCTCTCTGTGTGTGTGTGTGTGTGTGTGTGTTCATGCACATGTGAATATTTGTTAGTCTGCAAAGAGGACAATTTGGCTGTTAGTCTTCAGATGCATCCTTTCAGCTTTTACTTGGGAATAGGTTATTTCATTGGCCTAATATTGCCATGCCAAGAAGGTATTTGGCTTGCAGGTTTCCAGAGAGTTAGATATTTCCATCTCCTTTCTCAGCATTATGATATTTTAGCAGTGTGTTGTATCACTTGACATTTTCCTTGGGTTTAGAGGAATCACATCTTGGGTTCTCATGCTTCTGGGACTTCTGAAGGATCAGAACTAGATTTTTTGTGATCAGAAGGCAAGCACTGTAATCACTGAAGTAAGTTCAGGTCTAAAATAGTCTATCCTGGTTAGAAACCTGTTGCAACCCACAGGTTGAAAACTGTCACTTTTATGGCAGATTACCAGGATATGAATTAACCATATGCTGACTTAACCTTCATATAAGGTAGAAAGAGCAGAGGGAGAGCTATGCTCACCTGTGAGTATATATGGAAGCAATATCTTGGGGAAAGATCATCCTTGCTCGATGTTGTTCTCTTTGTCTGACTTTCTTTATTGTCAGAAACGTGTGAAAGATATTAATACATCACAAAGAAAAATGTCATCTTTAACAAAGATGATGGAAGATCTAACAGGAAACATTATCATTTATAAAGAGCTCTGTAAAGCCAGGAGTAAGAGAGTGTCAAGCTACCAGGTAAATTATGCATGATAAAGCCTCTAGGTTTCTACTTTTCTTAGAATATAGATAGAACACCTTTCATGCATTCAATAGTATTTACTTTCCACATATTGAAAGCTGTGAAATATGTGAGTTATTTAGTTGATATTAGGTGAGGTTGATTCCAAAAATATTTTGAAGACTTGCAGATTGGGAGATTACATGGCCAACAAAAAGATTTTTTGGAAATTGGAGGAGCCCCTTCTCTACATCTCCCAATGAATATTTTTCTGGGTGTATATCCTTCAGTACTGTTTTCCTGTGGGCTAATTTGTTCTCCATTTCTATTGTTAAATTTATTGTTTTAACCTATTTGAGAAGTTGTAGCACAAGTATTGGTTTTATGACATTTCTGTGTGTTTTTTACTTATACAAATACAAATTCAGCTTATCACTATCCCCTTCAATTATATTGATATCAGCACATAGCACCCAGATCACCCTGGTCTCTGCCAATGAAGATTCTGTTTCCTGGAGCCAAGGGTATACAGCTTGAAGTGAAGAAGACTGCATTCTGCCCAAAGGCTAAGACATAAGAGAAACACTATGTGTCCTCTACACGCAAATCATATGAATTCTGTAACTGTACTGCCTGGGAACTCCTCAAATGATCTTTTACTCCCTCTCCTCAGAACCAGTATCCAGAAAATCATCTCCAGTCTGATGGACTCTACCTGAGCTGTGTGCATGCCATCTGAGAAGTATCAAAAGACAAAATGAAGATATTCCTGGGAACTCTGTTGTACTGGGAGTATCTCATTAACTCCATCCATAAAGATTCAAAGAGCAAACACATTAATTTTATCTATTTAATCTCTTGAGAAAGTCTTTTCCACCAAGAGAAAAATGTTTCCTTGGAGACCCCTTTGTGAGGTCCCAGTTTTAAAAACATAGTACTGAATAGGGTGTGAATAATTTCATGTGATTCCAATTTAGTGACTTCTCTGAAAAGAGCAGAATAGTTGAGCTGACAAAGATATTCTGCAGCGACATGAACGATTGGCACTTGGAGGTTCTCTGACAGTGGAGTTTGCTGGCTCCAACTGAGAGATAGTTTCCTACAAAGAAAACTATGCAAGGTGACTGTGTTACTGCAACATACCCCATTCTCCAAGAGCCTGCTTTAGACCAAAGCAACTGAGGCATTTAGCACAATATTGCTCCTTAGTGTCTTCACCATTATGAGACAATGCCTTGAAAAAGCCAAGAGGGGAAATATAACATATCCTTTGAGAAGTGAACTCTAATTCTCACACATTTCTCAAATTATTTGTCCATGTTAGAATACAAGTATGGTCAAAACTCTCTCATCTAGAATAATGATTTTTGGGCTTTTACAGAACCAGTCAGCTAGGAATCAAACTAATATGTCTGTTATGGCTGAGACAGCTTTCTATAAATCAAACAAACTCCTCTTGTCTCCTTCAAACTAATGGAGAAAAAAAAACAGCCTGGTTGCCAGGGTCTTCTAGGCTGGAAATAAGCCCCAGATAGGTGATGGAAATGACCAGTGCTCATGTACCTGATGAGGCCAAGCTAACCTGAGTGACTAGAAGTATTTCTGTGAAGTTGATCTTCCAGCCTTGTCCACTATCACAGACCCTCTAGCCATGCTTTTTTTTCCTAAAGAAGCCATTACAATTGGTACAAAGGTTAAACATCTAGGGGGTTTGATAATTCTGTAGAACTCCCATAGACTCTAGAGTGCATAAACACTATTTTAGCGATTGTATACACAGGTTGTTTTCTCATATTCAACTCTGCTTATATAAGCCCTGAGTTCCTGATGTACATTTGTTAGGCCAAAAATCTGCCATTCTAGAAACTTTTCCTGGGCAGCCTAAGTTGTGTTTAATGGAGAAATAGATGAGATTTGCACATTTATGATGCTGCAGAAGCCTTTGTATAATAAGTTAGAATTTTTTTCCAGTTTCTGGTGCATACGTTTACATCAACCATAGTGAGTGAACATCATTGTATCTACATCAGGTTGTATTTGTCTTGTAAAAACAAATTTGTACCAGTGTTTTTCCTGAATATTTTAATACTGGAAAGATCTTATTAGTGCAAAGTTATGGCCCACTGTAATCACTCTAAAGTCTCATTAACAAACCCATCGTGGGACTCCAGATTAGTGCTTCAACTTGTTTCCTAGTTACACTAGAGAGAGTAGTAGATCCTGTATCACATAAATACTGGGAAAGATACCTAACATAACCATGCAGAGGAAGTCCATTTTAACCCTATGAAAACTACTCTTTGAGGCAAATTTCTAAGCAATTTTTTAAAGCCTGAGTTTTTAAAAATGTTTTCCACTTAGCAGAAAATGTAGTGGCTCACTGACATTCTTAAAAAGTAGGTGCCAGAAAAAAAATCTGCTTGACGAAAAATATATATTCGTTGACATAAGCTTGTGCAGGGAGATAAATATGGATCAGTGCTCAATCTTCTACATGCAAATCACAAGCTATACCAGCAACATTTGTTGAAGATGCTTATTTTTTCCACTGTGTGGTTTTGGGTTCTTTTTAAAAGACCAAGTGTCTATAGGTGTGTGGAACCTAAGAGACCAAGACACCAATTAAAGAACTTGGACAGGCTGGTCTGAGGCCCCTGGCATATATGTAGCAGAGGACACTTTGCCTTGTCTACCCACAGTGTAAGAGGATGAGCCAAGTCCTGTAGAGACTTGACACCATAGAGAAGGAGATGCCAGGGGGCACACCTTCTCAGAGAGGTTGTGAGGTGGATGAGGTGGGGAACTCTGGGAAGGGGACTGTCAGGCAGAGCAACATTTGTGATGCAAATATGTAAAATAATTTTTTTAAAATGCATGCCCATGGCTAGAAAGGGCTGGTTCTTAAACAGAAAGTATTATATTATACTCAGAATGCTTGCTCTAAAGATGTATCTACTGTTAGAAATATAAGGCACACCCTGAGCAGTATCTGGACCCATAATGAGAAATGATTATTCAGTTAGCCTTCATGTTCCATTTTATTGAAGTATGGAAAGGAAGTTTTAAAAATCATTTCTCTCATTTTGAGATTAAAATCAGATGATTTCTAATTTTTCTTTACTCCCTCCAAATCCTCCTGTCTCATGTTTAAATTTGTGACTTCTTTTTTCATTGTTACATACCCATGTATACATATGTGTACTTACATAAAACAACTGTGTGCTAGGTTTTTATCATCCAGGTTGGAATCCTATGAGAGGTTATTATGTGACTAGACAATATTATATGTATTTTCTTTAAAATCCAATTGCCACATCTGTATTGAAAGCACCTTTATGTTTTCTAGTTTAAAAATTACTATTTTTTAAAAGTTGTATAAGAAGTGTGACATAGACTGTGTCAGTTTTAGAAATGTTTTAATAACTAATAAAATACAATATTTGTAAAATAACTGTCTTATACTGGTACAAAATAATTCTATATTTTGAAATGATTCAAATAAAGGAAAAAAACATAATTCAAGTCAGCTTCCATTAAAGATAAACAGATTCCTAATTTTTGTAAAAGTTATTTAAAGAATTGCACTTCTAATCATAGTTCTATTCTGAGGTTTTGACATTATAGGTTCAACATAGGAACAAAAATGATAAGGAGGGACGTACAGCCTTTGAAAACCTCTCAAGCCCTTCCCTGGTAATGACAATGAATTTCCCCTACAGTGCAAGATTCAAGGGTTTGTTGTTGTTTATTTGTTTGTTTCTACCATGTTGTACTTCAACAGTTTCAACAGTGCCCTGCTTCTCTTTCTGGTTGACCATTTCTAGAATATGCACCCACATGCCTTCTTCAGTAATAACCTCAACATCAGCCCATAGAATCAAGGTCTCTGTGTCTCTCCTTCTGCAATTTTTCCTCCCAGGATTATAGCAATCTCCAAATGGGGATTTTAACATACCTGCCTTCAAACATGAGCTTTATCCACATGTCTTAGAAGTGTTAGCATGATTCATTCAAGAACACTAAATTATTCTGGCCAAAATTCCACTAAAGTTTCCTGTAAAAGGAATTTTGGTTTCTTAAACACACACACACACACACACACACACACACACACACACACATACAAATCATATAAGAATGTGTTTTTATTTTAATCCCATCTGTGGGACATGAGACTACTCTAGATTGTTCACAACAGATGACTATGATTTACCTTGTGCTGAAGCAGAGGTATGAGTATGATAACTGTAGATGGCTTCTGAAAGTGTGTGTGACCTTTGGAATTCTGGGGACTCTTTAGAGGAGCCATCATGTCCAAAGAGGCTAGAATAATAAATTAGATGTAAATTACTTATAAATATTTTGTTTAATACCTGTATTTTATTTTCTTTCAGTTTATGAACAAACAATTTGCAACTAATTATCAAGTAAATAATGGATGACACTAGTAATTATGTAGATCCTGAGAACTGCAGCTACTGATACCATCGCCAACCTTTATGAAAGCTTTGTTCTGAGGTTCAGTGATCTGATGGAAGAAGTGAAACATAATAGCATCAAAGTTATTATGGTCCACATCATCATCCCCATCATATTTATACAAAGGTGGTGGTAAAAAAGGAAAAGCCCAAATATTTTCTATTTTACCAGACTTTGTAAAGCACATGTGTGTGTTTGTGTGTGTGTTTGTATGTTTGTGTGTACATTATATGTACATATGTATGTATAATCATGTATAATCATTATAAATATGTATTATAAACACACACACACACGTATACATATATATATATATATATATATATATATATATATATATATATATATGTGGGACTGTGTAAGGGTGTCCTGGGTCATAGTTGAGCAGGTGCCTAGGACCCTGAGACTCTGCAGACTCTGCTTGGGATTCTGCGTGAGAACCAGCGGGAGTTTGGTACCACCCAGAATCCAGGATCCTGAAACACAGTTATGGTCTTCATAGAATTCCATTCTTCAGTCACATAGGCCAGACTATAGGCCTTAGGACCTAAGGATTTACATACTAATGAAGGCCAGAGGGCAGAGCAAATTAAGCATGCCTCCCCCAGATCCTCCCCCAATCCTCCCCCTTTCTCCCTCCCTATATAACTTGGGACTGCCCTGAGTTTTGGGGGCACGTCTAGATCCATCTATCATCTGCCATGACAATAAACCTTTTTGAAACCAAGGACTCCCTCATGTTATTGGGGCCTGCTGCCGTCAAAGCCTCTAGGCCGCTGGAACTATAGGGTTCCTCTGGAATGTGGGACCCGCCACAGCATGAAAGCCCCTCTGGGGCCCCACTGCTGTGGTGGCCTCTAAATTTTCCCCACATTTTGGTACCCAACGTGGGGCACAGACACCCACAGACTTCAAGAACCGGGCCACCCCAGTCTGGTACAGAACACAGCTGAGCTTCCCGCCCTGCTTGTCCGGTGCTGTGAGGAATTGACTCAGTGAAGATTCCGGGCTTCTCCCATGCTGACTAAAGTTACAGCTGCTTAATCTCTCACTTGGAAGATCTCTGCGTTCCAGCCACGAGGACCCACATCTTCAAGCAAGCTGGCCAGGCCGCCAACTCTGTTAATCAAGTACAGTCTCTCCCACGGGTACTGCTAGGGCCTCTTTCTTCTTCCCCTATCCCTCTCCTTTTCTCGGCTGTGGGTTATCCGACGTGAGCTCACATGCCCCCCGTCTCAGTCCTGAGAGCCAAGGGCTTGAGACCAGTCGGTCCCTGGCTGCCTCAGAACACAGGGATCCCCAATCCCTTTCATTTTTCTCGGCAGTGGGTTGTCCAACGTGAGCCCACATGCCCCTGTCTCAGTCCTGAGAACCAAGGACTTGAGACTAGTCAGTCTCCGGCCAACTTCTGGCCCGGAGATCCCCAGTCCAAGAGCTCAACACCCCGTGGAACCTGAGTGAAAATTCCCCATGCTGGGCGGGACCCCGCCACACTCGCCTGGTGTTGCAGGGAATAAACTCAGCCAATATCCCGTGTGATCCTGCCATGCTGACCTACTGCGTCATAGCAGATCCACGGACCCACAATGCAACAGAGATTCACGCCCACACGTGCCCATGCATGGGCCTACATCATTCCCTACAGGTGCTAGAGGATTCGGACAAAGCCAGCCCCAAGAGTACCTTCCCTGGCACCCGCCAAGACCCTCTCCATGGAACTGAGAGGAACCCCAGCCTAGTCCCCAAGACTAGGTGGGTCTCTCTGTCTATCCTTTCTCCCTCTTTCTTTCTCCACGTGTTAGGGGCCAAAGTTTTCTCTCTGAATCTTAGCTACCACTAGCTCCTGCCTGGCTCAAAAGACTAGGTCTATCTCTCTCCCCCTCTTCTCCACGTGTTCCCTACATGATGGCAAATCTCCATTCTTTACCCCTCCCCCCCAAATCTCTCCTGCTCTGGCTGTCAAGAAGTTTGCCCCTCCCCCAAGGGTTAATTTTTCGCACTCTGCCTACTAGTCTAGTATAAACTTCCCCCACTACTCCACCATTTGTGGCCAACTGGTTATAGCAAAGTTGACTTGCCTGTAGCAAGAGGGCTGACTCCCTACTTGCCCCCTTCCCCACTTCACCTTCTAGGTCATTTTCGGCCAGCTATAGCCCAACTGGCTTGCCTGATAGCAGAGGGTCTGAGACTCAGTCTGCACCCTTTCACCTCTGTTTACCTTACGGTTTCTTTCTCACAACTAAAAACTCCAGGCTGAGCCTAGAGAAACTGCCGCTGCCTGTCCTCCCCTCTGCCTCTGACTGAGAACAGCGAGCTGCTGACTCTAGGTGCTAGCCTCTAGGTGTCTTCCCTGCCATGGCTCAGTTTCACACAAGCCTTTCACTCTTTCCAACTTTCCTATCAAACACCCATATTAATTGCTTTGAGCTTTTCTTGAAAGTTAGCCTTTCTTTTCTCTAAGAAAAACAACAAGGGGAATTCCTTGGCCTCTCTGCTAGAGCACCCAATCACCATGTGGTAGCCCAACCACCACATGGCAGAACAGGCCTCTCCTCCACTACTTCTAAATCTGCCATTAACCTTTTCTTCCTAACAGGAATACCCACAACAATGTTGGTGCTTTCCTGCCATTAATGCCTTTTCCCCAACAGGAATGCCTAAAACAACAGTGTTTGTGTTTTGCAACCCAAAATTTTTTGCTTTTTGTTTAAATGTTTCCTTTTCACTCATGATATAGTCTCAACATTTTTTTTCAACTTTTAAAATTTCTTCAAGGTTTGAAAGTCATCTAAATCTACTTCCACAGGTTAAATCAACACGCTGGTCACCATCTTTCCGCTCTTAATTAACAACTAGTTTCCTTTTACAGACAAACTGTTGCTGCCTACGTAATTAATATGATTTTCTTCCTCAGCCAGCTAAAACAGACTCAAAGGTGACTTCTAAGATTAAATTTCCTCAAACATCTTTTCTTTCTAGGATCTCAATGGCACACCATGACGTGCCTGAACCCAAGTAGCCTAATGCTTACTATACACCCTTTACAGACATCTCCCCTGCTGGGGTGTCACTTCCCTGTTGTGATTATTCTACAGGTGGTCCCATAAGTCCAGCAGAGACAAAGCCACCTCCTGGAACCTGCCTAGGATGCCATGCTGTTATCTTACAGCCACACCGCCTGACTGCAGATTCCAGAGACATGCTGAGATCCAGAGTCACATCCCAAGATCCAGAGATGCTCACTTAGTCCTATGGACAGATTCAGACCTTCCAGTTACAAATGAACTCTTTTGCCAAAGTCAATTAGCTAAAGTTCCATGTTAGTGAGGAAAACGTAATGTCTATCTAGATTAGTCAGATATTGCTACTTTCAAACTGTACCACCTGAATTCAATTGATTCAATGATCCCTTACCTTCCCAACCCCCCAACTCCCCTTACCTTGTTACTTGATTGTGCTAATCCCTCTGGCCTACAGTGTGCTCTCTTTCGACTTCCTCATCCAAAATTTTCACAGTGATCCCCCCCTTTTTGTTGAAAAGTAAAGGGGAGGAGATGTGGGATTGTGGAAGGGTATCCTGGGTCATGGTTGAGCAGGTACCTAGAACCCCGAGACTCTGCAGACTCTGCTTGGGATTCTGCCTGAGAACCGGCAGGAGTTTGGCACCCCCCAGAATCCAGGATCCTGAAAAGAAGTCAAGGTCTCCATAGAATTACATTGTTCAGTCACATAGGCCAGGCTATAGGCTTCAGGCCCTAAGAATTTACATACTAATGAAGGCCAGAGGGCGGAGCAAATTAAGCATGCCTCCCCCAGATCCTCCCCCAATCCTCCCCCTTTCTCCCTCCCTATATAGCTCAGGACTGCCCTGAGTTTTCGGGGGTACGCCTAGATCCATCTATCACCCGCCATGACAATAAACCTTTTTGGAATCAAGGACTTCCTCGTGTTATTGGGGCCTGCCGCCGCCAAGGCCTCTAGGCCACTGGAACTATAGGGTTCCTCCCGAATGTGGGACCCGCCACAACGTGGAAGCCCCTCCGGGACCCCACCACTGTGGCGGCCTCTAAATTTTCCATATATATATATATATATATATATATATATATATATATACATATAAAACACATACACAAAGTATGTTTATGTAAATAATATAAGTAGTGTATACAGGTATTTATAGTTCTTATATGTATGTATATATTTTAAAATATATAAATAATTTAGAACATATATTTAGCTAAGTTTGATGGAACAATTCCAAAATGGTATAAACAAAATTTATAAAAAAAAAAAAACAAAGTAAAGGTTAATGATTAATAAATTGATGTATATTTCCTAATTATGTCTTCAAATGTTTAATTATGGGGATGGCATTACTCTAACTCTCCTCCAAGGCTAATTCACTCATAGGAAGCCCATGTGTGTCCACACTATCAATATTCATTTTGCTAGTAAAAGTCACTTAAGAGATCAAGGCAAAGCAGAACCTGGTAAATTTAACAAAGACTTTTTACTGAGACAGACAGATAAACTCTCTTTCAGAATAAGAAAGCCACATGGCTGTTGAATGACCAAAGTATTGAAGGCATCTATTCATTTCCATTTTTGTCTCTGATTAGAAACTAGGTCATAGATCATTTTCTCAAGGAACATATTATGAAACTAGGTCATAGGACATTTGATCCAGCACCAGACTTCAAGGTACAGGAATATAACAGCAAATACACCACCAGAGGAACATTCTGATGAGAGTCACATGAATGAGAGATATCTTATCTCAGGATAGGGCTTCTGTGCTGGACCTGTGATTAATCATCCATGACTCAGAATTGTAGTCCATCTAGATAGAATATTCCTAGATTTTTAGATTACTTAACCCTAACATAGTAACCAAACAAAATTGTACTAATGTCAGGGCTTTGGTCCCTATCAATCGCATTAGAGATTTCCTAATCCTTTCTAGAGGCATTTTCATGATTTCTTATAAGAAGGCTTGCTTGCCTTTGTCTGGGGTAATTGCCATTTTGATGTGGTGGTAACCCCAGCAGGCTAGTTGTTTCTGCAGAATAAACATTCCTTGTCCTGGCATACTACTTAAGACTGTGGTCTTTCTTCAGCATTTCCCAAAAGCTAACAGTATGAATTATACATGTAATTATGATAACAGGAAAATGTTTAGCAGATTGTAGGCTGTGCCCTTCCCTGGCTGTGAGCAGGCCTGAGAGACCTTGTTTAGCACAACAGACCAAGTAATAGGACCTAGGTGGAACTAGCCACCCTGGCTGCAAGTCAATAGACACCTAGGTGGAGTTACCCAACTTGGCTGCAGGCACAGCCTGCTACAGGAACTTGAAAGAAGAACTGCCCCTGGGCTTGCCTTGAGACATCTCCAGCCATGAGTGTGACCAAGAATGGATTATCCCACCCAACTCTCCTGGCTGAAATTAGGAAGGGTTCAATTTAAAGAGGTCTTTCCCTTTAAATTGAAAGCTGAACATTAAACCATCAAGTCTTGATCAGAGAACTTTGTTTTGGCTTCATCTCTTCTCACCCTCCATCCTCCTTTTGTTCCCAGCCCTCTTTTCAGGTGAACCCATTCAACTTGTTGCCACTCGCAGGCTACAGTAGACCACATAGTGATCTGCTTCCTACTGAAAGGTTGTCTGTGGCAGCTGAAGGCACTGCTAGGAACATGATAGACAATAACTGTGTTATAAAGCTAGAAAGAAGACTCAGCTCTCCAAATGAGAGATATTAAGTAATGAGTAAGTATTTTGAAAATTATTATAATGCCAAATACACTGAAAATAAAGTCATGTGGATTGACTAGTGAGAGTAAAAATTGAGTATGCAGTAAACAATTATATAATTTTGAAAATCAGTAAAACAGACATCACTAATGAAAATATAACTGAAGGTTATGATGGAGCATAATTTTACTATATAATCCTGGTGATCACAGAAAATTTTTAAAGGCTCATGCCTCAGACAGCAGCTTGTGTTTGGAAGCAAGGTGGTAACCAGAGTGACTGAAGAAAATGGACATCTCTGTGAAGATTCCTCATAAAAGTAGACTCATCATACAACACACCTAATTAACTTTTGGACATAGACACAAGGGACTTTATACCTGTGATAGAGATACACATCCATGTTCATTGCTGTCATCTTACAAGAGCTGGGAAATGGAAGTTGATTAAGTATGCATCAACTGTTGAATGAGTAATGAAAACATGGTGCATACACAGAAATCCATTCAGACCTAAAGAAAAATATAATTATAAAATTTGCAGTAGAGAAATACAACTGATAAAAGTCATACTTACTGAAATAACACAGCCCAGGGAGTCAAGTACCATATTTGCTCAGTTATGTGATTCATTGTCTCAAAATAATTGTTGCATTTAAGTTGGAATATATGGAGAGAGCAGCAAGCTGGAAAGGGGATATATTGGAGAGGTATATGGCAGTTGGCTAAATAAGAGGACATATGTGAAATTAAATTGGGGAGTAGGTATAATATTTTTATTTATTCCTTGAGGTGTTTATGAATATATTGATCTATTCTGAACATTTTCATGACTACTTCCTTGCAGTCACTATCTCCAGATCCTCAACATGTCCCTTTTCATGTCACCACATTATTATAATTTTATATTCCCCTAAGTCCAATTGGTGTTGTCTGTATTCTAGTGGATGTAAAGCCATCAACTGGGTAATAGGCAACTTACCAGTAGACACAATTTCCAAGAAAACTAATCTCCACACACACAAGCATGCATCAACTGCCAACAGACACTCAATTAAGGATGGAGCATTGTGACCTTCCCCCATTCATTTTGACTAGATCAACCTTGTGCAAGTCTTCAGGTAATGACAGTTGGTATGGGTTTGATGGATATTGATGAATTTTATGCAAGGGAGAGTTATTGCTTTTAGTTTTATACAGGTTATCTCACCCGGCTTTAATGAATAGTTCTGCCTATACAGTCACATAAAAGTTCTGATGAAACTCACAGTGTAACAAAAGATAGCCTAAAGATATTAACCTAAGGAAGGGACTTGTAGGTTTGAGGGAGACTTCACAGTGGTGGGAGAAAATTGGAGAGAATAATAAGTCAGTATTATCAGAGGCATTATATACATCAATCAAAATATCAGGCAATCATGTAATTAGTTAAAATACAAAATAAAAGAAGCAATTATTAAGCAGCCCTATCTAGTTGAGTGTATCTTGATAAGAAAATGACATTTGATGACACAGCCCTATATATGCACCAAACAAACCCCATAAGGGGAAATAATAAGACATGAAGAGAAAAGTCTCTGAGGAATTCTGTATACACAACCCATTATTCCTAGACTTGCAGACAAAATGCTTGTGTGCAAATGTGTTTCATGTTCCTCTCATGGTGTGTTTCTGCTATTCACTGTCGTTCATATTGAACTAATATGAAGGAGAGTAGATTTAGGATGAAGAAATTATACATTTTATGTTCATAAAACCTTTAAATATATTTGTCATCAATTTGTTATATATATGTATATATGTATATGTATATGTATACATATATATATATATATTTGTTACATATATACACATATATATGTATATACATATATGTATTCAAATTCTAAAGAGACCAAGAGAGAGGGGGTCAGGTATTCTTTAAGGTCATGTCACATGGTTCAACATTTTTTATATGAGCTAAATGCTGCTATTGTTCTACTGAAGGCATTAATCATACCCTCAGGTCTTTTATATTTTCAGACTCAGTTGTGTCTGATGAGGTTACAGATTATATATTTCTTTAATGGTACACTAATCTATTTCACATATGGCTGATGCTGGAAGTTCAGGGAAATGTCCTGAAATGAGTGATATTTGGAACAATCAAGCACTGTGTTCCCAGATTCAACAAGTCATGGACAAGACTGACTTCTAGCAACGAAAGTCACCACTCAGAAGCAGCTAGCACATGTCATGATTCTCGACTATGCTCCTTTTCCCTGATAACCTGAACAGGACAACATATCTTCAGGCTCTCTTGCTATGTACTTTTCATGGAAGTTACAGGCTGTGGTGAGTTGATGAATAGAGAAATCTGTCAGGAATAAGAAAACTCTGTTCCTCATAAATTCAGTGAAAACTGGAAAATTCGTTTGCTTTTAGCATAAACAAAAAAGTTTGATCAACTGCAAATAAAGTGCCTCTAGAATACAAGTATGATTGTCCCAGAAATGTATCCGTGTAGTCATCCAGTAAGGTTTGCACAGCATGCAGAATAGATAGCCCATTGATGTGGGAGACATTCTATGTTCTACATGATACTCTACATTCAAGTGTAAAAGGCCTGACTGACATTCACATGAATAACATAGAACTTAGTGGACTACAATGCTCAAGGTGCTCAGATTTAGATGTATCAGTTATGTGGTTCTCTCCACATTCCCTCCAATAAGGAATGACTAAACTATTATACACTGTGTTATCAATGAAAAGAACACATAAATAAATTCTACAGAGATATTCAATTGAGAGATGGTCCAAAGCTAAGAATTCCAAGAAAAGAATGAGAAATTTGAGGCATTAACATTGAAGGAAGGGGCTTTTTTTTTTTGAAGTAAAATACATTACACACACACACACACACACACACACACACACACACACACACACACACAAAATCTTTTGGAAATAGACCATCTGGTCACCAAGCTTTGAAATAAAAATTGAAACATAGATTATGAAAGGTAAAGCATATTCTTGACAAGCACATATTTTATATATACTTATTCTGAACACAAAAGTAAAAAAGTTCTCTTCAAATGCATGAAAATTGTCCAAGAATAAGATGAAATACAAAAACAGACGACTGGGTGCTAATAAAAAGAAAATATATTCAGAAAGACAATCTTGAAATAAAGGGCTATCAGAAAATTGCACATAAACTCTGTTGAATGTCACCCTGAAGGCAGAGACTTTTACTGACATTGAAAACAATGATAGCTGTATGCAGTTTATACATTGAGGAGAACAAAAAGATTTCTTTCAGGTTCAACTCCATAATTCTAGCATTAAACAACTTAAATAGAACGATTTAGAAAGTGGAGCTGTCTATGGACCTTAGAAATATATAATGGTCAAGGGACTCATCAAGGAATTATAGGTTCATGATACTGACACAGATAAATTGTCTTTGGGTTGAGAGGATTTTAGTGATGTATAGGCCACATGTTTTACAGGGATTTTAGTGCTGTATTAGGCCACAAGTTTTACCAGCCAGTGTTATTGTTATTGAATTAAGTCAAGAGAATAGTGGACAGACTTGTTAAAGCTTAGGAGGCTAGGGATTCCAAGTGAGGTGTCACTATTCAAATTTGTTTATGAATAGCCTAAACATCATCATTGTTAACTATAGTACATATAAAGGCACATATAATTGATAGAGTATAAGCTATCCTACTGACCAAAGACATTGGCTACCTTAAATTTGGCTGTAATTCATTGCTGACAATAGAAACACATTTGTGTCCACACTACTTCTACTCCTAACACAGAGTGCTATACAGACAATCTCATTACTTAGAATGAGATATTCATATAATGATAGCCCTATACCTTCAGTATCTGGGCTATTCTCTTGCAAATGATTGCTTTTAAATTTACTCTAATCATTGTGTACCATTTAGAAAGGAGACACTGGCAACTCTTCCTTAACTCACTCTTCTGGGCAAAAGTCCCAGTGTGGAGTCAGGGATGCAAGATTTCTTGCTTTGTTTAGTATGAAATAACATAGTATGGAATGCAAAGGTTTCATTCTTCAGTTCCTCTTTATAAAGGCAGAACCTTGCCTTTTAGCACCGACTCTGGAAAAACTACAGAGTCTCTTCCAAGATGCTGAGGATCCTGTTCACAGTGGTTTTTGTGGCCCTGAGCTCTGGTCAGGAACCATGTGAAGGTATGAGAATATGGGTGTGGATGCTGTGACTATTCTTAAAGAACAGGAGACAACACTGTAGGAGAGAAGAGAGATCAGACAGAGGACAGGAGATGAGAAACGGATAGTCTAAATTTTGAAGACACTTTGGTAGTTAAAGAGATTACATATGCCACTAATCTTGCTGTACAGTATATTAAGGACTGATGACACAGAGAAACACATGTCAGTGCTATTTCAAGCATGGCAAAGTAAGTATTAAAACTGAAACCATTGCACAGAGAAATAGAAATATCCTCCCAATTTTCATTTATTTTACACTCATTTAATATTCCAATATATTATTATTTTATGTTTAATTGTTTACTTAAATCTTTATTCATATTTCTTTTCATTGAGAAGACATGAAAGTAGAAGATAAGAATTAATTAAATAAGGAAGAAATAAATATTTTAAATTATATAGAGATAGAAAAATCGATAGGTAGATAGATAGATAGATAGATAGATAGATAGATAGACAGACAGACATTACTTATCAGTGTAACCAACAAGATTCAAGGGATAATGGAGAGGAACAAAATTGAAGTTAATGGTTGACACTCAGTATAGGAGTCACCATGGATGCTGCCCATTACTGCTACCTGGCCATTACACAGACACTGGCTAAATATTCCCTTAGGAAATGTCAAATTGTGGCTAAAATCTCTTGTCACATGTCAGATGCTAGTTGCTTTTGTGAACTCACTTTTGAGTCTATCTTTGGCTTTATTTCACAATTGTCATCTTGAAACATTCTTTCCAAATAATATCAAGTAAACATCAACACATCTTCAATCTCCTTATCTACCTGTTAGCAAAGAGTGTGTTTTCTTATTTTAATTTGACACTGTATTTCTAGTTTTATTTCTAATCCACAATATTATTTCCCCTTTTTAGAATTAATGAATGTAAGTTTCACAAAATTTCAGACAAAAATTCTCCAACTTTGACACTGCAGACCATTATCTGGAAGGACAATAAATTGGAATAAGCCTGACCTCTGGCTTCATTGAAAATAGGAGCAATTTATCCTCTCTACTACAGAGAAGTGGTTGCTAGAAAACAAACCTTAGATAGAGTGTCCTTATTTTGATTCTTCTATGGTTACAAGAGTTCCTCAGTGTCTTCCTCCAACCCCTTCTTGCCTCTGTTTCAATTGATTTCAGCAGGAAAAGCACACAAATGTTAGTGACTCTTTTCTCTGTGACTCTATATTCAAAAAAGAAAAATTGTACTGAGCCCATTGATTATAACCTGTGATGAATTTATTCATTTAATACTATGTTGTCTGTTAAATTTGTACTTGAGTTTTAACATGAAGCTTAGTGACTTGATTTAGACTCACAAAATGTCAGTTGTGTCCCAAAGCACAACTGGCAACAGAACTGCCTTGTGTGAGTTGATTTCTTTGTTTTACTTTTGTCTGAGGAAACTGCTTCTGAATATTCTAGAAACTATATTATGTGTAGTCGCATGCCATCCAAAAACTGTGTGTTAACAAGAGCTTTTCATGAAACTATAAGGAAGGTTGCTATTGAATGGGAGCTTCCTGGAAGAGATGCTGTGTGGAAAGGTCACTGAGATAAAGGAGAATAAAGTTGGGCATAACTAAGTTCATCTGTCATTTGCTTTAATCACTCAAAACTTCAGAGCCTAAACCATACTCCCAATCAGAGACCACCTCCTCCAGGATTCCCACCAAGTCCACTTGCTAATAGGAACCAGCAAGACCCACCTTCACAAGGAGGCCTTCAGCAGAGATCCCTCAGCCTGGAAACCCTCAAGGTTCACCCCCACCAGGGGACCCACAGCAGGAATCCCCTTAGTTTGTTAAACCTCAAGGCCCACCCTCACTAGGAGATACACAGCAAAGACTACCTCAGACTGGAAACCAGCAAGGCCTACCACAAGGTCCCTAATTAGGCCAACCACAGGGACATTTCCAGGGCTTGAGTCCTCAGTAAATCAAGAATCTGTGACAGGTATGGTTCATATTTTCTCACCTGGTGCATAGCAGGGGACAAAACTCCTCTATTTTTCAGTGTATAGAAAATAACCAACCTAAATAATTTAGAAAGGGCATTATCCTGAACCCAATATCAAATATCTCTATTAAATATTAAATGATCTATCCATGAAAGAACATATATTTTTGGAGGAATATGTCCTCCAAATATTCTTTTCCAGAATTATTGCATGTCTTATATGTTTCTGACAAGAAGTCCCATTTTGTTCCTAAGGTCCTTTACCTCCTTGCTGGAATTTTTTAGTTCATAAGGATATACAGATCTCATCCTGTTCTTTGTTCTTGTTTTTGTGTTCTTTCAGCATGTTATTGTTTATGATTGACATGTCACGTTCTCTCTGTAACCTCCCTTCATTATTCTTTATTTCAGAAAGTGAGTGAGAAGATGGCTCTCTCATAACGATTTTCTACTGCCACAGCAGGATCAAACCTGGAGTTTCACTACATTCATAAAATGAACATCATCCAACTTCTGATTGCTGTCTTTCTTTCTGAGTGTCCTTCAAGCTGGACTTTCAGGACTGAAAATAGACTAAGAGCATCAGTACAACATATCCAGAGTTTAGGCACAGCCCCTGGTTGAGGGATGGGACCACCCACCTATCTCAAAAATGTTAACCCGGAATTCCTCCTGTCTAAAGGAAATACAGGGACAAAGAATCAAGCAGAGACTGAAGGAAAGGCTATCCAGAGACTGCTCCACCAGAGGAAGCATCCTGTATGCAACCACCAAACCCAGATACCATTGCTGATACCAAGAAATGCTTGGTTATAGGAGCCTGATATAGCTATCTCCTGAGAGCTCTGCCAGAGCCTGACCAATACAGATACTGATGTGTTGAGTTAGATTGTGGGTCTCCTGTCTACCCCACAAAGGGGCTAGTGTCTATGCTTGGAGAGTCAAGATGCTACAAGGTCTGAGGTTCTTCAGGGAGCCAGAGCTCTTGGCTTGAGGACCCCGGGCCAAAAATTGGCTGGGGACCAGCTGATTCTCAGGCCCTTAGGCCCCAGGCATCCCTGGGGAACTTGGAAGGGCTGAGAATGAAATGGGGGCATACAGAATGGATTGGTCCACAGACAAACGGGATAGGGGGAGAAGCTTAGGCTGTGTTCTGTGGGATGAGAGTTCTTGGTCACAGAGTCTCACTTGGTTTGTTCACAGCTGGCTTGCCTTGCTTGTTTGTGTTAGGCAGTGGCTCTGTAGATGAAGATCTGCTCTACTTTTCCACACGGTGGATTTCAATGAAATCGAAGCTGTCCGTGGTCTTGAGACATTTATTGTTATGCTGGAAAGTAGGTGAAATCTATACCCCTAGTTACTCCGGGCGGGCCTCAGGTTAAATACTTTTTGCAAGGAGGAGGGTCTGGATAGGAATGTTTAATTGGCTATGCCCCCCTGCCCTCCGTATCTCATTAATACGGAGATATGTCTTGAGGCTCTGTGGCCTGTAGTCACTCCCTCTACTTGTGGAGGGGCTAGGGGCTTTGTCCTATGTGACTGAAGGACAAAAATCTATGGAGGTCTGTGGCCTTGTGTCAGGAGCCTAGAGTCTAGGAGCATGGCAAGAGCCTACCATCCCTTGCAGGGAACCGTGCAGTGTCTCCTTCTGTGTCACTGTGGTGGGTTTCAACTGTAGGTCAAGCAGAAATCAGACTTTCTTTCACAGTCCTACACTGAAGATTGCAGCCAACCATTGGACTGAGCATGGGGAACCCAATGGAAGAGTTAGGAGAAGAACTAAAAGAGCAGCCCTATATGAAGAACAATAACATCAACCAACCAGAACCCCTGAGCATCCAGGCACTAAATCACCAACCAAAGAATACACATAGAGGGCATCATGGCTCCCGCTGTATATATATAGCAGAGGCTGGCCTTATCCAATATAAATGGTAGGAGAGGTCCTTGATCCTGTGAATGCACAATGGGCCAGTGTAGGGGAATGCTAGTGTGGTGAGGGAAGAGTAGGAGTGTGCATGGTTGAGCTTCTCATAGAAGCAGAGGACAGGGAAAATGGTATACGGGATGCTCATTGGGAGAATCTGGAAGGGGAATAATATTTGAAAAATAAATAAATAAAATAACCAGTAATAAAAAGAAAAAAATAAGTGAATCTTATCGCTTTCCTTTCTTGTCCATGGACAAGAATAGAGAATAGAATGTCCTTTGAATTCTATTGTCTAAGAACTTAACTGTTAGTTCCAAGCATCAAGATCCAAGGTATGGTATCATAAATATATGGGTTAAGTGAAAATTTTATAAAGGCAAGGTGGGGTGATTATGAAGGTGATTGAGGAATGAGTCAAAAACAACCACAGGATAGCCAATGAGTTATTTATAAAGTGAAAGGTATAACCTTATCTTTCCTTGTGATGGATCAACACAGAACTTGAGACTGCAAACCAGAGCCCCAATCTCAGGCCACCTGTTTCAGGATTCCTAGAAGGATCCTCTCCCAACCAAGGGTATACTCTTCGACATGGCATACCCTAGCAAGGAGACCAGAAACAGACTGATTCCCTCAGCCTGGAAAGCCAGCAAAGCTAGTCTTCACAGGGAATTCAATAGCTTCATTGTCACATTCCTCATCAAAACCACCAAGGAACAACCCCACATGGAGACAAGCAACAGACAGGAACCCCGTATTCTGGAAACCATCAAGACTCACCCGAGGCCCTCAGTAGAACTGGCCACCTCAGCCTAGAAACCAGCAACTCTCATTGCTATCTATCCAAGGAAGGTTACCACAGAGAACTTACCTGGGCCAGGATCCTCAGTAACAAGAATGCATTGTCGGGTGAGATTTGAATTTATTCTTCTTGAAACATCAACTCCAGTAGTTTTGAAAGCAAAGTATGTACTTACTCAGCCTTAAACAAATTGATATTACATAGTTTGGGGTCTTAATACTATTTGGATATTCTGTAGTGGAATAGGAAGATTTATAATTTGTATACTACTCAAGGTATTGTGAATGTGAGGAACAATATCTACCTATGTTTCACATCATTATTGTTGTTTGATTGTTCAAAAATAGCAATGTTCTTCCTAAATTCTAGGACTCCCTTACTCAGGCCAGCAGCTGCACCCTTTATAGTTTGAACCTCCTGTGTCTCTGGTATACGAGACCATAATGCTTTGCTGTTAAATGTTACTTGCATTTTTGGTATGCACTCATCTTAGAATATGCCCCCAAATAAGGGAAAAAACCCAGTGTTATTGGAAAACAAGGTATTAAGTTAAATCCTAAATTCATATATCATCCCCCCTCAACTTCAGACCATATAGCTGCCAAATAAAAAACAGAGAAACCTTTCCATTTATAATAAGTTTAAATGCACTGCTGCTGGGTGGATATCAACATTCTAAGCCATTTTGTCTGTTTCTGTGTTTCTAAATACATAGTCTGTACTCAGCTAAGTACATTTGTGTTCTGTAAACTTCAGAAGAAGGAAATTTGCAATGAAGAAAGTTAGTTATACTTAACCTACTTAACATTGAATCTTTAAAATGAACTTTCTAGGAGGTGTAATCACCATCATTCTCACACTTTACAAGAGATAAAACTAAGGCAAGTATACTTGATGTCTGAGTAAGAGTTTCAGGATGAAGCAAAGCCCAAAACTTGCATTCTTGCTATAGTGTACCATTTTCCACTGCTTGTTATATCTTCAGAAATGCAGAGGGGATTGGAAAATGAGTAACTACAATGAATGTACTTATCAGAGGATGCAATTGGCACACACAAGGTTTTGCTTTTAAAAACAAAAATTATTTTTCAAATTCTGAATTTTTTAATGTAATAAACAAGATAAGACAGACTTTATTTTGGTTTACAATTCTAGAGGGAGAGTTCACCATGGTGGAGTGACAAAGGGGAGACAGAACCTGGAGAGACCATGTGCAGGGTTAGGTAAGGCCCCAAGTTGAGGGATAGGGCCACCACCCATCTAAAATATTTTAACACAGAATTTCTCCTGTCTATATAAAGTAGGCTAACAAAGAGTGGAGCAGAAATGGAAAGAAAAGCCATCCAGGAACTGCCCCTCCACCCACCCAGTGATCCATCCCATATGTAGACACCAAACCCAAACTCTATTGCTGTTGCCAAGAAGTGCTTGCTGGCAGTAGCCTGATACAGCTGACTCTTGAGAGACTCTTTCAGAGCCTGACTAGTACAAATTAGGATGTATGCAGCCAACCATTGGGCTAAGCACAGGGACCCCAATGGAGGATACAAGAGAAGGACTGAAGAGGCTGAACAGGTACGCAATCCCATAGGAAGAAAAATAATATCAAATGACCAGACCACTAAGAGATCCCAGGGACTAAACCACCAACCAAAAAGAACACAGGGCTCCAGCTGCATATGTAGCAGAGGATGGATTTCTCTGTCGTCAATGAAAGGACAAGGTCTTAATCCTGTGAAGGCTTGATTATCCAGTGTAGGGGATTGCTAGGGCTGTGAAGTGGGAGGGAGTGGGAGGGTAGGGGAGTACCCTCATAGAAGCAGGGGGAGGAGGGATGTGATAGAGGGTTTCCAGAGGGGAAACATAGAAAAGGAATAACATTTGAAATTTAAATATATTAAATATCCAATTTTAAAAAGCAACAACACCTCCCTTGAGGAAAAGCCTACTAGAGGTCTTTCTATGAGGCATTTCCTCAATTTCTGATCAAGGCTGGGAGGGCCCATTGTGGCTGGTGCCATCCCTGGGCTGGTAGTTCTGGGTTCTATAGGAAAGCATGCTGAGCAACACAGGGGATGCAAGCAAGTAAGTAACAACCTTTCATGGCTTCTCCATCAGCTCTTGCTTCCTGACTTGCTTGAATTTCAATCCTGACTTCTTTTGATAATGAATAGCGAAGTGTAAGGGTAAGATGAATAAACCCTTTCCTACTAAACTTGCTTGTTGTTCATGATGTTTTGTGTAGGAATAGAAACCATGACTAAGACACAGCACAAGTTAGAAGCAATCTCTGGAAAGCCCTATTATCTACCTTGGGTGGCCTGCAACCACTAAAGATCAGTATACCAATGTCTAGAGTCTACCAGCCTACTGCTTCTCCCAAAGATGCTTTACTATTCTTCCCTTCCGCTGAGGCACTGGAGCCTCAAACCACATACATTCCAACCTCAAAACTCTTGCCTTGGTATGTTACTCATAGCTGCCTGACTTTGCACCCCAAGTTAGACACAAACCACACCCAAACAGTTGTTTTCAGAGAGAGATACTTTATTAAGCGGGGAAGAAAGGTTAAAGTGTTTGCTTTCTATTCAGGTAGAAACACAGCAGTAAAAGACCTAAAGTTGTAATTTTTAAGAAGAGAATGGTGGGGTCTGTGTTAGAATGGGCTAGGATATAGTGGTGTATTTAGTTTGAGTATGTTAATAAGGTAAAGCAAAGTGTGGTTTTGATTGCTGGACTCAAATACATTGGTAGCAGGACATTGATAGTGAGCCTCAGAAGAAGGAAGTGGCCAAAGAAAGAAATACACTTTGAGAGATGGGGCTAGCATTAGGAATACAATATAACAGTTTTAAGCAAGGCAAAAGGAATGGGGGAGAAGGGCAAACCATGCTGGCCAAGATAGAAATGGCCAATGTCCCTTCAATCACAACTTTCAAAAGATATCAAAGTTTCCTGAGCCTTTGCAAAGTTTGGGATTTTTGTTCTATGTTCATAGTCTACCAAAATTATCAGCCTGTTGTTTAAAAGTGTGGAAATAACAGACACCTGGCCTATGGACAATTGCTGAGGAAATTGCAGGATCCATGAGAATCCATGAGAGAATACTGATGATCTCAGGTCATTGTCAGCCCTGAAATTCCAGGATGAAGCATACCCAGAAAGAAAGAAAGAAAGACAGCAATAGAAGTTACATGCTGATCATTTTATTAATGTAGTAAAGCTCCAGTTCTGAACCTACTGTTGCAGTGGAAGAACGATGTGATGGAGCCATCTTCTTACTCCATTTCTGAAACAAGAAAAAAAAAATAATGAAGGCAGGGTACACAGAGGACATAACATATCAATCATAAGCAATTAGAAAATGCTGAAAGGAAACAAAAACAAGAACAAAGAATAGGATGAGATCTCTGTATCCTGTTGAATACATGAATCAGAGGAAGGAGGTAAAGGACCTTAGGAAGAAAATGAGTCATCTTACTAGGAACATATAAGACATGCAATAATTGTGGAAAATGAAATTTGGAGGAGATATTTCTTCAAAGATATATATTCCCTCATGAATACATCATGTAATATTTAATAAAAATATTTGATATTGGGTCCAGGGCAATACTACTGCTGCATATTTAGGGTTGATTACTTTCTACAATCTGAAATATAGATTGAGTTATGTACCCTGTCACCCACCAGGAGGTAAATATGAGTCATACCTGTCAGAGAGTTCTGGTTTAGTGAGGTCCCTAGGGTCTGTCCAATTGGGGACCTTGTTGTGGGTCTTGTTGGTTTCCAGCCTGAGGTGGTCTCTGCTGAGGGCCTCCTTGTTGGGGTGGGCCTTGAGGGGGTCCCTGCTGTGGTCCTCCTTGTGGGGGTGCACCTTGCTGATTCCCATTAGCAGGTGGTCTTTGTTGGAATCCTGAAGGATGTGGCCTTTGACTGAGGATCTGGTTTTGGTTCTGAAGTTCTGAGTGATAAAAGCAAGTAATAGATGAGCTTAGTCATATCTAATTTTGTTCTCTTTTATCTCAATGACCTTTTCACACAATATGGTTTCTAGATAGCAATGTTTTCATAGATTCATGAAAAGCTCCTCTTAAACCATAGTCTTTGGATTACATGTACCTGCTCATTATGCAGTTTCCAGAGTATTCAAGATCAGTTTCCTCAGACTTAAAACAAGTAAATCAGTTCACATATGGAGGTTCTGTTGCCTCTTATATTTTGAGAAAACTGGCTTTTTATGAACCCAGATCGAATCACTGAGTTATATGGTAAAATACAAGCAGCTGTCTCAGAAGACTGCACCTTATGTTGAGGAATATTATCATGGGAAGAAGAGTTTTAAAAGTCACAGACCATACTTTCACCGAATAATTTCATCACAAGTTATAATTAATGGACTCAATACATTTCTTTGAGTGACAAAGAAAAGAGACACTAACACATTTGTGTTCTTTCCCTAGGGAAATCAACTCAAATAAAGGCAACAAGGGTTCAGAAAAAGACATTGAGGAACTCTTGTTTCCATATAGGAAACAAAATCATACTTCATCTAAGCTACATCTCCGAGAAACCACACCAGTGTTGTAGAAAAATTAAATTTCTCCTGTCTTCTGAGAATTCAGACCTCTGGCTTATTGTAATTTGTCACCCTACCTTTTAGTGTTTCTTATTGTCAAATTGGAGAATTTTTGTCTGAAACTTTGTGAAACCTACATTCATTAATTCATAAAACAAAAAATGACAATACAGTGTGGAATCATAAAATACACTCCTTATTAAAGACAGGCAAGGTGATTAAAGATTTATTATTATTTGCTTGATGATATTGGGAAGTATTGTACATAGATGGCTGATGTGAAGCAAAGCAAAGGATAGACTCAAAAGTGAATTCACAGAAGCAACTAGCCTTCTACAAGTTGTAAATGATTTTAGCTACAAGCTGTCATTTCCTGAGGGAATTTGAACCACTAATAGGAAAAAACCTGCTAGTAGTAGTTTGAAGCATCTCTGGTAACTGTTACTCTGAGAATCAACCACCACTTAGTCACAGCATAAAATTTTCTTTTGGTTATCACCATTTTACTTGGAATCTTGCTGCTTACACTGATAGTCATATATTTGTTTATCTATCTATCTATTTTTCTATTGCTATGTAATTTAAAATATTTATTTCTTCCTAATTCAACTCCTATCATCTGCCTTACTGTCTCCTCAAAGAAATGGAATATGAATAAACATTTTAGTAAATGATTAAACAAATAATAATTACACATTGAGATGTTGAATGAATGAAAAAGGAAAAATTGGGAAGATATTATTTTCCTAAATAATAATTTCAGGTTTATTACTTCAGTTGTCATCCTTCAAATTGCTCTGATATGTGTTTTTCTGTCATCTGTCCTTGGTGAACAGGACAGCATGGCTTCTAGCATACATAATCTATTTTAACTACCACAGTGTCTTCAAATCTGAGACTATTCATTTTTAAAAATTAAAACTCTGTGTGTTCTCATTTATCTCTCAACTTCTGTCCTCTGTCCCATCTCTCTCCTCCCCTGCTCTGTTGTCTCCTGTTCTTTAAGAAGAGTCACAGCACCTATACCCTTATTCTCATACCTTCACCTGGTTCGTGAGCAGAGCTCAGGGCCAGCAGGGCCACTGTGAAGAGGATGATCAGCATCTTGGAGGAGGCTCTGGAGTTTCCCCAAGTCTGTGCTGGAAGAAGCAAGTCACTGCCTTTATAAGGAGGAGCAGAAGAATAGCACCTTTGAATTTCATACTGTTATTTCATTCTTAACCAAGCAGGAAATCTTGCATCCTTTACTCCACACTGGGACTTTTGCCCAGCAGGATGAGGTAAGGAAGAGTTGCCAGTGTCTTTTTCTAAATGGTACAACAATAATTGGAGTTCATCTGCAAAAGAATCATGTGTAAGAGAGTAGCCCAGATATTGAAGTTAAGGACTATCATTATATGAATATCTCATTCTATTGGCTGATATTATCTGAGTATCACTGTGCATTTGGGGTAGGTTAGTGTGTATAAACATGTGTTTATATTGCCAGTAGTGATTTATATCCAAATTGAAGATGGTCAATGTCTCTGATCAGGAGTATACCTTAAAAACTATCACTTACATGTGTCATTATATGTACTATAGTTAGTTAAGACTGATGGTGTTGAGGCTATTCATATACAAATTTTATTTATGACAGGACACTTGGAATCCCTAGCATGTTAAGCCTCAATAAGAGTGAACACAATTCTCTTGACCTAACCCAATAACAGCATGTTAGTAAAACATGTGACTTGTTTCATCACGAATATCCCAGCACACCTGGCCTCACAAAATGTATAGCTTTTATATGAGTCAGTATCATGAATTTGTAATTCCTTGATGAGTTGTTTAAACATTTTACATTTCATAGGTCCATAGACAGCTCCATTTTGTAAATTGTTTGACTTAAGTAGCTTAAGGATAGACTTATGGATCTGATCATTCCATCTTTGTGTTCCCCTCAATGGGACAAATATATAGTTATCATTGTTTTTAATGTCAGTAATAGGCTCAAGCCTCAGAATGCTGTTCACCACAGGTTATGTGTAACTTTCTGATGTTACTGCATCTCAGTTTCTCTTTTCTAAGTATATATTCTTTTTATTTTGAGTAGGACTCAGTCCTCTATTTTTGTATTTCATCTTATTCTTGAGCAATTTTCAGAGATCCAAAGAGAAAACTTTAACATTTCTCAACAGATTAAGCATATTCAAAATATGAGCTGGCCAAGCATATGTTTTTCATTTCGGTATTTTTGTCTATTTAAATTTCAAAAATTATTCACCAGATGCTTTCTTTCAAAAAGATTTTCTTGTGTACCTAATATTTCTTATTTAAAGTAAAGCCTGCCTGTATTGTTATGTCTCAGTATTTCTTTCTCATTCTTTTTAATTTTTAGGGGGAATACTTTAGTTCTAACAATTCTCAACTAAGAACATCTGTAAAAAAAAATTGTGTGTTTCTTAGGTTTACTAGAGTTATGTGGCATTTTTGTACTGCTTCCTTAGAGGGAAGTTAGAGGGAGCCACATAACTGATAAACGTAGATTTGTGACCTTTGTGCATTATAAGTCACTAGCTTCTGTGCTATGCCTGTGAATAGTTTTTTCCACCTGATCACAGAGAATCATGTAGAAAGACTCCCTCGTCAATTGACTATGTATACGATATCCTATGTGACTCTTAAACAATGGGCAGTGTCATGAAAACATTTGTGGGGTAATTAGACTTGTACTCTCAGGGAACTTTATTTGTTGTTCTCTAATAACATTTGGTTATGCTAAAAACCAAACTGTTATTCTTGTATTTGTGGAATTTATGAGAAGTAGAGTTTTCTTACACCAAACAGGACTCTCTACTCATCAACACACCATGGGTTGTAACTTCCATAAAAACTACATAGCAAGGGAACCTAAAGATATGTTGTTTTGTCTATGTTGTCACAGAAAAGGACCATAGTCAAGAATCATCAATGCACTAGCTAGTATTGAGTGTTTTCATGCCTGAAAAGTTGGCCTTTTCCTTGACTTGTTGAAAACAGGAACACAACTTTTGATTCTTCTAACTACCCCTTAGCCCAGGACATTTCACTTACCTTCTCAGTATCAACAATGTGTGAAGAGATTAGTAAATCTTTAAAGAAAAAATCATCTGTGACCTCAATAGGTACAACTGAAGCATAAAATATAAAACAGCAGAGGGTGTGTTTAATGCCTTAACCAGAACTGTAGCTTCCTTTACCTTATAATTAATGTTGAACCATGTGACCCTAATGAACAAGTTACACTCTTTAGAATATGCATATGTTAGTATGTATATTCATACATATATTCTTAGATGTATGTTTATCTCTATCACATATTCTAAAATCAAATCAAATATATAAAAAGATGCTATGGATTTAAAATTTATGATTTCTTTATCCTAAATCTACTCTCCTCACTATTCATTCAATATGGATGCAAAGCAAAAGCTTCACATAATGTGGCACAAACAATACAGACTTGCACATGAGCTTTTGTCTGAATGTACAAGAATAGTGTGGTGAGTAAATCAAATTCTTTAGGGACATTTATCTTCATATCTTTGTCTTTGATCATATGAGGTTTGCTTGGTCCATGTTTGGGACTGTGCTATCTAATACCCATTCCTTATATAGATGCAGTCAATTAAGTTTAGCTGGTTATTAATTGCTTCTTCACTTATATTTTAACTAATTGCATGTGTTCTCTGAATGTATATAATGCATCTAATTATGCTCAAATATTACTCTTTCCCATTTTCTTCTCACCTGTCTGAAATCTCCCTCCTCTCTACAAGCCACTTCCTTAGGTTCGTGTCTTTGTGTTATTTTTGTTACCCACTAAGTTTCATCAGAGCTGCCATGTGATTATGCAGAACTATCCACTGGTATCCAGTGAGCTGACCAGGCTATGCACAGCTAAAAGCAATGACTCCCCCTTGCCTAAAATCTGTCAGTATCCGTTGAATGTTTAGTGGTTACTTGCAGAAAATTTTGTCAAAATTGATCCAGTTTAAATGGAAGAGGGAAAGATCCCAATGACCCATCCTTACACAAGTGCCTATTGGCAGTGGATGGCTGCTTGTGTGTGGGGATATAAGTTTTCTTGGGAAGTGTGGCTACTTGCAAGTTTCCTATTGTCCATTGGATGGCCTCACATCCAGTAGAATACAGGCAACATCAAGTGTACTTAGTGGAATATAAAATTATAATAATGTGAGGACATATTGTTTGGAAAGAGACATATTGAGGATCTAGAGATATGACTATAAGGGAATAGTTATGATGATCAAAAATCAAAATATCATAACTATCTCAAATAATAAATAAAAACTCATATATCTGCCCCTAATTTCATTTTATTTATTTTTTATTGGATATTTTATTTACATTTCAGATGTCATCCCGTTTCCCAATTTCCCCCACCTAGAACCCCCTTTACCAACCCCCTCCTTTTTGCTTTTATATCATTTTAATTAGATGCATGTATTAAGGTCAGTTCTAGATATATCCTCTTATTTATTTGACTGCCATTTCCTCTCCAATATATCCCCCTTTCCAGCTTTCTGCCCTCTCCATATATTCCAAGTTAAATGCAGCCAATCATTTTGAAGCAATGAACACCTTAAGAGAACAAAGATAGCCTTTGAATCCCTGGGCTAGGTTTTGTCTCTCAGTATACCTTTTCTCAGTTGTATTTCTCTGTTGCAAATTTCAGGATTCGATTCTTCTTAAGTTCTGAATAGATGTGTATTGTTTGTATGCACAACATTTTCATTAGTCAGTCAGCAGTTAATGCATACTTAGTCTGCTTCCATTTCCCAGCTGTAGTAAGAAGGCAGCAATATACATGGGTGTGTATCTCTATCAGAAAGTGTGAAATCCTAGGGGTTCAATGCATAAAAGTATTTGAAGTGTGTTGTATGATGAGTCACCATTTAGCTTATTGAGGAATCTCCACAGAGATTTCCATTTTCTTTGATTATTCTGGTGACAACTGAGCCTCCAAATACAGCTACTACTGGAGGTATTGAGCTTTAAGAACTTTCTGTGATCACCACTATCAACAAACCAAATTATGTTCCATCATACACTTCAGTCATATTTACCCTAATGATTTTTTTCACTAATTTTCAAACTTAAATATATTATTTCAGGATACTCATTTTTTTCTATCTACATTCTCAAGCAATTATACATGATTCTATTTTCAGTTTGTATGACAGTATAATCACTTGCAAATTAGTAACTCACTGCTTCATCTCTATTTTCTGGAGGGCTGAGTCTTCTCTAAAGCTTTATAACACAATTATTGTCTACCATATACATTACCTTTGCTTTCAGTTGCCAAGGAAAACTTTCAGTAGGAATTAGAACACTCTGGGTTATAGCCTACTAACATTTTTCCTGTTTTCATAATAGCAAATATATTTCATATTTCATTTTCTTTTTTTTCTCAAATCGTAATTAATTCACACAGGGGTTATAAACACAGAAAGGCAGGATGTGGGGAAGGGAATGACACTGGAGTGTGGGTATTCAGGGGGAATACAGATATCTTCAGAACCAGGTATCGGCTAGGTGAAGGTTCAGGGGACAATTCACTATAATTCTGCCTATGACTCGGTTGTCCTTATCTAAGTTGGTATTGTCTGCCAAGGCTACCTATTCACAAGGTCTAGGACTACTCAGGCTAATTAATTTCCACAAAAGCTGCCTGTTGACATTAGCTTATAGACATCTGTTTCAATGTTTTTCCACTGAGACCCAAGACTTGGTGTTAGTATACTTGTATGACAGGCCTATTGCTGGTTTTAGGCATATGGCTGATTTTAGGCCTACAGTGTGTAAGCACGGCTGCCCCTGACATCTCCTCCCTTCTCTAAGTATAGAAGGGCTGTGGCAATTCTAAACTTGCGAAGGCAGAGATAGAGGCCTGACCTCCAGTATTTGAAGGGGACCTTGTAGTGACTCCAGCCCCCCTGTCATTTTCCAGTGAGGCCTGAGTGCCATACCCATCCCGATGTCTTTTTCCTGGAGACAGGATACTTTTGACATCAACCCCAATGTAGTCAGGCTTGTCCCTCAGGGAACCCAGATAGATATTTTTATCTTTTATTTATATTCCCTTGCAGTGCTTAGCCTTGCAGCCTAAGCAAGAATTCAGATCACCTGTTAGAGGGGGTTCTGGGTGGCCCCTCTCTGCTTAGTCTAGGGGCAGAAGTCCCCCCTTTTAGGTTGGGTGGAGATGGGTTTTGGAAACACCCTGTATAAAGTAACAACCTCATCTTGAGTCTCATGGTCCGCCATAGCTAACTTATGATAATGTATCTTAGTAGGTTTTGCTATCAAATTATTTATCTGTTGTATCACAGAGTTAATCCTCCTATTTGAGGGCCAGGGACCAGCAGAAAAAAGCAAAAAGAACCCAAATAATGGTCCCAAGATGGAAGGAAATAGGGTTGACAACCTTGGAGAGGCTGCAAACCAATTCTTGTACCAGCGTTCATCTGTCTCTTTCTCTCTCTGATTTTTCTTAGGGCCTTCACTACCTATTTCATGAACTCTTTAACCCTCCTTGTCTTGTCTATGTAAAGGCAACCTTCTTCTTTGAGGGTTGTACACAGTCAAGAACTGTATACAGCCTTTTCTATTGTACTAGAGTAAATCAAGTCCAATAAGGATCTTTGCGATTTTAGGAGGTCTTTTCAGATGGTGAAACGAGGGATTTCTTCAGATTAGTGATGTCAGTCTCTAGCTATTTGATGTTCTTGTCAGTGGCCCTTCAATGGTCTGAGTAGTATAAGTTCAGAGGCCAGCATCTGGATTAGAACTTCTAACAGCAGACATCACGAGTGATTCGTTTTTACCTGGAAAGGGAAAGGAAGGGGATTCTCGGGGAGATTTCTCTTCCCTGGATGTAAATTGTTATTCATCATATTTATGATTGGGCCTGGCTTTGTGGGGGTATCTATTTTTTTCATTAATCTTTTTGGTAGCCAGTTAGCTGCGCCTTCTGTGGTATCAGACAGGCATATCAATCCTCGTCCCCATAAGGGAACTGTGTCTGGACCATTCCCTTTAAGGGTAAGAGGGTCCTTCCCCATAACTGTGGCAAAATTTTGTTGGTCTTCGTGGTGCCAGAGGCAGTCAGCAGCAGATTTGCCATGAGCTTTCAGCTTTAGAGAGATAAAAGTGAACAAGGCTTGATGGAGAGTATTTCAGTGGGACTCCTTCTGAGGGGGTACCATTCCCCCTCTTTTGTTTTTAAAGCCAATTTTTCAGAGTTCTTGTAAAATCATGGCAGAAGCACCAATAGTAGATCCTTCCATACTCAGAAGGTCATGAAGACCTTACCTAAGGATATATAAATCTATATTAGTAATCTTTTGTCAAAGGACTGTTATAGCACCGCTGACAACTAATCAGACTATATAATATATCGATTAGTAAGAGCTTCTTCTACTTTTTGTGAGATTACCTGTCTATTGTCAATTAATTGTTGAGGAAAATTAGAATTTACCTCTCTCTTGAGAATACTGAACAGAGAGTTAAATTCTTTTGTGGAGAGCTTAAAATAGGATCTTAGCCAATTAGCAACTCCTAGAAACTTTTGAAAATAATTTAAGATAAGTAAACTCTCTCCCTCTCTTTTTTTTTTTTTTAGACCCTTTATCTGTGTGGTTTTTTTATTGGATATTATACAGACTTACCTTTCAATGTTATCTCCTCTCCCATTCTCCCCCAAAACCCTTTATCACATATCCCTTCCTCCTAATTTTTGTGAGGGTGTGCTCCAAACATCCTCCCAGTCCCATCTCCCTGCTCTCAAATTCCTACACAGTAGGGGATCCAAACTTTCGGGGACCATGGGCCTCCACTTTCACTGAAGTCTAACAAGGTCACCCTCAATTCCCTATACAAGTGTATGAGTCCCTCCCTTTGTGCTCTCTGGCTGGCGGTTTAGACTTTGGGAGCTCTGGTTGAAACTTTTGATACTCCTTCTAGAAAGGACCAAAGCATCCACATTTTGGTCTTCCTTCTTCTATGTGAGTTTTATGTGGTCTATAAGTGTTTTCATAGAAATTGTGAGCTTTTGGGCTAATATCCACTTATCAGTGAGTGCATACCCTGTATGTTCTTTTGAGACTGGGTCACCTCACTCAAGATGATATTTTCCAGCTCCATCCATTTGCCTAAGAATTTCATTAACTCATTTGTTTTTAATAGCTGAGTAGTACTCCATTGTATAAATGTACTACATTTTCTGCATCCATTCTTCTGTTGAAGGGCATCTGGGTTCTTTCCAACTTCTGGCTATTATAAATAAGGCTGCTATGAACATGGTGGAGCATATGTCCCTGTTGTATGTTGAAACGTCTTTTGGGTATATGCCCAGTTGTGGTATAGCTGGGTCCTCTAGTAACACTGTGTTCAATTTTTCTGAGATACTGCCAGACTGCTTTCCATAGTGGTTGTACCAGTTTACAATCCCACCAACAGTGGAGGAGTGTTCCTCTTTCTCCACATCCTCGCCAACATGTGCTGTCACCTGTGTTTTTGATTTTAGCCATTCTGACTGTTGTGAGGTGGAATCTCAATGTTTTTTTCATTTGCATTTTCCTGATGACTAGGGATGCTGAACACTTCTTTAGGTGCTTCTCAGTCATTCGAGCTTCCTCAGTTGAGAATTCTTTGTTCAGCTTTGGGCTCCATTTTTTAATAGGGTTCTTTGATTGTCTAGAGTCTAATTTCTTCAGTTCTTTGTATACCTTGGATATTAGCCCTTTATCAGATGTAGGGTTGGTGAAGATCTTTTCCCAATCTGTTGGTTGCCGCTTTGTCCTATTGTCTGTGTCCTTTTCTTTACAGAAGCTTTGCAACTTTATGAGGTCCCACTTGTCAATTCTTGGTCTTAGAGCACAGGCCATTGGTGTTCTGTTCAGGAACTCTTTTCCTGTGCCTATGTGTTCCAGGCTTTTCCCCAGTTTCTCTTCTATTAGTTTCACTGCGGCTGGTTTTAGGTGGAGGTCCTTAATCCACTTGGAATTGAGCTTGTACAAGGAGATAAGTATGTATCAATTTGCATTCTTCTACATGCTGACCTCCAGTTGGACCAGCACCATTTGTTGAAAATGCTGTCTTTTTTCCACTGGATGGTTCTAGCTCCTTTGTCAAAGATCAAGTGACCATAGGTATGGGGATTCATTTCTGGGTCTTCTATTCTATTCCATTGATCCTCCTGCCTGTCTCTGTTACAATACCATGCAGTTTTTATCACTATTGCTTTGTATTATAGCTTGAAGTCGGGGATGGTGATTCCTCCAGAAGTTCTTTTATTGCTGAGAGCAGTTTTCGCAATACTGATTTTTTTGTTATTTCAAATGAATTTGAAGATTGCTCTTTCTATCTCTGTGAAGAATTGAGTGGGAATTTTGATGAATATTGCATTAAATCTGTAGATGGCTTTTGGCAAAATAGCCATTTTTAATATATTAACCCTTCCAATCCATGAACATGGGAGATCTTTCCATCTTCTGAGATCTGCTTCGATTTCTTTCTTCAGGGGCATGAAGTCCTTGTCATACAGGTCTTTTACTTGCTTGGTTAGGTTCACACCAAGGTATTTTATATTATTTGTGACTATTGTGAAGGGTGTCATTTCCATAATTTCTTTCTCAGCCAGTTTATCTTTTGAGTAGAGGAAGGCTACTGATTTGCATGAGTTAATTTTATATCCAGCCATTTTGCTTAAGTTGTTTATCAGGTTTAGGAGTTCTCTGTTGGAAGTTTTGGGGTCACTTAAGTATACCATCATATCATCTGCAAATAGTGAGATTTTGACTTCTTCCTTTCCAATTTGTATCCCTTTGACCTCCTTGTGTTGCCTAATTGCTCTGGCTAGGACTTCCAATACTATATTAAATAAGTAGGGGAAGAGTGGACAGCCTTGCCTAGTCCCTGATTTTAGTGGGATTGCTTCAAGTTTCTCTCCATTAAGTTTGATGCTGGCTACTGGTTTGCTGTATATTGCTTTTACTATGTTCATGGATGGACCTTGAATTCCTGACCTTTCCAAGACTTTTATCATGAAGGGATGTTGAATTTTGTCAAATGCTTTCTCAGCATCTAGTGATATGATCATGTATTTTTTTCCTTTGAGTTTGTTTATATAATGGATTACATGGATAGATTTCTGAATATTGAACCAACCCTGCATTCCTGGCATAAAGCCTACTTGATCATGATGGATAATTGTTTTGATGTGTTCTTGAATTTGGTTGGCTAGAATTTTATTGAGTAATTTTGCATCAATGTTCATAAGGGAGATTGGTCTGAAATTCTCTTTCTATGTTGGGTCTTTGTGGGATTTGGGTATGAGTGTAATTGTAGCTTCATAGAATGAGTTGGGTAGTGTACCTTCTGTTTCTATTTTGTGGAATAGTTTGAAAAGAATTGGAATTAGGTCTTCCTTGAAGGTCTGATAGAATTCTTCACTAAAACCATCTGGTCCCGAACTTTTCTTTGTAGGGAGACTTTTAATGACTGCTTCTATTTCTTTTGGGGTTATGGGACTCTTTAGATGGTTTATCTGGCCCTGATTTAACAATGGTAACTAGTATTTGTCTAGAAAATTGTCCATTTCATCCAAATTTTCCAATTTTGTTGAGTATAGGCTTTTGTATTAGGATCTGATGATTTTTTTAATTTTCTCGGTTTCTCTTGTTATGTCACACTTTTCAGTTCTGATTTTATTAATTTGGATACTGTCTCTCTGCCCTCTGATTAGTCTAGCTAAGGGTTTATCTATCTTGTTGATTTTCTTAAAGAACCAGATCCTGGTTTTATTGATTCTTTGGATAGTTCTTTTTGTTTTTGTTTGGTTGATTTCAGCCCTGAGTTTGATTATTTCCTGCCGCCTACTCCTCTTGGGTGTATTAGCTTCTTTTTCTTCTAGGTCTTTCAGGTGCATTGCCAAGCTGCTAGTGTATGCTCCCTCCAGTTTTTTTTGTAGGCACTAAGAGCTATGAATTTTCCTCTTAGCACTGCTTTCATTATATCCCATAGATTTTGGTATGATGTGTCATCATTTTCATTAAATTCTAAAAAGTTTTTAATCTCTTTCTTTATTTCCTCCCTTACCTGATTATCAAGGAGTAGGGTGTTGTCCAGTTTCCATGTGAATGTGGGTTTTCCATTGTCTTTATCATTTTTGAAGACCACCCTTAGACCATGGTGATCTGATAGGATGCAGGGAATTATTTCAATTTTTTTGTATCTGTTGAGGCCTGTCTTGTGCCCAATTATATGGTCTATTTTGGAGAAGGTACCATGAGATGTTGAGAAAAAGGTATATTCTTTTGCTTCAGGGTAAAATGTTCAATAGATATCTGTTAAGTCCATTTGGTTCATAACTTCTGTTAGTTTCACTGTCTCTCTATTTAGTTTCTGTATCCATGATCTATCTATTGCTGAGGGTGGGGTGTTGAAGTCTCCCACTATTATTGTGTGAGGTGCAATGTGTGTTTTGAGCTTTAGTAAGGTTTCTTTTACTAAAGTGGATGCACTTGTATTTGGCACATATATATTCAGAATTGAGAGTTCATGTTGGTTGACTTTTCCTTTGACAAGTATGAAATGCCCTTCCTTATCCTTTTTGATAACTTTAAGTTGAAAGTCGATTTTATTCTATATTAGAATGGCTACTCCCACTTGTTTCTTAGGGCCATTTGCTTGAAAAATTGTTTTCCAACCTTTTACTCTAAGGTTGTGTCTGTCTTTGTCACTGAGGTGGGTTTCCTGTAAGCAGCAAAAAGCTGGGTCCTGTTTGCTTATCCAGTCTGTTAGCCTATGCGTTTTTATTGGGGAATTGAGTCCATTGATGTTAAGAGATATTAAGGAGAGGGTGTTGTTGCTTCCTGTTATTTTTACTAATAGTGGAGACATCGTTTGTGTGGTTATCTTCTTTTGGGTTTGATGGAAAAGGATTATTTTCTTGCTCTTTCTAGGGTATGAGTGCCCTCCTTGTATTGGAGCTTTTCTGCTATTATCCTTTGTAGAGCTGGATTTGTGGGAAGAAACTATGTAAATTCGGTTCTGTCATGGAATATCTTAGTTTCTCCGTCTATGGAAATTGAGAGTTTTGCTGGGTAAAGTAGCTTGGGCTGGCATTTATGTTCTCTTAGGGTGTGTATGATGTTTGTCCAGGATCTTCTGGCTTTTATAGTATCTGGTGAGAAGTCAGGATTAATTCTGATAGGCTTGCCTTTATGTTACTTGGCCTTTTCCCCTTACTGCCTTTAAAATTCTTTCTTTGTTTTGTGCATCTGATGTTTTGATTATTATGTGATGGGAGGTATTTCTTTTTTGATCTAGTCTGTTTGGTGTTTTGTAGGCTTCTTGTGTGACTATGGGCATCTCATTCCTTAGGTTAGGGACGTTTTCCTCAATAATTTTGTTGAAGATATTTACTGGCCCTTTAAGTTGGGACTCTTTACTCTCATCTATACCTATTATTCTTAGGTTTGGTCTTCTTATTGCGTCCTGAATTTCCTGGATGTTTTGTGTTAAGAACTTTTTGCATTTTGTGTTTTTTTTTGACAGTTGTGTCAATATTTTCTAAGGTATCTTCTGCACCTGAGATTCTTTCTTCTATCTCTTGTATTCTGTTGGTGATGCTTGTGTCTATGACTCCTGATTTCTTTCTTAGGTTTTCTATCTCCATGGTAATCTCCCTTTGTGATTTCTTTACTGTTTCTACTTCCATTTTTATGTCCTGGATGGTTTTGTTCAATTCCTTCATCTGTTTGTTTGTGTTTTCTTGTAATTCTTTAAAGGATTTTTGTGTTTCTTTAAGGACTTCATCCTGTTTACCTGTGTTCTCCTCAAGTTTTTTGATAGTTTTATTTATTGCCTTCTTATAGTCCTTCATCATCATCATTAGAAGTGATTTTAGATCTGGTTCTTGCTTTCCCGGTGATATTGGGAGTTTAGAACTTTCTAATGTGGGAGAACTAGATTCTGATGATGGCAAGTACCTTGGGTTGCTGGTGCTTGTGTTCTTGCGCTTGCCTTTTGCCATCTGGATCACCTTTGTGTTATCTGTGCTGTCTCTGACTGGAGCCTGTCTTTCCTATTATCTGGGTTGAGTCAGAACTGTTTGGGATGGATTTTGCTGCTGGGGTTAGAGCTGAGGCCCAAGATGTGCTCCGTGCTCAGGTGGAAGCCGGAAGGGGTTGGGCTCCACGTCAGGTGTGGATTCCTGGGTCCCAGTGGGCCTCAGTTGCTCCCTGATTGGGGGCAAGTATTGCCACCTCCTAGCCTAAGATACTGCTTGAGTTAGAGCTCTGAGAGCCCCGCTTCCTCTAGGTTCTGTGAGATTGACTCCAGAGCTGACTCCCAGGATCTGCTCAGGCTCTGACCGGAAGGAACCCACGCCCCGGGCCAGGAGTGAGTTCCTGGGTCCTAGTGGGTCCCAGTTGCACCCTGGTTGGGGGCAAGTATTGCCACCTCCTAGCCTAAGATACTGCTTGAGTTAGAGCTACTGAGAGCCCTGCTTCCTCTGGGTTCTGTGAGATTGAGTGCAGAGCTGCCTCCTGGCATCTGAGTGCTCAGGCCCAGACCGGATGGAGTCCGTGCTCTGGGCCAGGAGTCAATTCCTGGGTCCCAGTGGGTCTCGGTTGCTCCCCGTTTGGGGCAAGTGCTGCTTTTTGCTTATGTGGGATGCTGCCTGAGTTAAAGCTCCTGGGAGTCCATCTTTCTCTCGGATTTCTGGGGTTGGGTAAGGAGCTCCCGCCTGTGACTTGCTCTATGCTCAGGCCCAGACCGGAAGTCCTTCATTTTCTTTTGAAGTGGAAACTTACAGATAATTTGGTGATTCCCTTGTGTTGGATGTTATTTTGCTGGGCCAAACACATTTAAGAATGGTTCCTGAAGTGGTCAAGGACTAAGGCAGACTTGTAGTGAAGGAATATTTCACTGAATAAGACACAGGAGAGTGGGTGTTCTGGTAAAGCAAACAATTGAAAAGGACATGTGATAAAGGATTCCTTACTAACAACATGTGTATGTAGGTCTGTCTTGTGAAATATTAAAAAAAGATCAGCAAGTTCCTGTGCTAAGCCAGGCACCATCAGGCCACATGGTACCAGTGGGCCACATGGCACCAGAGCTCCAAAATCTCTCTACTTAGCTTGCTAAGTTGCCACTGGTGGGTTGCTGCAATGTCAACCCCATGCTTCAAATCCCCTATGGCTTTTGTAGTCCACATCTGCCAAAACCATGCTTTGGCACCATTCTTTTCTCTCTGGAACCCATTGAGCAGCCTCGTGAAGAAAAACAACACACAAATTTAGCTCAGAAACAATGGTAACTCAATCTCTTGGTGCAAAAACTAGAATGCTAATCTTGTAAGCCATATTAAATCTAAATCCTCTGTTGTGGAATCCTGGTGAATCTGCCATGGTATCCAGGAGACATTAGTAGATATATCTTGTCCTCACACTATCTCAGTCTGAAAAGACCCTCCTTCTCTCCTCTTCCTCTTTTCCCCTATCCAACCTTGAAGTCTTTCCTAGTTGCCCAGGGATTGGCTCTTTTATTCATTAGGGGATGGTTCACAAGTCACTTGAGTATGTGACTCACTCCTTGTCCACAGTCCCACCCAGGAGAGCAGAATTAACATAAGAATACAAAATACCAGTGCCATCCACAAAATAGATCCACCTTAAATTTTGTAACTCTTTTATCAGGACTCTATAAAGAGAAATGAAATAAAACAAAGCAAAACAAACCCCCAAACAAAACAAAACAAAACAAATACCTTCTTGTGGTCTCCTGCAACTTCTTGCTGTTTCCATGGACTAAAGTTGATTAGCAGGTTTGAAGGGTATCAAGTAGGCCTGGATCAAGATTGAAGTAGAATGAGCTAGGCTTATCAATAGACCTACTGTGCAATTGTTGTGGGTTTGGAGTATGTGGTGAGATAGGCACAGCCAAGAACTTCTCCTGATGTCCCTCTGGGTCCCTCCTGCTGAAGAGAACTGAGTTTGAGACCTGGCTATCTCTAATCAGAAAATAATCTCAAAGGATATCGAGCTGGACCAATGCTTAAGCAAACTCTAGCACACAGGTGCTTTATACACACACACACACACACACACACACACACACACGCATATATATATGTAGCAATGAAACAAGAAGTCATATATTTGAACATGAGAAAGGAAGATTTGAGGGAGTAAAGGGAAATATGAAATGAACTCATTGTCATGAGGGGAAATTTTCTAAACAGATCTCCATTAGCTCATGCTCTAAGATCAAGAATTGATAAATGGGATCTCATGAAACTGGAAAGCTTCTGTAAGGCAAAGGACATAATCATTAAGACAAATTAGCAACTTACAGATTAGGAAAAATTCTTCACTAACCTCACATCGAATAGAATGCTAATATCCAAAATATATAAAGAACTCAAGCAGCTAACCACCAGAAATGCAAACAACTGAATCAAAACATGGTATATAGAAATAACTAAACTGAGAATTTACAACAGAGGAATTTCAAATGGCTGAGAAGCATCTAAAGAAATATTCAAAGTTCTTAGTGATCAGAGAAATGCAAATCAAAACAAATCTGAGATTCCACCTTTCAGGAATCAGAATGGCTAAGAATCAAAACCTCAGGTAACAACACATGTTGCTAAGGATGTGGAGAAAGAGGAACACTCCTCCATTGCTGGTGGGATTGCAAACTGGTGCAATCACTCTGGGAATTAATCTGGAGGTTCCTTAGAAAGTTGAAAGTAGATCTACCAGAGACCCAGCAATATACTCTTAGGAATACACCCAGAAGATGCTACACCATGTCACAGGGGCACATGTTCCCCTATGTTCATAATGGCCTTATATGTGATAGTCAGAAGGTAGAAACAACCCAGATGTTCCACGGCAGAAGAGTGGATACAGAAAATGTGTTTAATTTACACAATGGAATATTACTCAGCTATTAAGAATGAGAACATCCTGAAATTTTCAGACAAATGGATAGAACTTGAAAATATCATCCTGAGTGATGTATCTCAGACCCAAAAGGACATTCATGGTATGTACTCATTAATAAGTGAATATTACCCAGAAAAAAGTACATAATACCCAAGATAGAGTCCATAGAACTCAAAATGATCAACAAGATGAAGTGCCCAAGTGAGGATGCCTCAGTCCCAATTGGGAGAGAGAAGAAAGCAAACACAAGGGTTGAGGGAGAGAGGAATCTATGTGGGAAAGTGTACAGGGCAGGGCAGAGGTTAAAGAGGAGAACCTGGTCTGATATTGGGTGAGGGAAAAGGAATAAAGCCCCAAGGGCCAGCAGAAAAATGGAAACAGGCAATCTCGGGAGATGTGAGGTTGTGGGATCCCTCTATAATACACCAGAAACCTGGTCGGTGAGAGACTATCAGCACTCAAAGGAAGGCACCTTGGATAAAATGTCAGACAGTGGGAGGGGGAACTTCTGGAACCCACTGCCAGTAGAAAGACAAGGCATCAAGTGAGGGAGGGATTTGCAAATCATAGTCAAAACTCTGACCCATAATTGTTCCTGTCTGAAAGAACTGCAGAAATAAAATTGGAAAGGATCTTGATGAAAAGAATGTTCAGGGACAGGCCCAAAGTGGAATGCATCTCAAGGGAAAGTCCCAAGGCCTGACACTATTACTGAGGCTATGCAGAACTCACAGAAATGGACTCATCATGACTGCCCTCCAAAAGACCCAACAAGCAGCTGAAATAGATGCAGATATTTGCACCCAACAATGAACAGAAGATTCTGATCACAGTGGTTGAATTATTGAAATGCTTGAAGAAGCTGAGGAGGAGGTTGAACCTGTATGAGGACCAGCAGTCTCAATTAACCTGGACCTCCAAGATCTCTCAAATACTGAACTACCAACCAGGCACCATACTCCAGCTGATACGAGGTCTCCAACACATGTACAGCAGAGGACTCTGGGGTATGTGTTCAGTCAGAGAATATGCACCTATCCCTCAAGACACTGGAGGCCCAAGGAAGTTAGGAGGTCTGGTGGAGTGGGGGGTAGGGGTGGGGACATCCTCTTGGAGACAAAGGTTAGTGAAGGATGTTTGGAATGTGGAAAGTTAGGAGGATGTACCAAGAGGGGATGAGGCCTGGAATGTAAAAAAAAAAAAAAAAAAAAAAAGTGAATAAATAAAAGATTAAATTAAAAAAAGTTAGAAATTTTCTTTCTATACTTTAATAAAATGAAACATGATACTTAATGCAACTTATAACCACTCTTCTTTACACTTTCAGAAATCTCTCAGGGTGCTCCTCATATTTCAGAGTTAAGATATCTTTAGAGTGAGCCTGATGCATGTATTATAATATATTCCATACCAGAATGAACTCTTCCTGTTTACTAGTCTTGGTCTTCCATTTTTCTTCAAGCAGATTGTATCTGGCATCTGCTTTTACAGTATGTCCCTGAGCCATTACATTTTGTGTTGATAGAAAAATATATTAAATACGTTTTAGAACATAGGCCTTAAAAAATACACTTATCAATTTGCCTCATGAGAATTAACGTCAGAACTCTAAATATGGCTGTCCTGTAAGTGGTTATGTTAAGTGTTTTTTGCTAGTATTGAGTTGACAGAGGACCCACTACTCTTTATAGTATACCTAGAAAATAAATTGAAGCATTCATCTTGAGTCCCAAGATGGTTGATTTAAGGAGAATGATGAGCAGATTATAGTGGGCCATAACCTTAACATTGGTGAGAATTTAACTTTCATTCAACAAACATAAATTTGTAGAACAAACAGGCAATATTCACTCACATAGTTTTGATGCATAGGGATTTGTACAAGAGATGGAAAAATGCTTATTTTTTATAACAATGTTTTCTTAGATTCATATATAGGTACATCCCATGTATTCCTCTACTAAATAATGTTTTCAGTATTACAAATGTTTTACTTTGAAAGATTTTTAGTTTGGGAATTGCTGATTGGGATATAAGAGCCCACATAAGTAGAGATAAATATGAGAACAACAACTTGAGTGTCGAATCATTAAAACAGCTGGGTTAGGCACTGTGGAGTCTATGAGAGAGAAACATAGTTATCAAGGACCCAGAAGCTTAAAGACTGAACCATTTGTTATCCCTTCTTTAAGAGTCAAAGTGGTGGTGGGGAATGAAAAAAGGATATCACATCTGAAATGTAAATAAATTATCCAATAAAAATAAATTAATTAAAAAAGAGTCAAAGCAGTTGCTGGCTGCTTCAGAAATGCTGAAAATACCTCTGAGAGAGAGAGAGAGAGAGAGAGAGAGAGAGAGGGAGGGAGAGAGAGAGGGAGGGAGGGAGAGAGAGAGAGAGAGAGAGAGAGAGAGAGAGAGAGAGAGAGAGAGAAGAGAGAACATATATGTGTCTTTTAAGTGTAGACGCAGGGTCTGTGATAGTGTACATGACTGGTTGATCAATTTCACAGGAATATTTCTAGTCATTTGGTTTCCCTAAGCCTCATCAAGAACATGAAAATTTATCAATTTTAATCTACTTTCCATGATTTACTTTCAGCCCTGAAGACTTTGGCAGCTAGGACTAGTTTTTCACTCCATTACCCTGATAGATGCAAGAGGAATTTAATTCATAGAAAGCCATCTTAGCCACAGCAGGCATAATTATCACATGTTTGTTTCCTAGCTGATTAGTTTTATAAAAGGTGAAAAAGTCATTACTCTAGATGAGAGTGTTTTAACCATACTTGTGTTTTAACATGGGGAAATAATTTGGGAATGTGTGAGGATTCATGGTTGTTTCTCAAAATACATTTTATATTTCCCTTCTGACTTTTCTGAAGCATTGCTTCATAATGGTGAAGAGACAATGCAGCCACATTCTTCCAAAGGCCTTAGTTGTTTTGGATTAAAGTGGGTGCTCAGAGAATGGGGATATAATGTAGCAATACAGCCACCTTGCATTCTTTTCTTTGTATGTAGCAATCTCTCAATTAAAGACAGCTAACTCCATTATCACAATACTTCCAGGTACCAGTAGACCATGTGGATCTAGAATATCTTTGCAAGCTCAACTACTCTGCCCTTTTCAGAGAATCTCACTAAATTGGAACCACATGAAATTATTCACACCCTAAACAATACTATGCTTTTAAAACTGGGACATCAGAAAGGAGTCTTCAAGGACATATTTTTCCCTTTGTGGAACAGTCTTTCTCAGGAGATTAAATAGAAAACATAAATTTGTTTGCTCTCTGAATCTTCCTTATGGATGCAGTCAATGAGATACTCTCAGTCTAACACAGACCTAGGAATGTCTTCATTTTGTCTTCTGAATCTTCTCAGTTGGTAGAGCATTGATGGCATAGACACAGTTCAGCAGAATCCATCAGCTTTGACATTATTTGCTGGACGCTGGCTCTGATGACAGGGAGGAGAAGAGCATTTGAGGAGTTCCCAGACAGTACAGTTATAAGATTCTTGAGACTTAAAGGAGAGGACATATACTGTTTCTCTCATTTCATTTCCCTCTTGTAGAATACAGCCTTCTTGACTATAGGCTGAGCTACCTCCACTCCCCTGGCTTCAGGAAGTAGAACCTTCATTGGTAGAAGCCAATGTCTTCTGGTAGCTGTGTGTTGGTATCTGCAGGAGTGAGCGGGCTAGAGATAAGCTGGACTTATATTTGTATAAGTAAAGAACATCCAGAAATGATTCAAAACCAGTAGTTGTGCTACAAATTCTCAAATATGTTAAAACAATACATTTAACTGCAGAAATAGAGAACATATTGGCATACAGGAATACAGTACATAAGGATAAGCACATAGAAAACAAGCCACAGAGAAAGGGTTGCTCCATTTCCCACCTTTTTGTTAGCCTTATAATGTCCAAATATCCTGGTCTATAAAACACTTTGGGAGTTATCTTCAACTAACATGTATAGTGGAACTGCTATTAGATCCTTTTCTGATAGTCAAAACTGCAATGAGAACTATCAGTCTCCCATATGTCACCAGTTAATTGCCCTTCAGTAGTAACTAGACTTTCTCCTACTCAGAGCACTTTTCAAGAGGTTGTAAAACAATTAACTAAAGGTAGTAAAAAGGGAACTAAGGATTTATTATATGTGATAGGACAGAAGATAAAATATTGACTGGGTTTATCTATAAAAAAAACTTCACTAATAACTTAGTTATGATTTTCAACCTTTTATGAACCTGTGGAACAGTGACAGTTGATGGATATTTAGCCAGATAATTACTCCCAATGGTTTTGCATGTAAACATTCTCTGTTGTAAACTTCTATTTCAATTTATGATTTGATATTTTGTGTCAACTTGTGACAAATGTTTTATCATGTGATCATGATCATTTATTCTGAAAGATATATAAGTACTGAGGACAAATAGATGAGAATTGAGAGAAGAATTTTCCCCTTTCCCTCACTTAGGATCCTTCTGTTTTTTTCCCTTAGATAGCTTTCTTGGGAGACTATTTACATCTTAGTAATAAAAGCTGTATTCACTTCTCAAAGTGTCCCTTTTGTTCCTGTGATTTCCAAATATCAAGCCAAAAGTTAATAGTCATGCATTTTAAGAGTCATGTATTATTGATATAATACAGAGGCTATTTACTTAACGCTTTGCTGATTCAGTATGAGATGCTAAGTATCAGAAATGTCAGTTTCTGGCCTCGGAGAATCACAAAAAACAGGTCATCTACAGTAGCAAGGTAACTTAGACTTAGATAAGTAATTTTTTTATTATTATAAAGCAACCCTCAGTATCTTGTAAGACAAAATCTTACTCTGGTACCTCATAAGATAAAGTCCTCATAAGATAAAGTTTTATCCTCCACTGGTGCTCTTCCCCCTCCCCTGTCTCAAGAAGAACCAACGAGAAAGAGGACCCCACCAGGGCTGGCTACCTGCATCACATATTCTACACCTTTCATTATGTGGAAATCTAATATTATTGGATGGATGCTAGATGTTGTATCTATATTCTAACACACATGTATGCCTAAGGCTTCATCATGAATAATTTACCTGGTTGCTTTTCACTGTCTTACACCTAGCTTTACAGAGCACTTTATAAATTATAATGTTTGCTGTTGGGTCTTCTATCACTTTTGTTCAAGTCGATATTTTTCTTTATGATGCATTAATCTACTTCACACTTTTCTGACAATGAAAAAGGTCAGGCAAAGGGCACAAGCAGGGTGATATTTAGTAAAATTAACACAGAGCAAAGACGACTTTTCGCCAAGATGTTACTTCCATACTCCCTCACAGGTGAGCCTGGCCCTCTCTCAGCTCCTTCTATCTAATATAAAGGTTAAATCAGCATGTGGATGACTCACATGCTGGTACTTTCCCATATAGCATCTTGTCATCCTGTGGGATGCAACCCATTTCTTAGTTTCAATATCTTGTTTATATTGCTCCTTCAAGGCCATTGAAAACAACAGACATTTGTATTACTATACATAAGAGCAGCAAACAATTATGAAGTAGCATTTTATGGTTAACATCAGATCAACATGAGGAACTATACTGAAACTTTGCGGCATGAGGATGCAAGAGAACCACTGTCATACAGCATCCTCAGAATTGAAGAGAGTCATGGTAGTAATCCAAAGGATATTTATGGGCTACATAAGTATACCTTACATCCAAGCATGTCAAAATTACAAAAGATTCTCACATTTCCATATATCTAAGGAGAGTTCCCAAATTGTATCATATCCCCTTTCAATGTCAATCTGCTTGTAAAAACAAAACAAGACAAGTCAAAAGAAAACAAGGTGACACCTTTATTCACAATCAAGAAGGAGGCTGACTTTGAAGCTTCACTTCCTTTGCCCTTTTATCTTACCTAAACAAATTAATTCAAAAACCGAAACCAATTTTTATTAATATGAACATTTGCAAGACATTTATACAAGTGTTATGTGAAAATAAGAGCTGCCAAGGCTAATAAACCTCTGTTTTAGATGAGGAAGGTGAATTGTCTATTAACAAATATGAGAAAATAAACACATGGTAAATGGCAGCAAACCGAAACAATTGGCTATAAATGTGTCAGTGTCTGATTCCCAATTTTTAAATCAAAAATACTTCAAGAAAATATGATGTTTTGGTGGGTTATATAAAATGTCATATAAAATAATACAAAATCATTAGTAATACAACAAGAAAAAATACAGAGAAAGATGATTTAGAACTCTAATACCAATAGTATTGATTAACAAATTGTTTGCAGAGGAATTACTGTCATGTGGCAGAAAAAAAAGTTTTGTGTTAAAGACAGCTCTATTCAATTTCCTGTCTGTCTGTAGATCTCCCTACATTCTTTTGTAGGTGCTATAAGCATCCACATCTGTATTGGTTATTCTCTGGCAACGCCTCTAAGGATACAGCTATATTAGGCTCCTATCAGCAAGCACTTCATGGTATTAGCATGGATGGGATAGGGGGTTTTCATTGGGAAAACCTAGAAGGGGGATAACATTTGAAATGTAAATAAATAAAATAACTATTATTTTAAAAAGATAAAAAAATAAAGAAAACTCTATCTCTTTGCTCTAATGTCCCTGGAGACAGTGCCTAGAAATTCTGTTGTCTGAAAACTTAATTCTTGGTTCCAAGCATCAAGACTCAAGGTATGATATCATCAATATATTGGCTAAATGTAAAAATTATAAAGACAAGGTGGAGTTATTATGAAAGTGATTTAGAAATGAGTGAAAACAATTATGTGATAGCCAATGAATTATTAATAAAATTTAAGAGGGCATTCCATGACTAGTCTTATCTCACCTTGTGATGGACCAAACCAGAACTTGAGACTGCAAACTAGAGCCCTAATCCCAGGACACCTGTTGCAGGATTCCTGGAAGGAACCTCTTCCAACCAAGATTATACTCCTCAATATGGCCTCCCCTGGCAATGAAACCAGAAACAGACCAAATCCCTCAACATGGTAACCTGCAAAGCCAGTCCTCACAGGAAAGTTAGCAGCTTCATTCTCATATTCATCATGAACACGACCAAGGACCATCCCCACATGGAGGCCAAGAACAAAAGCACATTTCATAGATGGTAACCAGCAAGACCCATCCAAGGCCTTCAGTTGAACTGGCCACCTCAGCTTAGAAACCAGCAAGTCCCATTGCTACCTACCCTAAGTGGGGATGCCTCAGAGATCTTCTCAAAGTCAGCATCCAAAGTCATCAAGAATGCATTATTGGGTAGGATTTTAATTTATTCTTCTTGAAACATCAACTTCAGTAATTTTGAATACACAATATATACTTACTCAGCCTTATACACAATGATATTATAGTTAGGTATCTTAATACCATTTAGATTTTCTGTGGTGGTATAGAAAATTTATGTTGTGTATATCACTCAAAGTATTATGAATGTGAGGAGCAATATCTAACCATGTTTTGCAGCATTATTGTTGTTTGCTTGTTCAAAAATAGCAATGTTCTTCCTAAATTCTAGGACCTCCTTACTCAGGCCAAAAACCATACCCTTTAGCACCCTTTATAGTTCAAAATGAAGTCTGCATATCTCTAGTATACAAGACCATAATGCTATGCTGTTAAATGTTATATACACTTTTAGAATGCACTCACATCAGAATTGGCCAAAAAAGGAAGAAAAATAGTCTTATTGGAAAACAAGGCATTAAGTTATATCTTACAGTTATATAACTTACACATCAACAGTATTTGATTATAGTCATCATTCAATTAGAAGCACATACAGACCACATGGCTATTTTCAATAATGTTTTTGTGCAAGCAAAATAAAATTTCATTGTTTTTTTACTGGCTATTTTATTTCTTTACAATATAGATGTCATCTCATTTCCCCATTTCCCTTACTTAGAACCCTCTATACCATCTATCCCATCCTCCCTCCTCCTTTATGCTTTTAAAACATTTTGATTACATGTATGCATTAAGGTCAGTTCTAGGTTGAGGGTCTAACAATACAATAGATGCAGATAGTCAAGGAACAAGCAATACAATAAACACAAATAGTCAAAGACAAAGCAAAGCATTAAACCCAATTACATGAACATTCCCATGATCACCATTTCTAAGGGCTTATCAGGATGACCAAAGTATCTGAGCCTACTTTCATGTCCTAGCTCAAGGTCATTTTTATATCTGAAGCCTGCTTCCTTGTTCTAGCCTAAAATTTAGATTCCTGTCTGAAATTACTTCTTTGTTCTTGCCTAATAATTAGGTTCTTGCCTGAGATTGCTTCTATGTTCTAGCCTAAGATTTTCCTACCTGAAATTACTTCTTTGTTCTAACCTAATATTTTTAAAATTTTAAAATTTTAAATTTTAAATTTTTAAAATGTATATAACCTAATAATTTTAAAATTATTTCTTTGCTCTAGCCTAATGTCAGGTTCCTGCCTGAAGCCTATTGCCTTGTCCTTGGCCAATGTCATATTCCTGCTAGGAAGCCCATTTCCTTGTTCTGTGCCCATGTCAGATTCTTGCCAAGCAGCCCCAAAGGCTCTCTACCTCTCCCCCTTTTTTATTTTATTAACAAGACTGAGCCTGTCTTAGGTTCTTCTGAAAAAAAAAAAAAAAGCCTTCCTTACCCATCAAAAAATATGCATTATCAAAATCAATGTACTTATGTCTTAGGTTGATAAGGTTGTGTGCAGAATTTTACCTGTCCTTGGCTTGCCAGCCTGTTAAATTAATAACTCTATCTGTGGGCCCATTTTCAGGTTCAAGCCATGTACTTGGCTGCCAACACGCTGATGTTGTTGAAGAAAAGCTTTAAGACAATGATCAGGAATAAAAGTACTTCCATGACAAAAAGGGCTAGCATAATCAAGCTATATATGCCATTTTTGAAGTTGATCAAAATAGAAATACTGACCTCAGTCCATGGGTAATTTTGTCTGCAGTATCTACCACATCAACACTCAGCAGAGGACCATTCTTGAAATTCATAAGCTCCCTATGTATAGTTAAAACATCCCAAGAGGTGTTAGAATTATGCCAAATACACTGTATGTATCATTAAACTTCTTTCTAATTATAACGACTACCACTGTAAGATGTAGAACTAACATGAATCCAATGGTATTTGGCATGACACTCAAGATGACTTCTTACCCTTAAATTCTCAACCTCTTTCCAGTAATTTGAATAGGATAAAGAGCATCAATCCATTCTTCCAAATGTCTATCTAAATCCTCTGTTATTATATTCAGCACATTAGTAACATGTTTTGCTAAATGATTAACAAAAGTAGCTGTCTTAACTTCTTGTTTCACAGCAATTGCAGAAGCAGTGGTGCTAAGAATTAATGTAATTAAAGATGTTATAACAGCAATAATCAAGCCCACTACCTTCTTTCTTCTGCTTATAAAGCCTGACTTATTTCTTCTAGTACTTGAAAGCAAGTTTTAGAATACCAAGGTTCTGTGATACTCAGGGCACTAAAACAAAACTGGCTGATAGACCTCCATAACTGACATGCCAGATTTCAAAACACAAACACAATTAGAAGGTGTACAATCAATGCAACTTATACTAAATACTGTAGAAGAAGCAAAAGTATTTTTAACTTGACAATTAAAAGAGCCTTAACATGTGTTAATACCTGTTTGAAATCCAGATCATGCCCCAACTTTATCTATTGCTAACATAACATCATAGAGAACTGCATCTAGTTTCCATATATGTCTCTGAAAATGTCCCGAATGATACTTCCAAATGAAGATTGTTATTTCCAATTATTGGATTGACTTCTAGACTAGTCCGTGCTTGAGTCTGAATAACTGGTCACATTTAATAACAGTACAAGAGGCATTATAACTTCTCTTTTTGATTCTCTGTTTCACAAGGTCTAAGAACTTGAGGCAAGGCAGCTTGTCCCATCAGAGATATAGTTAAGCAATGATGGGTCAGGAACTTTTGTCCAATACAGCTTTCCATTCACCATTGTCAGGGCACTCAGTAAGATCACAGGTCAGCATCATTCTTTGTCTTGGCATCAGCATGTCTCACCCATCACTCTGGCTGCAGAAAAAAACACAAACATGGCCTCTTCCCCATATTTAATACTGTTCGATATCATGCCTTATGACAGTAAGTGGATCCTTCCCTTTTACATATTTATAAGTATGCCTATTTGTCGAGTGCCATAGACACTCAGCAGAAAGTTCCTTGGCATCCAAATAAAAAAAAATAAAAACTTTAAAATAAAAAAGAATATGATTTAAATAAATTTGTGGTGTACAGGGTTTTATCTCCCCCCTCCTTTTTTTTAATTTTATGAAGATATTGTTTTAAAGTTCCATGGGTCCGTTCCACAGTCTTTTGTCTTAGACAATTATAAGGAATTTCTGTAATATGGGTGAGGTTAAATTGCTGATAAAGAGTCTCAAATGTTCGACTGCCATAGCCAGTTCCATTATTTGTCTGCCTGTTTGTTTTATTTTTTTATTAATGGGTATTTTATTTATCTACATTTCAGATGTTATCCCTTTTCCCCATTCCCCACCCCTAGAAACCTTTTAACCCATTCTCCCTCCTCCTATTTCTATGAGGGTGTACACCCACTCACCCACTCCCACCTCCCCTCCCTCGAATTTCCCCTCACTGGGGCATCTAGCCTCTTCAAGGGACCAAGGCCCTCCTCTTGCACTGGTGACCAACAAGTCCATCCTCCCCTACAAATACAGCTAGAGACATGGGTCCTTCCATGTGTGTTACCAGGCTAGCTGTTTAGACCCAGGGAGCTCTGATTGGTTCATATTTTCACCCTCCCCATGGGACCACAAGCCCCTTCAACACCTTTAGTCTACTCTCTACCTCCTACAGTGGGAAACCTTTGGTGAGTTTGATGGTTAGCTATGAGCATCTGCCTCTGTATATGTCAGGCTCTGGCAGTGCCTCTCAGGAGACAGGTATATCAGGCTCCTGTCACCATGTACTTCCAGACATCCACAACAGTGTTTACATATGATGACTGCATCTGGGAGGGATCTCCAGGTGGAGCAGGCTCTGGAAGGTCTGTCCTCCAGTTTCTGCCCCACACATTGTCTCATATTTGCTCCTGTGAGTATTTTGTTGCTCCTTCTAATAAGGATGGAAGCACCCATACTTTGATCTTTCTTTTTCTTGGGCTTCATGTAGTCTGTGAATTATGTCTTGGGTATTGTGAGATCTCTGGCTAATATGCACTTATCAATGAGTTAATACCATGTGTGCTCTTTTGTGATTGGGTTACCTCATTCAAGATGATATTTTCTAGTTCCATTCATTTGCCTAAGAATTTCTCAAATTCATTGTTTTTAATAGCTGAGTAGTACTCCATTGTGTAAATGTACCACATTTTCTGTATCCATTCCTCTGTTGAAGGGCAGCTGCGTTATTTCTAGCTTTTGGCTATTATAAATAAGGCTGCTATGAACATAGTGGAACATGTGTCCTTGTTATAAACATATAACATCTTTTGGGTATATACCCAGGAGTAGTATCACTGGATCCACAGGTAATATTATGTCCAATTTTCTGAGAAACTGCCAGATTGATTGCCATAGTGGTTGTACAAGCTTACAATCCCACCAACAGTGGAGGAGTGTTCCTCTTTCTCCACATCCTTACCAGCATCTACTGTCATTCAAGTTTTTAATCTTATCCATTCTGGCTGATGTGAGGTAGAATCTCAGGGTTGTTTTGATTTGCATTTCCCTCATGATTAAAGATCTTGGACATTTCTTTAGGTACTTCATGGCCATTCAATATTCCTGAGTTGAAAATTCTTTGTTGAGCTGGGTACTCCATTTTTAATAGGGTCCTTTGATTGTCTGGAGTTTAATTCTTTGAGTTCTTTGTAAATTTTCTATATTAGGCCTATATCAGATGGAGGATTGGTAAAGATCTTTTTCTAATCTGTGGGTGACCATTTTGTCCTATTGACAGTGTCCCTTGCCTTACAAAAGCTTTGCAATTTTATGAGGAACCATTTGTCAATTCTTGATCTTAGAGCATAAGCCATTGGTGTCCTGTTCAGGACATTTTCTCCTGTGCCCATGTGTTCGAGGCTCTTCCCCAAGTTCTGTTCTATTACTTTCAGTGTGTCTGGTTTTATATGGAGGTCCTTGATCCACTTGGACTTGAGTTTTGTACAAGGAGATAAGGATGGAATGATTTGTGTCTTCCTACATGCTGACCTCCAGTTCAACCAGCACCACCTGTTGAAAATGCTGTCTTTTTCCCTCTGTATGGTTTTAGCTCGTTTGTCAAAGATCATGTAACCATAGGTGTGTGGGTTCATTTTTGGGTTTTCTATTCTATTCCATTGATTTTCTTGCCTATCTCTGTACCAATACTATGCAGTTTTTATCACTACTGCTCTGTAGTACATCTTGAGATCAGGGATGGTGATTCTTACAGAAGTTCTTTTGTTGTTGAGAATAATTTTCATTATCTATTGTTGTTGTTGTTGTTGTTATTCCAAGTTTATATGAGAATTGCTCTGTCTCTGTGAAGAATTGAGTTGGAATTTTGATGGGGATTACATTAAATCTGTAGATTGCTCTTGGCAAGATGGCCATTTCTACTATATTAATCCTGCCAATGCATGAGCATGGGAGATATTTCCATCTTCTGAGATCTTCTTTGATTTCTTTTTTTTCTGGGACTTGAAGTTCTTGCCATACTGATATGTCAGTTGCTTGGTTAGATTCACACCAATGCATTTTTTATTATTTATGACTATTGTGAAGAGTGCCATTTCCTTAATTCCTTTCTCAGCCTGCTTATCCTTTAAGTAAAAGAAGCCTATTGATTTGTTTGATTTAATTTTATATCCATGTACTTTGCTGAAGTTGTTTATCAGGGTTAAGAGCTCTCTGTTGAAAATTTTGTGACCACTTAAGTATAATATCATATCATCTGCAAGTAGTGATATTTTGACTTCTTCCTTTCCAATTTGTATCCCTTTGATCTCCATTTGTTGTCTGATTGCTCTGGCCAGGATTTCAAGCACTGTATTGGACAGATAGGGAGAGAGAGGGCAGCCTTGTCGAGTCCCTGATTTTAGTGGGATTGCTTCAAGTTTCTCTCCCTTTAGTTTGATGTTGGCTACTGGTTCATTGTATATTGTTTTTACTGTGTTTAGGTATGGGCCTTAGATTCCTGTTCTTTCAAAGACTTTTACCATGAAGTGGTGTTGAGTTTTGTCAAATGCTTTCCCAGCATCTAGTGAGATGATTATGTGTTTTTTTTATGTTTGAGTTTTTTCTATAGTGGATTACGTTGATAGATTTCCATATATTTGACCATCCTTGCAATCCTGGGATAAAGCCTAATTGGTGATGGTGGATGATTGTTTTGATGTGTTCTTGGATACAGTTTGTGAGAATTTTATTGAGTATTTTTGCATCGATATTCATAAGGGAGATTGGTCTGAAATTCTCTTTCATTGTTGGGTCTTTGTGTGGTTTAGGTATGAGCATAACTATGGCTCCATAAAACGAATTTGGTAGTGTTCCTTCTGTTTCTATTTTTTGGAATAGTTTATAGAAAATTGTTATTAGGTCTTCTTTGATGGTCTGATGAATTCTGCGCGGAAACCATCTGGTCCTGGGCTTTTTTGATATGGAGACTTTTAATGACTGCTGCTATTTCTTTAGTGGTTATTTGGACTATTAAGTAGGTTTATCTGATCCTGATTTAATTTGGTGGCTTGTATCTCTCTAGGAAATTGTCTATTTCATCCTGATTTTCCAGTTTTATTGAGTATAGGCTTTTGTAGTAGGATCTGATCATTTTTTCAACTTCCTCAGTTTCTGTTGTTATGTCTCTCTTTTCAGTTCTAATTTTGCTAATTTGGATACTGTCTCTTGCCCTCTGGTTAGCCTGGCTAAGGGTTTATCTATCTTGTTCATTTTCTCATAGAACTAGCTCTTGATTTTTTTGATTCTTTGTATAGTTCATTTTGTCTCTACTTGGATTTCAGCACTGATTTTTATTATTTCCTGCAGTCTTCTCCTCTTGGGTGCATTTGCATCATTTTATACTAGAGCTTTCAGATGTGCTGTCAAACTGCTAGTTTGTGTTCTCTCCAGTTTCTTTTTGTAGGTACTTAGAGCTATGAGTATTCTTCTTAGCACTGCTTTCATTATGTCCCACAAGTTTGGGTGTGATGTGTCCTCATTTTCAGTAAATTCTAAAAAAAAAAAAAAGTCTTTAATTTCTTTCTTTATTTCTTTCCTAACCAAGTCATCATTGAGTAGAGCATTGTTCAGTTTCCATGTGTATGTGGGCTTTTCATTGATTTTATAGTTATTGAAGACCAGCCTTAGACCGTGGTGATTTAATACGTTGCATGGGATTATTTCAATCTTCTTGTATCTCTTCAGGCCTGTTTCATGACCAATTATATGGTCAGTTTTTGAGAAAGTACCATGAGGACCTGAGAAGAAGGTATAATCTTTTGGTTTTAGATGAAATGTTCTAGAAATATCTGCTAAATCCATTTGGCTTATAACTTCTCTTAGTTTTACTGTGTCTCTGTTTAGTGTCTGTTTCCATGGTCTGTCCATTGATGAGAGAGGGGTTTTGAAGTCTTTCATCATTATTGTGTGAGAGGCAATGTGTGCTTTGAGCTTTAATAAAGGCTTTTTTTTTTAATGTGGGGGCCCTTACATTTGGTGCATAGATGTTCAGAATTGAGATTTCATCTTGATTGATTCTTCTTTTGATGAGTATGAAGTGTCCATTCTTACCTTTCTTGATAACTTCTGGGTGAAAGTTGATTTTATTTGATATTAAAATGGCTACTTCAGCTTGTTTCTTGGGATCATCTGCTTGGAAAATTGTTTTTCAGCGTTTTATTCTGAGACAGTGTCTGTCTTTGTCACTGAGGTGAGTTTCCTGTATGCAGCAAAATATTGGGTTCTGTTTATGTATCAGTCTGTTAGTCTGCATCTTTTTATTGGGAAATTGAGTCCATTGATTTTAAAAGATATTAAGGAGAAGTGATTGTTGCTTACTGTTAGTTTTGTTATTAGAGGTGGAGTTATGTCTATATGGCTATCTTCTTTTGGGTTTGTTGGAAGATAATTACTTTCTTTTTCTAGGGTATAATTTCCCTCCTTGTGTTGGTGGTTTCCCTCTATTATCCTTTGTAGGATTGTATTTGTGGAAAGATACTGTGTAAATTTGGTTCTGTCATGGAATATCTTGGTTTCTCCATCTACGGTAATTGAGAGTTTTGCTGGGTATAGTAGCCTGGGCTGGCACTTGTGTTCTCTCGGGGTCTGTATGATATCTGTCCAGGATCTTCCAGCTTTTATAGTCTCTGGTGAGAAGTGTGGTGTAATTCTTATAGGTCTGCCTTTATATGTTACTTGACCTTTTTCCATTATTGCTTTTAATATTCTCTCTTTGTTTTGTGCATTCGGTGTTTAGATTATTATGTGACAGGGTGAATTTCTTTTCTAGTCTAGTCTAATTGGAGTTCTGTAGGCTTCTTGTATGTTCATAGGCATATCTTTCTTTATTCAGGGAAGTTTTCTTCTATAATTTTGTTGAATATATTTACTGGCCCTTCAAATTGGGAATCTTTACTTTCTAGTATACCTATTTTCCTTAGGTTTGGGGTTCTCATTGTGTCCTGGATTTCCTGGATGTTTTGGGTTAGGGGATTTTTGCATTTTGTATTTTCTTTTGACAGTGGTGTCAATAATTTCTATGGCATCTTCTGCACCTGAGATCCTCTCTTGTGTCTCTTGTATTCTGTTGATGGTGCTTGCATCCATGACTCCTGATCTCTTTCCTAGGTTTTCTATCTCCTGGGTAGTCTTCCTTTGTGATTTCTTTAATGTTGCTATTTCTGTTTTTATGTCCTGAATCATTTTGTTCAATTCCTTCTCCTGTGTGGTTGTGTTTTCTTGTAATTCTTTAAGGGATTTTTTTTTTATTTCCTCTTTAAGGGCTACTTCTTGTTTACATGTATTCTGTATTTCTTTGAGGGAATTATTTATGTCCTTCTTAAAGTCTTCTATCATCATAATGAGAAGTGATTTTAAATCTGAATCTTTGTTTTCTGGTGTCATCAGGTATTCAGGACTTGCTATGTTGGAAAAACTAGGTTCTGATGATGCCAAGTAACCTTGGTTTCTGCTGCTTATATTCTTGAACTTGCCTTTCAGAATCTGATTATTTCTAGTGCTACCTTCACTGGCTAGAACCTGTCTGTCCTGTTATCTTGGTTGTGTAGGAACTCCTCAGAGTCCTGCTGCCTCTGTGATCCTGTGATCCTGTGATCCTGAGACCCTCCTTGGTTGTGATAGCCCCTGGGAGTCAGGCTGCTTCTGGGCTCCTGAAATCCTGGTGTGCCCAAGCTCCTGAGATCCTGTGATCCTATTAATGTATGTTCCTATGTGTTAGAGCTCCTGGGAGTCCAACCTCCTCTGGGTTTTGGGTGGTTGGGTGCAGAACTTAAGCCTTCTGGGCTGCACCAGGCACAGGCTCTGACAGGAAGGGTTTTGTGTCACTCGCCTCCAGAGAATTCCTGGGTCCCAGCCGGTACCAAATTACTCCCTGTTTAGGGGATGGGGGTTGTGACTTACTCACCTACACTCCACGGCGTGTTGGAACTCCTAGTGTAAAACTTCATTGTTAAACAGAGAGAGTCCACAGTTTTCATGAAATTAACACATTTGTGTTGATTATTTTGGTGTTTTGATTTTTCTAGTTCTAAACCATTCAATTAAGTGGCTCTTCTGTCATTGACTAGTTAATTGCTTGTTAGTGGAACTTTAAGCTGGCTGCTATGTTTACTAGTATAGTAACCTCTAAGTAACAATCTTTCTAAACTTGTCATATAATTTGTAATAACTTTTTGAGAATGGAAGTCAGATTTATTTTGGCCAGTCTGGCTTCAAATTTGCTCTGTGTCCAATGATGGCCATGAGTTCCTGGTCCTTGGTTCATTCACACTCCAAGTGCTGTGATTATAGGGATATGTCATCATCACCAGGTTATGTGGAATGTTTTGCACTAAAGCTATATAACTAATAAAATATAATTTCTTTATATTATCAGCCACAAATTATAGTGTATAATGTATTAGGAAATTGCCAATTAACAGCTTTAGCATCTGGGGGTGGTATGCCCAGGTAAGGAGCCAGAGTGGGTTGTTGCTGAAGCAATTGACAGGAATGGATCCAGATCCGATGGGTCAGCAGCCAGTGATTATAGAAATTATTCAATGGTTCTTTCTCTGAAAGAACAAAGCATAATAGACTGGGGCTGATACTCCCTTTGGCCAAAGAAAAAGCCTGAACTCTTTTAACTTTTTGAGGCCTGTAATTAAAAAAGGAGAGAAAATGTGTACATACAAATACATATACATATCCAATGAGTAAATGAAGTAAAGGCATGGTTCATTAACTTTATATATAAAAATACATATATGAATTCATGCAGATTTATAGACAGAAGGACAGACATATATATTCACACAGAGAATAGATGAAGCAAAGCTCCAGGAAGCAAGCTCCAAGCATGTACATACACACATATACACGTATACACACATTCCTTATTAGTGAATGGTACAGTGTTTCAACAAGCAGGATCCACGAATTTCACACAAACATATACTTAGATACATACTCAAAATTGATGGATAGAACAAGCTCCTACAAACCCGAACTTGCTTTATGTACATATTTTGATGTTTGGGGCAATGTTCAAACACACTCTCACACAAACATTAAACATATAAACACATACACACACACACACACGCATATATATATATATATATATATATATATATATATATATAAATATGTATGTATGTATGTATATAAAACTTGGAGAGTGCAACAAAGTTCCAATCTCCCAGTTTATTCTTTTTTTTTCTTTTTTAATTATTTTATTTTATTTTATTTATTTATAATTAATTTTTTCTCAAATCGTAATTCATTCATGCAGGGGTTATAAACACAGAAAGGCAGGATGTGGGGAAGGGAATGACACTGGAGTGTGGGTGATCAGGAGGAATACAGATATCATCAGAACCGGGTATCGGCTGAGTGAAGATTCAGGGGAAAAGTCACTATGACTCTGCCTATGACTCGCTTGTACTTATCTAAGTTGGTATTGTCTGCCCAGGCTACCTATTTACAAGGTCTATGCCTACTCAGGCTTGTAAATTTCCACAAAAGCTTCCTGTTTACATTAGCTTACAGCCATCTGTTTCAAGGTTTTTCCACTGAGACCCAAGACTTGGTGTTAGTATACATGTATGACAGGCCTATGGCTGATTTTAGGCCTTCAGTATGTAAGCAGGGCTGCCCCTGACATCTCCTCTCTTCTCTAAGTATAGAAGAGCTGTGGCAATTCTAAACTTGCGAAGGCGGGGATAGAGGCTTGACCTCCAGTATTTGAAGGGGACCTTGTAATGGCTCCAGTCCCCCTGTCGTTGTCCAGTGAGGCATGAGGGCCATACCCATCCTGATGTCTTTTGGCTGGAGAGAGGATACTTTTAACATTAACCCCTATGCAGTCAGGCTTGTCCCTCAGGGAACCCAGATAGATATTTTTATCTTTTATTTATATTCCCTTGCAGTGCTTAGCCTTGCAGCCTAAGCAAGAATTCAGATCACCTGACAGAGGGGGTTCTGGGTGGCCCCTCTCTGCTTGGTCTAGGGGCAGAAGTCTCCCCTTTATGTTGGGTGGAGATGGGTTTTGGAAACACCCTGTATAAAGTAACACCCTCATCTTGAGTCTCATGGTCCTCCATAGCTAACTTTTAATAATGTATCTGAGTAGGTTTTGCTACCAAATTATTTATCTGTTGTATCACAAAGTTAGTCTGCCTATTTGAGAGCCAGGGACCAGCAGAAAAAAAGCAAAAAGAACCCAAATAATGGTCCCAAGATGGGAGGAAATAGGGTTGACAACCTTGGAGAGGCTGCAAACCAATTCTTGTACCAGCATTCATTTGTCTCCTTCTCTTTCTGATTTTTCTTAGGGCCTGCACTACCTGTTTCATGCTCTTTTTAACCCTCCTTGTCTTGTCTATGTAAAGGCAACCTTCTTCGTTAAGAGCTGTACACAGCCTTTCTATTGTACTAGAGTAAATCAAGTCCAATAAGGATCTTTGCGATTTTAGGAGGTCTTTTCAGATGGTGAAATGAGGGATTTCTTCAGGTTAGTGATGTCAATCTCTAGCTGTTTGATGTTCTTGTCAGTGGCCTTTCAAAGGTCTGAGTCTTGTAAATTCGGAGGCCAGCATCTGGATTAGAACTTCCAATAGCAGACATCATGGGTGATTCATTTTTACCTGGAAAGGAAAAAGAAGGGAATTCTCAGGAAGATTTCTCTTCCCTGGATGTAAATTGTTATTCATCGTATTTATGGTTGGGCCTGGCTTTGTCGGGGTATCTATTTTTTTTATTAATCTTTTTGGTAGCCAGTTAGCTGTGCCTTCTGTGGTATCAGACAGGCATATCAATCCTCGTCCCCATAAGGGAACTGTGTCTGGCCCATTCCCTTTAAGGGTAAGAGGGTCCTTCCCCATAACTGTGGCAAAATTTTGTTGGTCTTCGTGGTGCCAGAGGCAGTCAGCAGCAGATTTGCCATGAGCTTTCAGCTTTAGAGAGATAAAAGTGAACAAGGCATGATGGAGAGTATTTCAGTGGGACTCCTTCTGAGGGGGTACCATTCCCCCTCTTTTGTTTTTAAAGCCAATTTTTTCAGAGTTCTTGTAAAATCAGGGCAGAAGCACCAACAGTAGCTCCTTCCACACTCAGAGAGTCATGAAGACCCTATGTAAGGATATATAAATCTATATTAACAATCTTTTGTCAAAGACTGTTATATCACCACTGACAACTAATCAGACTCTATAATATATCGATTAGTAATAGCTTGTTCTACTTTTTGTGAGATTACCTGTCTTTTGTCAATTAATTGTTGAGGAAAATTAGGATTTACATCTTTCTTGAGAATATTGAACAGAGAGTTAAATTCTTTTCTGGAGAGCTTAAAATAGGATCTTAGCCAGTTAGCAACTGCTAGAAACTTTTGAAAATAATTTAAAATAAGCAAACTCTCTCCCTCTCTTTTTTTTTTTCAGACCCTTTATCTGTGTGTGTGTGTTTTTTTCATTGGATATTATACATATTTACCGTTCAATGTTATCTCCTCTCCCGTTCTCCCCCCAAACCCCTTATCCCATACCCCCACCTCCTAATTTTTGTGAGGGTGTGCTCCAAACATCCTCCCAGTCCCATCTCCCTCCTCTCGATTTCCCACATAGTAGGGGATCCCAACTTTTGGGGACCATGGCCCTCCATTTTCACTGAAGTCTAACAAGGTCACCCTCAATCAGTTTATTCTTTTTTTCATAGCTGTTATATCCCAGCAAAATCTTTCACGTAGTATAAAATTACAGTGTTTTATGTGAAATTACATTCTAGTTTTCTTCTTGTGAATGACTATGAAAAAAACCGTTATCTTCTTTAATACATTTACAAGAAATAACACCATATAACACAGGTAAAGAAAACAAGTTGTTCCCAAGAACACCTGCATATTCATAACTAAGCAACTTGTTCTAAATTAACAAAGTGTGAACATGCATAGTAGTTTTCTCAGCCAGTTTCTCTTACTAACAGGCAGCATTCACAGATAGATACTAAGATGGGACAAATTATTTCATTATTTAACTTTGAAAGTAATCTTACAATGATCTTAAAATAATCACAAATCTTATATTAAAAATAATTCAGTCAGATCTACTTTACTCATCAGCAATTCTTATCAAATCATATCAGGAATCTGAGGACATCAATGAGTAAAAGAAATCATTTATCAGTAGTCCAGCCTCAGTGAGACTCAGGTCAGAAAGTACTGCCAGTATTCTCGTTCCCTGAATATAAAATATCCCTAGTTTAATTAACAATGCTGTGCTTTTCTAAACTTCAGTTATTACCTAGAATTTTTTATATCTGTGCCAGTAGCAAATACATTTTAACCTAGCTTCACTCTCAATTTTATTTTTGCAAATGTGTTTTAAGTGTGGTGGTCATAGTTTACAATCTATATCTTTGTTCATTCCTAGGGAAGTAATTGATTGATTAATATTCTGACACAAAAATACCTGAATCAGATCAAGTACTAATATTGTGAATTAGAGAGATTTTGCCCAGTGAGGGGGCTGGAAACCCCAATAGATCTTTCATACAATTCTTAGATTAAGAGGGATGTGACGGCAACAGGCAGAGCAAAACTCTACAATAGCATCAAGTCCTCAGGACACCTAATATTTGTTGGTTATGCCTCAATCAAGGCACACCCATTGTGGCTTTGTTAAGTAGTAGGCAGCATTCCATGAGTTCCAGTGCTATTTGTCATTCCTCCAGGATAGCCCTTAGCAGGTAATTGGCAAGAATAATCAAGAGGACCAAATAGGAATGTCCCAAGAGTAGAGAATGCAAAAAGTCATGGACTTGTCTTTATATTGTTTACAGATGCCATAAAAGGATGAGAAACTTCATCTTACTAAAACTTTTCCTACAACTTCCTTTTTGGTTTGTTCTTTCAGTAAATGAGTATAAAGACAATGATAGCCTTGCCACAATTTGCATCTGGAATAATGTGATCATAGTTTATCTTTTTAATACCAATAGTATTACAGAAATACCATTTCTTGCTCCATCCTTATATACTCAAGTGATTTAGTCTGTAATTTGAATAATTTAGACACAGTTAATAAACAACTAGAACCTTAAATAACTGACGCTTTTGCCTTTTGATCTACTCATATCCATAAACCAGCTATCATTGTGTCCACAATTGATTATCTTCTAAGACGAATGCAGTTTGTATTTACTAATTATGTATGTGTATGTGTGTGTGTGTATGTATATGTGTATATGTATGCTATATACATATGTAATGTACATATGTAATATACAAATTTTATACATGTATATGTATATTATCTTTAACTGATATATGTATGTTGTATACATATATATATATATATGTATTTCATACATTTTTTTACTGGTATTGTTATATATTTAGAAAAACAAAAGCATTCAGTATAGTTTTAAAGAAATTTTAGAAACAAGCAAACTTTTAATATTTTTAAAATAATGGATTACATTTTTGGGGTTCTTAAAGTGATTTTGCATATCATTTTCCTGTATACTCTCCCTTTATATTGACATAATATTCATGTAATATACAACCAGCATTTCTATTAAACCTACATAGATTTCAACAGGAGGTAATATGCTAGATTTCAAGACATAAATTATTTGAAGTCATTCTAAAATAATTTTCAAGCCTACATTATTTACTTGCCCTGAATCCCAATATAACTGAATATAAATACATTTGATAATACTGTAATGTGTGGCAGATCAAATTCATAAGAATCATACAAATTCTGGAAAACCTATTATTTCTAAATATTGTTCTACATCAGAGATGATTAAATAGCATTTTCTTTTAATTCTGTAAATGTGAAATCAAAAATAACATAATTAATCTTTCATTTGTAACATGGAGATAAATTCTGTGATATTCCCAAAGCTTTAGAGCACTTTTTCAATACACACTTGAGTACAATAATACTTATTAGAACTTTATTTCATGTAAATGTTGAACTTATAAGAGAGTAATACCCTGTTGAGTTATGGTTTTGAAGACCATTAAGTATACTTGCTACTCTTGCAGAGGATACAGCTTTGGTTCCCAGCATCCACACAGCAGCACACAACTGCTTGTAGCTCCAGTTTGAGAAAATTTGGTGCCCCTTTCTGGATTCTACAGCAAATGTATTCATGTACTGTGTACTCATACACATTTTCAGGTAAATACTTCTATGCATAAATTAAAATAAGCTTTTGAAAACATAAACATATGAGTTACAAAATCGTACCTCAGCAGGAAGCAATATTCAAGTTAGTAAATATCAAGGGCAACCCTACGGAGGTATAAAGTGTTGAAATCACTTAAGTACATCAACTTTAGGAACATTTACTTATACACTTAAGGATTTAATTTAGGAAAACCAAGCATAAGCCACTGTGTGTATAAAATATGGTATCTTATTTTCCAAATCTATAGGTTATATTCTTTGTAAAATAACAGTCTTCCAAAATGTACTTTCTATATTAGCCAGTATATTTTTATGTTCAGTATTTTCTATTGTTAAGGACTATCACTTTAACTAATGAATAAATATACTGACATCTTACCAAGTTTAATACACATGTAGTTTGTCTATCATCATCCATCTGTTTCTCTTCATCATAGTAGCATCATCTTATAGTGTCACCACTTCTTAAGTGGAGAGTGATGAGGGTTCAAATTATTTCTTCCTCCATAGGAATATCCTACATAAAAATTTTAAAAGAAAACAAAGAAAAATAATAAAAACATCTTTCTTCATAAATATATCTGATTCTCTTATATCTGTCTAGGTTCTGTTATTTTACTACTTCAAATTGTGGGACAATTATCAATTTTATTTACCATAAAATTCCTCTTAGTTTTTCTTCACAAAACAAATATATCACAGCTTCCTTTTCTAGAAAGATAATTGATTTTTTTCTATGCAGAATTTTTTCTTATCTTTTTTATTTTTAGTAATATACATTACAGGTCCTATCTTTTGAACTTTATTTCATGAAAAAAATCCATAGGGAAAAAATTTAGTGTTGCACAGAACTTTTTCTACTGCATTCAATAATCTTTGGGTTCTATGTTGGTTTAAGTAAGAATGGTCCCTCTAGGCTTATATAATTCTTAATCGTTCATTTGTAAGTGGTAGTACTTGTGAGGTATTAAGAGATATGCTCTTGTTGTAGGAAGTATGTAACTGAGGATGTACTTTCAGTTTTAGATTCCCAACCCAGGCCTAGTGGCTCTCGCTATTCCTGTTGACTGCTGATATGGATATAGAACTCTTAGCTACCTCTTGATGCATCCTGCCATGCTTTTTGACATGACAATAATGAGATACACCTCTGAAACTGTAAACCAGATTGGGCTTTCAGATAGAGAACAAAATGAGAGACGATGAGAGAAAAAGAAAGGAAGTAGCCATGGTGTAGAGTGGATTGTGAGTTCATAGCTATGAAAGATGGTTTGATGGAACAAATGTAACACATTTGGAATATACATATAACAAGTAACACCTTGGTGATATTGACACAGAAGCAAAATATTTAAACTATTGACAAAATAGTTTAGAGTGTTGATATCAACCCAACAACATTGAATTTAAACTTATTATAAATCTACAGGTTTCTGTGTCTTTTATTTGGCAACTATATGGTATATAGTGGAGTAGAAAATTTGCATATTAGTGGGAGATAATAAAACACCAAATAATAATATACAAAACAATCCACTGTGTTCTAAAATTTTCCTGATTAATATCCCTGATTATTATTCAATACATGTGTTGACCTTGTCATAGCAGTGGTCAAAGAGCTTAAATGATGAATTAGATCAGGAAATTAATACAGCATATATGATATAAAATATATCCAATTCTAATATCTTGCATACTTTTTCTCACACATTTTTATTGCTACTGATAAATTTTTCAGGAATATTAGGATGTGTATGAAAGATAATAAATAGCTTTTACAGAAAAGTTTTACATCTTAAATATAAATATAATATTCAATAAAAAACCAAATTAAGGAATTAAAGAAAAAACAAAATTAAGGAATTAAAGAAAAAAGAAAAATATTTCATTTAGAATAAAATATAATCAACAGGATATATTTTCACATTTTCAATTTTCATACATTGCTATGTAACAGACTGAAAAATTTAGTTGTCCTCTCCAAATTCAAGTTATTTCCAACAAAGCTCCACCCAGAGACATACTAAACAAAGTAGGGTTTATTTTTGTTTTCTTGTTTGTTGGTGTATTTTTCTTAAAAGTAGTATGTTTTAGTTATTCATCAGAGAAGACCTACTCGCTGATGAGAGAATACTATTTTTTATAGGATTTCATAGGTCGTGGTGGTATTGAAAAAGAAGCTTCTTTGCTGAGGGCTAGCTCTCATATCAGAAAGTATAATGTAAACTCTGAGGTTTCAAAAGTTATCACAGTTTTATTCAGTTTTAAATCCCATGAATTATGACCAAAAACAACCTTCCAGGATAAACACAGTGGTGCAATCATTGCTTTAAAATCAAGGGAATATCTAATGCTGTCTGACTGTACATATGGCCCTCTCAATAGAAGGAAGCACAAGAGGAACTCATGCTTAATGAGTTAATGTAAATGTAGCCAAGAACTGGTGTCCGAAGAAATCATATGCCATAGATGAAAATCGACTACTACCATTTTTCTAATTTGATTACACTATTAAATTGTCTTCTAAATATTCTGAAGACACATAGTACTTGTTCTCACCAAAGAACCATCTTTTTGCAGCTAATCAAGGCTCTCATATTACAAACTCAAATACTGAAAATGCAGAGTATAAATGACTATGGAATGTCTTCAACAAGTAGTACATTAGAAACACAACTCCTATACCTAAGGTTGTGAGAATATCACAGAAGAGGGGGAGGAAGACCATAATATCCAGAATGCTGAGAGGATTGTTATAATAGTATCTTCTGAGTATGACAAAAATGGCACCAGATACGCATAAGACTACACCAGTCAATCTGGATGAGGGAAGGCGCACAAGCCCCCACACTTAGGTGAAGAATTCCAGCCAATCATCAGCTTGTAATGGAAGGAAAGTCAGTTTTCTCCAGTAACAAGCCACTTGAGAGGTTGCCATTGTCAAGTGTTCATCCCAACAGCCAAGTATATATGAATAAGGCTAATTGGACACATTGGGTATTACATATATGTTTGTAAACACACACATAATAGTAATAGCACATGCTTAGGTAATAAAATATTACCATTTTCTGAGATGGGAAGATTAATTTCATACAGAAATTCATTCCCTGCTTTATTAAAAGAAATGCAAATATAATTTCAAGGCAGTACAGACACAAAACAGCTCATCAATTAGGCATTTTATGGTATAATTAATTAATTTATTAAAAGCAAGGTTGTATGAATCAAAAAGAATTCTCCATTTACTTATAGGTTCTAGCTGTCTTAATGTGGTACAAATTCACCATTTCATTAATGTTGAATTTTTCTAAAAATAAAAGTCTGTACTTAGCTAGGCATATTTGTATTTGGTATACCTTCTCAGAAGAAGGGTATTTGTAATAAAGAAAGTTAGTTATATTTAGCATACTTACCATTGAGTCTTTAAAATTAACTTTCTAGGAGGCATAATCACAATCATTCTCATACTTTACAGGAGAGACAACTAAGAGAAGTATAAATGAAGTCTGAGTGAGAGGTTAAGGTTGAAGGAAAGCCCATGAATTGCATTCTTCCTATGATTTACCCTTTTACACTGCTTGTTGTATCTTCAGAAATGGAGATGAAATTGCATATGGAGTAGGTAGTTATCAGAGGATGTGATTGGCAACCACTTAAGGTTTAGCTTTTGAAGACAAGAATTATTTTCCTATAGCTAAATCTTTAATGTCATAAACACAATAACAATATCTGTTAATATTTTGTTTTATTTTTGTCTTCATCTGAAAATACTCTCTGTGATACAAGCATTGATTACTCTTATGTTCCTCCTTCCATCATAACATTTAAATACAGACTTGGAACTACGAGCCACTATAAACCTCCCTTCTTTACAACTTCTACATTGTGTAGATATTCACAATGTGTGCTCTAATATAGACAGTATATTCTCTCTGAATATATTTTTTCATTTTTTAGTTCCTGTGATAAAGTTTGCTGACCAAAAGAAACTTAAGAGACTTTATTTTGTCTTACAATTCTTGAGCTAGATTTCACCATGGTGGAGTGACAAAGGGGAGAGAGACCTGGAGAGACCATATCCAAAGTTAGACAAGGCACCAGGCTGAGCGATGGACTATGCACCCATCTCAAAAATTTTCAGCTAAAATTGCTCCTGCTAAATATAATAGGCAAAGAGTGGAGCAGAAATTGAAAGAAAGGCCATCCAAACCCAGACACTATTGCTGATGCTAAGTAGTGCTTGCTGAGAATAGCCTCATATAGCTGTCTCCTGAGAAGCTCTGCTAATCCCGATCAATACAGATTCTGATGTTTGTAGCTAACTATCAGACTGAGAATGTGACTCCAATGGAGGATATAAGGGAAGGCCTGAATTAACTGAAGGGGTTTGCAACCCCATAGGAAGAACAATATCAAGCAACCAGATTCCCTAGAGCTCCCAAGGACTAAAGCACCAACCAAAGAGAACCCATGGCTTCACCTGCCTATGTTGAAGAAGATGGCCATATCTGACATTAATGGGAAAGGAGGGCCTGGGACCTATGAATACTTTGATTCTTCAGTGTAGTGGAAATGTAAGGCTGTGAGGTGGGAATGGGAGGATTAGTCAGGAAGCACCCTCTTAGAAGCTGGGTGAGGAGGGCTGTGATAGGGTGTTTATGGAAGGGAAACTAGATTAGGATAACATTTGAAATGTAAATAATTTAAATGTCCACTTTTAAAAAGAGAAAAAGAAACAGTCTCTCTTGTGGAAAAGCTTGCATGAAATCCAGTTGTAAGATATTTTCTCAATTAGTGGTCAAGGGTGGGAGGGCTGGTAGTTCTGGTTTCTATAAGAAAGCAAGGTTAAGAAAGCCAAGGGAAGGAAGGAAGTAATTAACTTCCCTCCATAGCTGCTGCATCAGCCCCTGCTTTCTGGCCTCCTTGAGTTCCAGTCCTGACTTTTGTCAGGAGCAGCCTTGCTTATACACTAAAAGCCTAAATATGCCACAGGCCCAGATCAGCCATACATGCCTGCTAACACAAAGTCTTGGTCTCTGTGGGTAAACATTGACCCTAGAACAGATACTATAGACAAGTAGCGTTAATGGAAAATTACCAGCCTGGATAAGAATGAGTAATCATAGACCTTGTGGATAGGTAGCCTTGGTGAAAAGTACCAGCTTAGATAAGTACAAATGAATCATAAACAGAGTCATAAGTGACTTGTTCCCTGCTTCTTCACCTAGCTGATGCACTGTTCTTGAAGATATCTGTACTCTCCTGAGAACACCTATGCTCCTGTGTCATCCCGTTCCCCACATCCTGCCTCGATGTGTATATAACTCCTGTGTGAAAAAATTAAAACCAGTGTTTTGATCAGACTATAGACAAGCTACCCATTCTTTGTGCTCCCTGTCCTCTACTTCTCTCTTCCAGATCTTCTGATCCCAGTTCAATCTTCTGGCCCCAGTTGGCTTTCTGGTGCCTTGAACAGGGACTCTGGAGATCGAGGAGGAGAGAATGCTGGCTCTGCAGAGAGGGGTGGGGCTACTCAAGTTTTCAGGAGCATTGAGGGTGACTGCCCAGAGTGCCTAAGGGCACTTTGCATTATGAAGTACTCCCTAGAGTGATTCCTGGAGGCCCTGAGTAAGTAACCTTCACATTTTTTTGGAGCACCCAAGAAAGACGACTTCCGAGGTGTTCACTTCATATTTACAAGGATGTCACAGTCCGACCTGCTGTGAGACGGTCCACTTATGTGAGAATCAGGAGTGTGAGAATCAGAGTGGCCAGATCACAAGGTATGAATGATGGGACAGGCATTTTTTTTTATAATTTATTTATTTATTTTTCAAATTGTAATTTATACTCATTCACACAGTGGTTATAAACACAGAAAGGCAGGATGTGGGGAAGGGGATGACACTGGAGTGTGGGTGTTCAGGGGGAATACAGATATCTTTCAAACAGGGTATCGGCTGGGTAAGGGTTCAGGGGACAAGTCGCTATGGCTCTGCCTATGATTCGCTTGTCCTTATCTGAGTTGGTATTATCTGCCAAGGCTACCTATTTACAAGGCCTATGACTACTCAGGCTGGTAAATTGTCACAAAAACCGCCTGTTTACAATAGCTTATAGCCATCTGTTTCAGTGTTTATCCACTGAGACCCAAGACTTGGTGTTAGTATACATGTATGACAGATCTATTGCTGATTTTAGGGCTATAGTTAATTTTAGGCCTTCAGTGTATAAGCAGGGCTGCCCCTGACATCTCCCATCTCTAAGTATAGACAGGCTGTGGCAAATCTAATCTTGTGAAGGCGGGGATAGAGGCCTGACCTCCAATAATTGAAGGGGACCTTGTAGTGGCTCCGGTCCCCCTGTCATTGTCCAGTGAGGAGTGAGGGCCATACCCATCCTGATGTCTTTTTCGTAGAGAGAGGATACTTTTGACATCAATGCCTATGCAGTCAGGCTTGTCCCTCAGGGAACCCAGAGAGATATTTTTAACTTTTATTGATATTGCCTTGCAGTGCTTAGCCTCGCAGCCGAAGCAAGAATTCAGGTTGGGGACAGGCATTTTCTAAGCAGTCACTTTTTATTCTGGACCCAAGGAGTCTACTCAGGACTGGAGGAACTAGGGTTAAGAAAAAAGGATCCTTAAAAATTTGCTGCTTTCATTAGTGTTGTTTCCCCAAGAGAGTACTATTGATAAAAAATGCTATATTCCCTACAGAAGAGATAAAAAGTTAAACCTTGAAAATGAGAGAGAGAAAGGTCAAAAACAGTTGCCCACTCTCTGGCATGTTAACAAAAGAAAAGAAAAGCCTATTACAGAGCCCTCCTGGGAATAAGAGATAGCAAGGAATGCCTTGCTCTCTCTAATTCCTACTGGAAAGTCCTACTTTCTCTATTTATTCTGTCCTTGGCATCCAATCTGTCCATGTGTGTCAATTGTCTGACTTTGTCTCGTTGATTGAATGAAAATTGTTCTGTTTCATGTTCAAAAGAAAAACTGCTTAAAATTTCTTGCCACCCACCCCCCAATTTAATCTAAAACCTTGCTTATAAAAACAGATTCAATTTACACAATAGAGGCTTATCTACCCTGCTCTGTGGCTGAGAGTAAGACACTGCAAAAACATCCTTGGCAAGAGTTAATTGTTTTCATAAGCAGCTCATGGAAGGGGGAGCAACAGTTTTTGGTTTCTACAGTAAAGGAATTGATAGTGGTTTTTACCAGTTACAAGTGAGAGGCTACTTTTCTCTTAAAGTTACACCTGGAAGAGGAGAGAATAATTTGTTTAGATAAAATCTATAATAAGTAAATTTGTTTTATTTTTGTTCTTGTCTGGCTTTAAAAGTATAAATATTCTCTATATGTCCTGATTATATATTATTGGGTATGATTACAAATTTATAATTTTGGTAACAAAAAGTTAGATCAAAACTGATAATTCAGAGATAAAGTCATTCTAAAATCAGATGTATAAAAGAGATCTCAATAAGAGTTTTTATCTGGGATCAAAAAATGCCAAAACCTTCTTTATTACACAATTGGCTTATTAGTTGATGCCTCTAAAGAAGTTTTAATACAGGCCTTTGTTCTTATACAATGAGCTTTAGAATTTTAGAGAGTGTTTGTTGCTCCAAAAAATATCTAAAGACAACATCTTTTTAATATTTGAAATATCAGTTATATTTCTAAATAAATTGTGACAAAAATTTAAATAAAAAAAGATAATTTACTTATTTCCTCTTAAACTCGCCACAAGAAGACTTAAGCTTTTACTTAAAGTTCTTCAGAGAGATATAAATCCTAATTTCTTTAAACAATTAATTGTTAAAAGAAATAATTTTACAGAAAATAGAAAAAGCTATTAATCTATATATTATATAGCTTGATTAGTTGTTGGCTGTTTTATAACAGTCTTTGATAAAAGAGATCATTAATATAGGTTTATAATTCTTTATTTCCAAAGAAATTTTAACATCCTGTTTTGAAGCTGTTGCTGTGTTAACACAAAATTATAGGTCAAGATTAGAAAGGTATTTTAAAAAAAGAATTTAATAAAATATTTCTTATTCCAAGTAATAATATAGTTATTAAAGAATACTGATTTTTGCCTAATACTTGATTAATTTGTTACAGTTTTTCCCTATACATGCTCTTGTATTTATTATGAATTTATACATATAGCCCATAAAAGGTGTGTTTACTGGGAAGACAATATATATATATAATTAAATTACATGTTCACTCTTTTGAGTTCCCTCCTGCTTCAGCACAAATAATTAAACTATGTGCTGTAGCCATCATTTAAAATGCTAAAAAATTAAGCTTTCAGCTTGTATATTTATAGCCAATACACAGCTCATGGTTTATAATTGCTTAAAATTGTTCCTTTTCTGAATATTACTAATTTTTAAATTTTACAAATACAGCTCAATTTAAGAACCATGTATTTTTCCTTAATTTTATAATACAATTAAAAGCTCATATTAGATTACCTGAACCCTGAAAAATGCCATAATAAATTTGTATATCAGACAGATTACAGACCCTACAAAAATAATTGGCCATACTATTTTATTCTTTATATTGGTGTTGTTGTATAATAAAAGTTTGTTTATCTGGGATGCTGTGCCACTGTAGCTGATCTGCCTTTTGTGATCCTTTGAGGCCAGAAACTGTAGTTTCTGGCACTTTGAGAAATTGTTTTATAACCTTCTAAAATGTGCTTCAAAGTGGAAAAAAGTCTGGGTATTAAGAATTAACTGATGTTATTTGAGAGATTGACAGAGTTTTTATTACAGTTTTTACTATGCCTAGTAACATTCTTGTTATAAAAGGGCTTAATAATCATACATACAATTTAAAAAAAATAAAGATCATCATTAATACTTAAAAAGGTATCTATTTGTCTATATAACATCATCACAAGATAGTACATTTTTGTAGATCTACTGAGATCTGCTCCAAAGGGGTGTGCTATTGCTTAGTGATTATTATATATGTTTAATGATAATAGCTTAAGACAATAATTGATATTCCTAGAGAATATATAAGCTAAATTACAAAATTTGTTTTTAGTGTCCTCAATTTTTCATAATAGTGATAATACTTAAAGACTTATAGTTAATAAATTATGACAAGTAGATATTACTCATTTCTGATTTAAAAAAATTAAAACATACATGTGATTTGACATGATTTTAGGTTTTCTAGTTACAACTATTTTAACAAGAGAAACAATTAAAAATGCAGTTAGTTATTGCCTATATTATCTTTCTATGCTTGGTGTGTTACATCAGATTAAGATACATAAAACTGACTGTTACCGTCAGACATTTAAAATGTTTTATTGACAATTTAATGTTACACAAATTACTGAGATTCCTTATAATTCTCAAGGACAAAATATTGTAAAATGGATATTGTAAAACTTTAAAATAATAACTTCATAATTCACTGAGTATGGGAAAAAACAGCTACTGGCACTTCTGCTTTGGTTTTACATAGAACTCTTAAAAAATTGTCTTTTAAAAACAAAAGAGGGGGAGTTATACTCCCAGAAAGAATCTCTCAAAAATACTCTCCATCATGGCTTGTTCATTTTCAATTTTCTAAATCTGGATGCTCATGGCAAATCTGCTGCTGACTGCCTCTGGCATGCTAGGAGCAAAAACAAAAACAAACAAACAAACAAAAACAAACAAAACAAAACTATGCCACAGTTATGTGGAAGGACCCTCTTACCTTTAAATAAAATGGCCTGGACCCAGTTCTCATATGGGGCTAAGGATTGATATACCTGATACCAACGAAGACACAGTTAAATGGCTGCCAAAATGATTAATGAAATAAATAGATACCCCCACAAAGACAGGCCCAATTATAAATAAGAGGAATAAAATTTGATATCCGGGGAAGAGAAATCTCCCTGATAATTCCCTTCTTTTTCCTTTCCAGGTAAAAATGAATCACCTGTGGTGTTTGCTGTTGAAGGTTCTAATCCTGAAGCTGGCCTCCAGACTTACACTACTCAAACCTTCGATGGGCCATTGACAAGACATCGAACAGCTAGACATTGACATTATTAATCTGGAAAAATCCCTCATTTTGCTGTCTGAAGTGATCCTCCAAAAATGCAAAGGACTTTATTGGACTTGATTTACCCTCTTGTAATAGAAAGGACTGTGTGCAGCTCTAGATTGTGTACAGCCCTTAAAGAAGATTGTTGCCTTTACATAGATAAGACAGGGATGGTTAAAGAGAACATGAAAAAGTTCAGAGAAGACCTTGAGAAAAGACAGAGAGAGAGAGAGAGAGAGAGAGAGAGAGAGAGAGAGAGAGAGAGATGGTTTTCACCCTAGTTTGATTGTCACCCCTATTTTATATTTTGAGACCATTGATTGGGTTATTTTTGCTGATTTCTTTTGGTCCCAGGGTCTTAGATAGAATGACTAACTTGGTGAAACAACAGATAATTTAGCAGTAAAATCTATTCAGATACATTATTAAAAGTTAGCTATGGAGGACCACGATACTCAAGATGAGGTTGTTACTCCATCCAGGGTGTTTCCAAAACTATCTCCACTCAACCTAAAAAAGGAGACTTCTGCCCCTAGACCAAGCAGAGAGGGGCCACCAAGATCGCCCTCTGACTAGCGATCTAAATTCTTGCTTAGACTGTGAGGCTAAGCACTACAAGGTAATATAAATAAAAATTAAAAAAGTAAAACCTTTCTGTGTTCCCTGAGGGACAAGCCTGACTACATAGGGGTTGATGTCAAAATTATTCCCTCTCCAGGAAAAAGACATTAGGATGGACATGGCCCCCATGCTTCGCTGGACAACAACAGCAGGACCTGAACCACTATAAGGTCCCCTTTAATTACTGGAGGTCAGGCCTCTATCTCTGCCTTTACAATATTAGAATCACCACAGTCCCTCTATACTGAGAGAAGGTAGGAGATGTCAGAAGCAGCCTTGCTTATACACTAAAGCCCTAAATATGCTACATGCCCAGATCAGCCATACATGCCTGCTAACACAAAGTCTTGGTCTCTGTGGTAAAACACTGGCCTTAGAACAGATGGCTATAGAAAAGTAGCCTTAGTGGAAAATTACTAGCCTGGATAAGAATAAGTAGTCATAGACCTTGTGGATAAGTAGCTTTGGTGGAAAGTACCAGCTTAGATAAGTACAAATGAATCATAAACAGAGTCATAAGTGACCTGTTCCCTGCTTCTTCACCCAGTTGATACTCTATTCTGGAAGATATCTGTACTCTCCCTGAGAAGACCTATGCTCCCCCACATCCCGTTCCCCACATCCTGCCTCGATGTGTATATAACTCCTGTGTAAAAAAATTAAAACAGGTGTTTTGATCAGACTATAGACAAACTGCCCATTCTTTGTGCCCCCTGTCCTCCAGTCCTCTCTTCCAGGTCTTCTGATCCCAATTCAATGTCTAGGGCAGACTTCCTTTTGTGATAAGCAGCAATGTGAAATATATCCTGAATAAATCCTTTCCTCCTCCAGCTTGCTTGCTGGTCATGATGTTTTGTGCAGGAATAGAAACCCTAAGACACAGCCTAAGGGTGTAGCAACACTGGAAAGGTCTACTATCTACCTTAGATGGCTGGCATCCACTGCAGACCAGTGTAAAAAACTCTAGAGCCTTCCGGCTTACTGCTTCTGCCAAAGATGATTGGCCATTCTTCCCTTCTTCTGAGGCACTTGTGCCCCAGGCCTTATATATAACCACATCTGTGCCCTTCTCCCAGCCTTGAGAAGGCCTGAGAGATGAGACCTTGTTTACCACAATAGACCAAACAATAGGACTCCGGAGGCATTGCCTGCCTTGGCATTGTCTGCCTTGGCACCTCCTTGGCTGTCTGTAGCCTGGTACGTAAGCTGAGAAGAATAGACTGCCTGCTGAGTTTGCTTTGAGACATCTCAGGCCTGCAATTAAGTATGGATTCCCCTTACCCCCAACAGGATGGATTCCTCTCACCCCCAGCCCACTGAAGCAAGAAGGAACTCTGGGGGTGTGGGTGTATTATCCCCTTTAAATTAGAAGCTGAACATTAAAACATTGAGCCTCGATCAGAAACCATTGTCCTGGCTTCATCTCTTCCTGCCCTCCTGTCCCTTCTTCCATTCCCAGCCTCTCTTTCAGGTGAACCTGGTCGACTGTGGCTGATGGCCCACAACAGAATGGCACACGACTTGAGGCCTGAACACGAGAGACCAGCTGAGGAACGCTGTCTTAGGTAGAGCTCTACAGAAAATGGAACAAGAAGAGTATCCTAGACACTTGGTAAGCAATGAACTGCATTGATGCTAGCTATGACTGTGTTTGCAGGAAGTGTATTTAAGGGGACACAGTCTAGGCGAATTAGGTATTGACCCAGTGCCGATTTTGCCTAGGAGGTGACAGCAAATTATAGGTCAGGAGAATTCTAAACAGGCATTGCCCACAGTCTAAGAGCTGCTTCAGGCGGAAAGAGCAGGGATAGAAGGAATTGGAAAACTAAGAAAGCAGGGCACTGAGGTGTTACAGTAGCTGCCTGCTACATCTCCAAAGAACGAGATGAAAAGTAACATCTTGAATATGAGAGAGAGAGAAAGAAAGGGTTTCAGAAAAACAGTTGTCCTCTCTCTGAGCTGTGTCAGCAAAAAGGAATGAAAAGGTTATTTTAGAGCTCTCCTAGGAAAAGAAGGAAATTTGGGAGATGTCTTGAATTTCTCTTTGGCTCCTAGAGGTCTTTCTTTGTTGTCTGTCCTTGGCGCAACAATGTCCACATGTGTCGATTGTTTGTTTTTTGTTTCATTGTCTAAATGTTTGGTGTTCTATATTTCCTGTTCAAAACAAACAAACAAACAAACAAAAAAATGGTTAAAACTGCTTGATCCAACCCTTGGTCTAGTTTAACTTTGTTTTAAAGACAGTCTTAATGTGCACAGATGAATTATCTGTAGCTAAGAGTCAAGCTGAGCTGGAAAAAACCTTTCCAGGAATTGATTGTTTGCATAAGCTGCTCTTAAAGAGATCACCAACATTTTGGATTCTATAAGAAAGCTGAGAGTTGTTTGTCTCAGAAAAATCTCTGTGACAAGGTGCCTTTCTCTTGAAATTACAGCTAAAAAAAGCAAGAAACTTTTTTGGTCTAAATATATAAGATGCGTAGCCACTTCATTTTTGTTTCTAATTGGTTTTAAAAGTATAAACATGTTCTACATGTCTTGGTTATAGATTATTGGCTTATAAGTTATTGGGTGTGATTAAAAATTTACTAATTTGGTAAAAGAAAGTTGGCTTAGAACTGGTAACTCAGGGTTGGAATCATTCAGAAACCAGATGTAAAAAAGATAAGATTTTAAAACAATGTCTCTTTAATGAGATATTAAAAGTTGCACTATCATGTATTCATATATAAGAATTGACAACAAAACTTTGTAACATAAAGGTAATCTATTTGGTGTTGATTTTAGAGAAAATAGATTGATACCATTGTTTTTGCTTTTGGTTTTGTTTCTCAAAATTATGGTTAAACTCTAATGTTGCAAAAGAAACTTAAAAATATAGTTAAACTGCCAGTATTCCATTGGCTACAGTTGACAGTTCTAATCTTGAGTTTGAGATTTTTTGATTAGCCCATGTTTATAGATGTTAGTAATCTGTTAAACTCCACCTCCACAGTCACCTGGCAACAGCCAAGTATGCTCCTCCCCACAGTTACCTGGCAACAGGCAGGTAACCCTGCCCACTATAAAAGCGGCTGCTTGGCCCCTCCTCTCTCTCTTGCCCTCTAGACCCAGTGCCTGCAGATTGCCGTCTCCCCTCCCCTCCCCCCTTCCCTTCTCCCTCTCTCCACATGGTCATGGTCAGCCTCTACCCTCTCTACTCTTCTCTCTCTCCTCCCGCTCTCCCACTCTTTTAATAAACCTCCCCTCGTGGAACCATCTAGTGTGCTGTGATCCATCCAAGCTGCGTCATGAAATCTCTTCATTTGGTGCTGAAACCCGAGATACGAAGACTTCAGGGACCTCAGCTGATGTGGCCAGACAGGACAGACACCACATGGTAACTGCCTACAAGGTCCCAAAAAAGATTTCTTGAGCTAGAGAAAACCCTGTCCTTCCCTGAACCTCTCTAGAACGGCTCCCCTTGGATGAGATACTTCCTCTCTTCCTCTCATTCGTGACTGAGTACCCCAGGCCAGGCCTCGACTGCTACAACTGCTCCCCTTGGATGAGACACTTCCCCTCTCCTCTTGAGACAGTTTCTCACCGCTGAGTACCCCAGGCCAGGCCTGGACTGACTCTTCTCTCTGCCTCAAGAGCACTGGCTCCAAATATGGTCCCCAAACATGTCTCTTCCATGGGTGAGACTTTACTATTTTCCCTCAGGATCACTGGCTCTGCCCCATTGTGTCTCTTCCAAGGACCAGTCTTTCGTGCCCTTTTCCCCTTCCCCCTCCTTCATCATTTGTGGGTCGACTGGAACCGCAGTTCCAGCTCCTTGCCTGGAAAGCTAGCGGGTCCAGGGCTCAGCTAGCTCCCCTCTCCTCCTCTTCGATTGGTCAGCTGGTTCACCTGGTCCCTCCCCTCTATGGTTCTTAGCTCTGCTCTGGGTTTTCCCCTTACATCCTGCTGTCTGGGACCTGTAAAGTGAGTGCTAGCGGTGCCTTCTGCTACAAAAACAACTAACGTTGCTGTGATACGGGGACATGCTTACTTTTCCTAAACGTAGCTGCCAGAGTCACTGGGCAACAACTTCCAGCAGCTAACAGGAAGTCCCACCTACAGCTGTGCTGCTACCTGCAGACCTGACCCGCCTTCCACAACTGGCTCATAGTCCAATCTCCCAGCAGTATGATCCAGCTTAGCCAAATTGTTTCTATGCTAATACAAAAATGTGCTTTTCTCTATCTACACAACCTGCCAAACTTACTTAAGACAGGATAAGAAAGGCTCTGTCTTGATAGATTTTTACTACTGCTATTATTCTATTCAGTTACAACTAATCCTTATGGCTCTCAATCTTGTCAGAAGTTTGCTAACAGTATATTTTAAGTTTATGGCTGACAGAATGCCCAATGCCTCTAACAGTTAGCCCAAGATGGTTTCAGAAGACCTGGACACCAGACTCTTAGAACAGACAGCCTGGATGGTATGTGGACAAACACAACTGGATACTCTGAGTCAAATGACTTGACTAAAACAAGATAAGTCATTTCTCATGTCATGAGTATCCATTCCAGAGAAAAAAGCCCTGCAGATTCTGCGCTTGGAAGTGAGACTGACTTCGCCCAAGAGACTATGGAAACCATGGGAACTGTTGGCTAGTGGACTCTGTCATTTTTTAAATAATGTATAACTGTTAGATTTTTGTTTTCTCTTTATCAGACTTCTGACTACATTGACAGCTAAGTTTTCACAGATTTTATCTGTTACCTCATTACCTAAACTCAGTTGAAAGACTACTTGTGTTAACTCATGCTGTTATCTCTTTTGTAAACTTATAAGCTACAGGAAACCAACTCAGATCTACCTCTCATGGATGCCATCCAGATAAGTACATCTGCTTAAAATTCCCACTTACTACCTATAACAAAGGGTGGGATCCCTCTGGGTTTCAAATGTACATCTTAGAAAAAATCCTTTCTCCAAGTGTTCTTAATCTTATTTCCTACATCTTGTCAAATCCAGGTGTATCCAATACAGCTCCAGAGAAGCAACCTTCAGATGCTCCATCTCCTGCCACACAGACAGCTGCTTCTACTGGACCTGACCCTGGACATCAGAAAACAGCCAGTTCTCCTAAGACCGGACAAACATCTCCCATTCTTCTAGGTTCCGTCTAGAGATACGTCGCCCCCAATGCCAGCAGGAAGTAGCCAGATTTTACGACGACTCTATTCCTGCTTCGCCATCACCTCTTTCTATTTTTTCTTTTTAATTAAACCAAAACGTGGGAATGTTAGTAATCTGTTAAACTCCACCTCCACAGTCACCTGGCAACAGCCAGGTACGCTCCTCCCCACAGTTAGCTGGCAACAATCAGTAACTCTGCCCACTATAAAAGGGGCTGCTTGGCCCCTCCTCTCTCTCTTGCCTTCTCGACCCAGTGCCTGTTGGTTGCCATCTCCCCTCCCCCCTTCCCTTCTCCCTCTCTCCACATGGTCATGGCTGGCTTCTACCCTCTCTACACTTCTCTCTCTCTTCCCACTCTCCCACCTTTTTAATAAACCTTCCCTCAAGGAACCATCTAGTCTGCTGTGATCCAACCAAGCTGAGTCATGAAATCCCTTCAATAGAAAAGAGGAGACAACAGTTAGAGTTAAATAAAGGTATTTAAAACAAGATGTGATACAGTGCAGGCCTGCAGGAAGGATAATCTTTGTACCAGGCCTCAGAAAACAGGTTGAGATTAAGAACATTTACATTTAAGCCGGGCAGTGGTGGCGCACGCCTTTAATCCCAGCACTCGGGAGGCAGAGGCAGGCGGATTTCTGAGTTCGAGGCCAGCCTGGTCTACAGAGTGAGTTCCAGGACAGCCCGGGCTATACAGAGAAACCCTGTCTCGAAAAACCAAAAAAAAAAAAAAAAAAAAAAAGAACATTTACATTAAGACAATACAGATTGAGCTCTACAGAAGCTTGGATGAAACATTCCTTTTGTCTTGGTCTTCATGACCAGTCCCTAGAAAGGTGGAAAGGTGTTTTCCAGAATTTGTTGATTGCCTTGCTTGTTCCTTGTAGGGGAGGCATCAGCCTCAGGCCCAAAATTCACAAGAGCTTATAGGCCAGGAGTTATTATTATGCTGGAGGAATTAAAATTATGCTTGCTTCCCTCCATGGCATTGTAACTACCTGCTGGCAAAGGAATTCCTAAACTTGTTTTGGGTCCTTTCTTCCAAATTTGTTGAGAGTGATTGAGGACAAGATGGCTTTGGTTCCTCTGATGTGTACTGGGTCCGATCTATCAGTAGCAAGAGACCTAATCTTAAGTTAATAACTGAAAGAAAAAGGATTTGAAAGATTAATAGATACTGGGGCTGTGTAACAATTATTTAGAAGGCAAGATTGCCTTCAGCTTGGCTTTTATCTGATAGACTCATTCAGCTAAAAGGAGTTGGTTGTTCAATTAATCTAAAAGAAAGTTCAAATTTAAGATTTATGAAACTAATGAGACATTACAGCCTGACTTGCCTACTTTGGTTGCCATTCCATTAAATATATATAGAATTATTATAGATCTAAAAGATTGTTTTTATTGTTCCTTTACATGCTGATAAAGGTGGTTAGGTTTATATTCAGTGAATATGCTTGTGATTTTTGAGAGCCCATGAAGCGATATCATTAAAAAGGTTTGTCTCAGGGAATGATTAATGGCATTAAAAATTTGTTGTTGCTTTAATACAAAAGTTAAACATTTAAATCTCTCAGTGTATATTATTCATTGTATATTTTGTTAGCTGATCTCTCTAAAAGAGTTTTTCTGTAAGCCTTTGCTCTAATACAATGAGCTTTAAAATTTTAGAGTGCTTGTCACTCCAGAAAAGATTCAAAGACAGTGTCTTTTCAATATTTGAGAACTCAGTTATATCTCAAACAGATTGTGGCACAGAAAATTTCCAATAAGAATGGATAATTGGGGCTGTAGAGATAGCTCAGCCGTTAAAGGCAAGGCTCACAACTAAAAATATTAGAATTCAATTCCCAGCAACTACATGGTGGCTCACAACCATTTGTAGTGGGATCTAGTGCCCTCTTCTGGCTTACAGGTATACATACACAAAAATGGTTTACTTTTAATGATTCTCAAAAGTTGTTAAGAGATATTAATTGGCTAAAACCTCATCTTAAGCTTACCATAGGAGAACTTAAACCTCTGTTTGTTCTCAAGGGGGATACAAATCCTAATTCCCCTCTAAAGTTAACTGATGAGAGATAGATAGCTTTATAAAAGTATAGAATAAGCTGTTAGTTATTAAAAGATAAATTATATAGACTATAATAAATTGTTGGCTGTTTGAGTTATTGCTACTCATGTGCTCACAACAGCCCAAATTAGGTACAAACAACAGCCAAATATATGTTTTTACAGAAAGATACTTTATTAAGCTGAGAAGAAATGTTAAAGTGTCTGCATTATGATTCAGGAAGAACCACAGCAGTAAATGACCTTCCATTGTAGTTTTTAAGAACAAAACGGTGGAGGTCTGTGTTTGAATGCGCGAGGCTGCAGTAGAGTATTTTGATTTGGCATGTTAATTAGGTAAATCAAAGTGGGCTTTTGATTGCTGGACTCAAATACATTGATAACATGATCTTGGTAGTGACCCTCCAAGAAAGAAAGTGGCCAAATAAAGAAATACACTTTGAGGGATGGAGCTAGCATTAGGAATGTAATATATCAGTTTGTTTTTGTTTTGTTTGTTTTGTTTTGTTTTGCAAAGAATTGGGGAGAAAGGCAAACCATGCTCTCCAAGATCAAGCTGGGCAGTTCACCACACCTGTTTTACACTTTCAAAATTTACTCAGCATATACTAAGGTTGAGATTTTGTTCTGTGTTCATAGTCTACCAGAATTTTCAGCCTATTGTCTAAAAATATGAACATGCTTTAAAAAAAATTATGTTTGATACTAGTCAAGACAAAAGAGTGAAACATTTAGACCTGATTTCAGGTACCTGGTTTATGGACAATTTCTGGAAGAAATTGCAGGAAGAAACCATGAGAAAATTCGGATGATCTCAGATTAATGTCAGCCCTGAAATTCCAGCATGGAGGACACCCCGAAAGAAAGACAACAGTCAGAAGTTACATGCTGATCATTTTATTAATGTAGGGAAGCTCCAGGTCTGATACTTTCTGGCAGTAGAAGAATTTTGTGAGGGAGCTGTCTTCTTACACAATTTCTGAAATTAAAAACAAAACACAACTTTAATATATGCAGGGTACAGAGAAAACATGCTATCTCAGGCATTAATAATATGAACATGCTAAAAGGAAACAAAAACAAGAACAGGATGAGATCTGTATACACATTTGAATACATGAATCCAAGCAAGAAGGTAAACGATCTTCAGAAGTAAATAGGTCTTCCTCCCTGAAGCATATAAGACATAAATAATTGTGAAATACTAAATTGGAGAAGATAAGTCTCCAAAAACATATATTCTCTCATGAATAAATCATTTACTATTTAAAACAATATTTGATACTGGGTCCAGGACAATGGTATTCCTACATATTTAAGTTGGATACTTTCTACAATATGAAATATAGAGTTGGTTTTTTCCCTCCACCCACCAGAGAATAAATATGAGTCATACCTATCAGAGAATTCTGGTTTACTGAGATCTCTGAGGTCTGCCCTATTGGGAACCTTGTGGTGGGCCTTGTGGGTTTCCAGGCTGCGGGGGCTTTTGCTGAGAGCCTCCTTGTTGGGGTGGACCTTGGGGTCTCTGCTGTGGTCCTCCTTGAGGGGGTGGGCCTTGAGGTCTCTGCTGTGGTCCT
>NW_021604792.1:9537526-9546948 GCF_004785775.1 Grammomys surdaster
CTGGTGGGGCTGGGCCTTGAAGTCTCTGCTGTGGTCCTCCTTGAGGGGGTGGGCCTTGAGGTCTCTTTTGTGGTCCTCCTTGTGGGGGTGGACCTTGCTGATTCCCATTAGCAGGTGGTCTTGGTTGGAATCCTGAAGGAGGTGGCCTTTGATTGGGGTTCTGGTTTTGGTTCTGTAGTTCTGAGTAATAAATTTAAATAATAGATGAGGATTGTCATACCTGAATTTTTCTTTTTTTTCTCAATGGACTTTTCACACTGCATCTTTTCTAGACAGCATCCTTTTTATGGTTTCAAGAAAAGCTCCTGTTAAACGATGGTGTTTGGTTACATGTAACTAACTACACATAATGCAGTTTCCAGACTTCAGGAGCAACTTCTTGGACAAATTAAAATAAAAATATCAATAGAAGAAAAAGTTGAAGAAGTATACCAGGGGAGAAAGATTCTAAAGATCACAGACCATTCAGTATTCACTGAACAAATTCATCAGATGTTCAACAATCAATGGGCAATGGGCTCAATACTTGTCTTTGAAGATAGTTTCACAAAGAAAGGGACACTAGCACTTTGTCTATTTTTCCTGCTGAAATAATCTTAAGTAGAAGCAACAAGGAGTTGGATGTAGACATTGAGGAAATCTTTTTTTCATAAAATTATAAAAATCAGCTCATTGCATCTGAACTCTATCACAAAGCATCCACTCCTATGATGTAGAAAAGGTATATTGCTCCACTTTTTAGGGGATTCAGACAAGTAGCTTATTGTAATTTCTTACCTTCACCTTAAATGTGCTTTATTGTCAAAGTGGAAGAATTTTTGTCTGAAACTTTGTGAAACTTATATTCATTAATTCGTTAAATGTGAAATGACAATACAGGAAAGAATTATAAAACCCTCTCCTTACTAAAGACAGATAGGGATATTAAATATTTGATGGTGTAGAGTGAAAAATTATAGATACTGGGTATATAGAATTCTTTTTAGACATATAAAATATTCTTTAGGCTTTCTTTATAAAGACATGGAGAAACTGAGCCATGAATCAAGTTAGGAATGTGGAAAGACCAGTCACCATTACTGGAACTGGCCTATCTGCAAAGAGAAAGGAAAGAATGCAACTGAACTAGGTGGAACCAAGCTGGGAACCAAGCTGAGAACTGCAGTGACAGGGCAAGGCCACAGTGACAGGGCAGGACCACATTCTTGAGAAAGATAAGCGTACAGAGAGTTTTCACCTTATCCTGACTTATGTAGGTTGGGTTCCTTTGGAGTGTTCCACTATTTTTATGTTATGCCACCTCAACAACCCCTCATTCCCCTCCCCATTCCTTGGTTTGTGGTTTTCCCCCTTAAAAATCCCTCTCAAACTGGCTGTCGGGGTCAATTCAGCTCCTGCCTGGGCATATGAATTGACCGGCAGCTAGCTGTCATGCCCTAATAAACCTCGCAATTGCTCCGGTACATGGTGTCTCGAGCAGATTACTGGGTGGTCACGAATTTCTGAGACTTGAGAGAGGATCTCCCCTCTGCGGAGGTCTTCAATGGTATTTGCTTGATATTATTGGGAAACAGTGTTGACAAATAGCCATTATGAAGCAAATAAAAGGATAGACTCAAAACAGAGTTCATACAAGCAACTAGCATCCTACATGTGGGCAAGAGATTTTAGATACAATCTGTCATTTCCTGAAGGAATATTGAACTACTGTTAGTAAAATGACCAGCTAGGAATAATTTGGAGCATTTCTGGTGACTGTTTTGCTGAGTGTCAACTGTTAAGTTAAAACAAAAAAAATTTTCTTTGGGTGCCTCCATTTTACTTAGAATCTGGGGGCTTATACAAATAAGTCACACACACTCACACACACACACACACACACACACATATATATATATATATATATATATATATATATATATATATATATTCTATCTATTTATCTAACATCTATCTATCCATTTTTCAATCTGTGTAATTTAAAAATATCTCTCACATCCTTATTTAATTCTTATCTTCTAACTTTCTGTTTTTTCAAAGAAAAGAAATATGAATAAACATTTGATTAAATGATTAAACACACACTGATAATACATTGGAATGTTGAATGAGTGTGGAAAAATAAAAACTAAGAAGATGTTATTATTTTCCTCCATAATTGTCTCAGAGTTATTATTTCAATTGCCATCTTTCAAATGGCTCTTATGTTTGTTTCTCTTTTGTCATCCCTTGACAAACAATTCAGCAAGGGTACTGGAACATGTCGGTTATTTTAACTACCACAGTATCTTCAAATATGACACTATCCAATTTTAAAAAGGAAAACACTGGATGGTCTAATTCATCCCTCAACTCCTATCCTTTTTCCAATCTCTCTCTTCCCCTGCAGGATTGTCTTCTGTTCTTTAAAAAGACTCACAGCACCCACACCTATATTCTCATACCTTGACCTTGTTCCTGAGCAGAGCTCAGGGCCAGCAGGACCACCGTGAACAGAACCACCAGCATCTTGGAAGAGGCTCTGGAGTTTCTCCCAAGTCTGTGCTGGGAGAAGCAGAGCACTGACTTTATAAGGAGGAGCAGAAGAATGGCCCCTTTGAAGTCCATACTAGGTCATTTCATTCTTAACAAAACAGGAAATCTTGCATCCTTTACTCCACACTGGGACTTTTGCCCAGCAGGATGAAGTAAGGAATAGCTGCCAGTGTCCCTATTCTAAATGGTACAACAATAAAAATAAATTAGAGACAATCATGTGTAAGAGAGCAGCCCAGACATTGAAGTTAAGGAATATCAATATACGAATATCTCTTTATATTTGCTTACATTATCGGTGTATCACTGTACATTTGGGTAGGACTAGTATGTATACACATTTGTTTATATTGCCAGTAATATTTTCCATCCAAATTGAATATGGTCAATTTCTCTGATCAGTAGATAACCTTAAACACTATCATTTATATGTTTCCTTATGTTTACTAGAGTTAGTTAAAGGCAGGTGGTGTTGAGGATATGCATATACAAATTTCAATGACAAGACAGTTGTAATCCTTAAGATACTAAGCCTAATAAGAGTGCCCTCTAATTTCTTGACCTAACCCAATAGCAACAACATTGGCTAGTAAAACGTGAGACATATTACATCTCTAAAATCCAAGTAAAAATGCTATCACAGCATATATGATGTTAACATGAGTCAGTATCTTGAATCTGTAATTCAATGATGAATAATTTGACCATTTTACATTTTGAAGGTCAATAGAGAGCTCCACTTTCCAAATTGTTCTATTTCAGTTGCTTAAGGCTAGAATTATGAAGCTGATTATAGTGGCAATTTTCTTGTTCCCATCAGTGGGAAAAATGTAGACAGTTATCATTGTTTTCAATGTCAGCAATAGGCTCAGGCCTCAGAATGTAATTCAGCACAGATTATGTGTAACTTTCTGAGAGCAATTGATCTCAAAATGCTCTTTCTGTTCTGAATATATATTCTTTTCATTTTTATTATTACTCAGTCCTTGATTTTTGTACTTCATCTTATTCTTGAACAGCTTTAAGGGACCCATATAGAATTCTTTAACTTTTATTTTCACACTAACCATATTTGAAACATGGGCTGGTCATGCTTATGTTTATTTTTGTCTATTTCTATCATAAAAAATGTTCACAAGACGCTTTCTTTCCAAATGGTTTTTTTTTTTTTTTTGCGTGCCTAACATTTTTACTTAAATAAATCCTGCATTTATTGTTATGTCTCAACATTTCTTTTTCTTTTCTTGGAAAACTTTTATTTTTAACAATTCTCAACTCAGGATATCTGTAGAGATTTCTGTATGTTCCTTATGTTTAGTAGAGTGTATGTGGCAATTTTGCTCTTCTTCTTTAGAGGGAAGTTAGATGGAGCCACATAACAGATAAACCTAGACTTGTGACACTTGTGAGTTATGGGTCACTAGGTTCTGTGCTATGCCTGTGAATGACAGTCAGTTCTTTTTTCACCTGCATGTGGAGAATCATGGAGGAATGCTCCCTCTTCAAGGACTATGTATGCTACATGGTATGAGACCTTTAATTAAGGGCAATGTCATTGTAATATTTGTGGGATGATTAGACCTGTACTCTATGGAAACTTTACTTACAGTTTACCAATAACTTTTGGTTATGCTGAAAAATGAACTTTATTTCATGTTTTGTGAAATTTATGAGAAACAGTGTTTTCTTACACCAGAATGTATTGTCTATTCATCAACACACCATGGGCTGTAACTTCCACAAAAACTAAATAGCAAGGGAGCCTGATGGTAATTTGTCCTGTCCCAGTTGTCACAGAAAAGGAGCATAGTCAAGAATCATGCAATGTGCTAGCTAGAACTGAGTGTTGTCATGTTTGGATAGTCAGCCTCTTCCTTGACTTTTTGAAAACAGAAACATATCTGTTGATTCTTCTAAGTATCACTCAGTTCAGGACATTTTACTGACCTTCTCAGTTCCAGAATGTGTGAAAGAGATTAGTGTATCCTTAAAGAAAAATATCAGCTGTGACCTCAACAGGCACAACTGAGGCAGGAAATATAAAAGAGCTGAGGGTGTGTTTAATGCCTTAAAGAGAACTATACCTTCCCTTACCTCATATAAATAATGTTGAACCATGTTACCATAATGAACACATTCTCCACTCCTTAGAATATACATCTATATTAGTATGAATATTCATATTTATATTTTTACATAGGTTTCTTAATATCACATATTTAACATCATATCAAGTATATACAAAGATGTTATAAACTTAAAATTTATGATTTTTTATTTTAAACCTATTCCACTCACTATTAGTTTGATATGGATGCAAAGTGAAAGCTTCATATCATGTGGCACAAATACACATTTCCACATGAACGTTTTGTCTTCAGTCCTGCAAAAATATGGTGTATGAACCAAGTGCTTCAGAGAACTTTATCTTCATGGCTTTCTCTTTGATCATATGTGGTTTACATTGTGCATGTATGGGGCTATGTCATCTAATACACATTCCTTATAAAGATAGTCAATTAAATTTGACTGGTTATTTTTTGCTTTTTTTCATTTATATTTTAGCAATTATCATATGTTCTTTGAATGTTTGATTCATGTATACAATGCCTTTAATCATGCTCACTTATTTCTCTCTCCTATTTTCCCTCACCAGTCTGATGTCTCCCTCCTCCCTACAGGTCCTTTCTTAAAATTCATACCTTTCTCTTATTTTTATTACTCACAGCTGAGTTTCATCAGAGCTATCATGTGATATTGTGTGCAGAAACATCCATTGGAGCCTGATGACCTGACTAGTGTATATGCAGCTAAAAACAATGAATCACCCCTGTCTAAAATCCACCAGTATCCACTGAACCCATAGAGGTTTACTGTTGTGAATAGTCCTGGTCTTGTATTTTAATACTAATTCCACTTTCCAGGGAGGGGCTGCAGACCAAGGAGTGAATCATTATACAGGTGACTTTGTAACCTTCTGCCCACTATAATTTGTAAAATAAAGGCTAGAGCTGATGACTTGGCAGTGGAAGAGGTAGGTGGAGCTAAGAGTTGGGAACAAGAATGAAGGAGAAGGAGGAGGAGAAATCCTGGCTGTGGATGTCCACATGTCTCTAGCAGTGTAATGTTAGTTAAATGGGTTAACACTTCTAATTATTTGGACATTTTGTGTATTGAGTATTTGCTGATATATAAGTTTATTGGATACCCTTAAGCATTAAAAGTCTTATTTCTACTGAGTTCCAGGACAATAAGGGATATTGTCTTGGATTGAGTAGAACACTATGAAGGTGGTAGACCTGGCCCAAGGCCCATGCTTAGAGCCATGGTATCCATGGAACTTTGATTGGCGGAGGCAGCAGCTGCATCAACATCTCATGGGTCCCGAGCATGAACATGGCATCCAGGCCCGAAGCTAGCCAGATGCAGCTGTCTATTCTAACACTTACCACTACAGTTGACTCTAGAAGACTTGGTCAAGATTAAGTTAAGTCTAAATGAATGGGGGCAGACATCAATGTTCCATGTCTATTGGTAGTTAATGACTGCTTGTGTATGGGCATATTAATTTTCTTGAGAAGTTTGACTGTTGGTAAGTTGCCTATTGTCCACTGGATGGCCTCAAATCCACTAGAATACAGGCAACATGAATTAGGCTTGGTGGAAGATAAAATTATAATAATGTGAGGATGTGATGTTTAGGAGGAGACATGTTGAGGATCTAGAGATAGTGACTGTAAAGAAATATTCTTGATAATGATCAAAATACATCATGACTATCTCAAAGAATAAATAATAACTGTTTCATTTGTTCTGAATTTTATTTTACATATATCCTCATATTTAGCTGACTGCCATGTCCCCTTCAATATATCCCCTTTCCAGCTTCCTGCTCTCTCCAAGTGTTCCAACTTAAATACAACCATCATTTAGAAGTTATGAACACCTTAAGAGAGCAAAGATGGTATTTGACTCCCAGTGCTGGGTCATTTCACTCAGTGTAAGTTTTATCAGTAATATTTCTCTATTGCAAATTTTGTAATTTATTTTTCATTAGTTCTGAATAGATTTCAATTGTGTGTGTGTGCCACATTTTCATTACTCTTTCAGAAGTTGATGTAAACTTAGTCTGCTTCCGTTTCCCAGCTATTGTAAGATGGCAGCAATATACATGGGTGTATATCTCTATCAGAAAGTATAAAAGTTCTTTGCGTATATGCCTAAAAGTGTTTTAAGTGTGTTGCATGATAAATCTGCATTTAACATTGTCAGGAATCTCCAGAGATGTTCATTTTCTTTAATTACTCAGGAGACAGCAGAGTCTCCAAACACAGCTACTGCCTGAGGCATGAGACTTTAATAATTTTCTGTGATCACCATGATCAACAAGCTGAATTATATTCCATCATACATTTCAGTCATATTTGCCCTAATTATTTTTGTTTTAATGATTTTCAAAATCATAAATGTTATTTCAGGATACTCATTTTTTCTAACTACTTTCTCTTACTATAACACATGACTCTATCTTCCATTTGTATGGCAATATAACCCTTTGAAAATCAGTAACTCATTGCTTCATCTCTCCTCTGGAGGGCTAAGTCTTCTCTAAACCTCTATAACACAATTATTTTCTACCGCATACACTGTATTTGCTTTCATTTGCCACAGACAACTTTCAGTAGAAGCAGAATACTAAGTGGCTTACAACCTACTAACTGTTTTCCTAAATATATATATTTCATATTTCATTTTCTTTTGAAGTAGAAACTTAATGGGTCTTTAGAGAGTCAGTTGTATTTAATGTAATTTTGCTGGGGCAAACACATGTAGGAGTTTTTTCCCTGAAGTGGTCACACGTGAAATACTAGGGCTGACTTGTCCAGAAGGAATGTTTTCCTGAAGCAGACACAGGAGTGAGGATGTCCTACTAAAGCATACACAAGAAAGTGCATGTGATTAAGTATTCTTTACCAACAAAATGCATGTATAGGCTACCTCAAATTTTGTAGTTGAGCTCTTTTGTCAGGACTTCGTAGAGAGAAATGCACCAAAAAACTTCTGGTGGTGTCCTGCAACTTCTTCCTGCTTCCATGGGCTGGGGTTGATTGCCAAGTTTGGAAGGTATAAATAGCATTCAAATGACAGTGAAGTAGGTTGAGCTAGGCTTACTGATACAGCTAGATGTGCAATGGTTGTGGGTCTGGTGTCTGTGCTGTGATAGGCACAGCCAAGAACTTCTCCTGGTGACCCTGAGGGTCCCTCCTTCTGAAGACAGCTGAGTTTGAGACCTGGCTGTCTCTGATTTGTAATGCTACCACTGTTGATTCTTGTTTGCTATCCCAACTCCACCTAATTGGACTGATGGTGTATCCATAAAATATTTGCATGTGGAGTGAGCTAATCTGTGAACTGATGTGCTAATTTCCAGGAAACACAGATGGAAGTGAAGGGACTGAGCAGGTAGAATAAATTACATTTTGTTTTTTAAGACTCCATTCTAACTTAACTTGCCCTTAGGTTGCCATGGGCCCCAAACTTGAGGTCTAAGAAAAATCACAAAATGTCCCTGGCAGTAGCAATATTGACACCTCATCTGCAACTAGCTGATAACAACAGAAGACCTAAGACAACAGTTTTTCCCAGGTCATGATGCGCATTTTTGTTGTATTTTGATCCCTCTTTGTTGTTTAACAAGATGCTGTAAACCAATTAGTTTCAGTCCAACATTCCTTTACACTCTCAAGCAATGCTAAGTATTTGACCCCTCCCCACCCTCTGCCCCTTGCATGATTTTTTTTTCTTTTTCTTTATAAGCCAATTTCCCTTCATCTTGAAGCAATTCTTCTGTCCTGTTACAACAGGATGTTTGTGGACCTTGAATAAAGACTGTCATATGCATGCATCAGAGTTCTGGTTCCTTGTGGTCTCTTTGGTGATTTTGCAATCTCTGTACAATATGGATTGCTTCAAAGAAACTTTCTAAACAGGTCCACTGTTCCCACTCTTTCCGCTATCTTTCAACTACCTATGGTGTTTTGTAGGCTACTAAGGAGGTTAAAGCATATAAAGACTATAATTAAAATTAAGGTTTGAAAAACATAGTTAAAATTCCTCTTTCTGGAAGAGAGTCTTTCACTCTGGTTGTATCAGTAAACAGTCTTTGTTAACATTTCTAGGTTCTACATTGCCTAGTTCTCAAGAGTGACTTTTGCTAGGAAATTTGAAGAGAAGTGAAGTGGACAAACATGACATTTTCCATAATTTTTAAATTGATTCATCTATTTAAAATGTTTATTAGGATATATATATATATATATATATATATATATATTCTTTCCCAATTTATATTTTACATTATAAATGTGTACATGCATTTATGAATTAAAAATATAAACACCACTATATATCATATATGCTTTAGAAAAATGGTTGATAATAGAAACTTTTGTTAGTTATTTACCTGAAGGCATTTAATTTTCAATACCTTCTCTGTGAGACTATGATGGGGATGAAAGACGATGGTGATCATATTGTTGTTGATGCTGCTTCTCTAAGCTGTAAGGTATGAGGTTGCTACCCCTCAAAATCTCTTTAATAATTGTAGCCAATGAGTATGCAAAGGTATAGGAGCCAGGATGCACATACTTGCTACTGTCATCAACCAGTTATTTCCTTACAAGTTTCAATTTATTTTTATTTAGAAGGTGAAAGAAAATATGATAGAGTGGTTAATCAAAGTATATAGACAAACTATATAGACATAGAGATCTTAGAAAATTTAGCTTTAAATCACTAACTGATAAAAGGAGAGAGAAAGAGGGCATCATGGAGAAAAACAGAGAGAGAGAGAGAGAGAGAGAGAGAGAGAGAGAGAGAGAGAGAGA
>NW_021604792.1:9546958-9594017 GCF_004785775.1 Grammomys surdaster
AGAGAGAGAGAGAGAGAGAGAGAGAGAGAGAGAGAGAGAGAGAGAGAAAGTTATTGACATTTAGAGAAAATTGAGGTAATTTGTATGAGAGGCATGTGACTATATAGAGAATAAGATAGTAGATTTTTGGCAAGAGAGGGATGTAATCAAGAATCTGTTTTGAATGTATCACTCTTATATTTGTTATTGGAACCAGTGTTGCTATTGTTGGGGGAAGATATATTATCATCCTCACCAGGACGTTTATATATTCATTATAGATGAAGTATTGCTAAGAGAGACACAGAGAAATCTTGACCCTAAAAGCTATTGTTGTGGAAATCATAGAAGGAGGCAGATGGGTGCACATTAAAAATATTGACTACTATAAAATGTAGCAGGTAGCCATTGAAATATAACCTGACACTTAATAACCCCTGAATGTTGCACTATAGGAGAAAGTTAATGCTTTGAGAGTTACCAGTGAATGCTTTCAGAAGTTTTCAAAGGCTGTATTTTTCCCCTTATCCTTTATTTTTCCTCTGTTGAATACATAGGGTCAAAACATCAGAATAGGACTATTATCAGATGAAAGACTGTTTTAAAGTTCATTTAAAAAATAAGCGTTTGTTTTATCATTAATCGAAGCTGACATTATTCATTTTACTCTTTTAAAGTATATTACTACTTTATACCAATATAAAGCAGTAATTTTGCAAATATGAAACTTTATGTGTTATTAAAGCAGTTGTAAACACACATTCTGTGCCACCTTTATTATACAATTCTTAGTACTTTTTAAACTGGAAAATACAGAGAGATTTTTTTCAGCATAGAATAGCAATTTGATTGTAAAGAGAACATATATAATGGTTGTAACCAGAAAATAAACTCATGTGGCATATCAAACTGAACCAAAACTTCAGCAAACTCTAGCACACAGTTGCTTTATATACACTCACACATATGCTTATGTATGTAGCAAGAAAAAAAGAAGTCATGCAGTTGAACACAAAAAAGGAAGATTTGAGAGAGTAAAGGGAAATATGAAATGATGTAATTTGATTTCAAAATAACAGAAATAATTTTTAAAAATTTCTTTCTTTACTTTAATAAAAAATGGAACATGATACTTAAAGCTACTTTTATAACCACTTCTCATTAGAGGTTCAGATACCACGCAGGGTGTCCTGCTAGGGGCCAAGACTCCCTTCTTCCTGAGAGCAAATGTCACTTAAGCAAATGTCCTGAGTTAAGGAATACTTTATTGCCCTCCTGCCACGGAAAAATTATTAATCAGATAAACAACTCGAGCTGAGAAATGTTTTAATTGCATTCTTATTTGTGAGAAAATATTTAGATAAGTAATTTGGGCTAGGAATTATTGTGGGCTTAGAGAACGTTGCAATTATGGGATAACATTGGACCCTGACTGCTAGATGACACACTTGCCTGCCTACCTTTATAACAGAAACCCGAACAATAAAGTTTAAGCACTTAATCAGACATTCAGACTTGTGCTTCTTCCTTGTGTCTCTTGTCCCATCTTTCTTCCTCCCTTTTCCTAGGGTCTGGTCGAATCCCCGGGGTCTGGAGCAGGGTCCCTTATATTTCAAAGAGTTAAGATATCTTTAGAGTGAGCTGACTGGATGTATTATAATACTTTTCATATTAGAACAAACAATTCCTATTTACTAGTTTTGGGCATCCATTTTACTTCAAGCAGATTGTATCTGACACCTGCTGTTTAAGAATGTCAGTGAGCCAGTATATTTTGTACTGATAAAAATATATATGAAACACATCTTAGCACATTAGCCTTAAACATATTCTTATCAATTTGACTCAAGATAATTAATATCAAAACTCTAAAGATGGCCCTCCTGTAAGTGGTTATGTTAAGTGATTTTTCCCTAGTATTAAGTTGACAGATAATCCACTATTGTTTATAGTATAACTAGGAAATAATTTGAAGCATTCAGCTTGAGTCACAAGATGGTTTAGTTAATGAGAATGATGACCATACTATAGTGGGTCACGACCATAATATTATAGAGAATTTGACTTTCATGAAACAAACATAACCTTCTAGACTAAACCGGCAATATTCATATCACACAGATAGGTTTGATGTAGACATTTGTACAATAGATGAAAAAGTGCTTATTTGTTATAACAATGTTTTCTCAGATTCGTATATATGTACATCCCATGTATTCCTCCACTAAAAAAAATGTTTGCATGCAAATGTTTCAGTTTGACAGACTTTTGGTCTGGAAAATGTTGATTGGGAAATAAGGGCCCACATAAGTAGAGATAAATATGAGAACAACAAGCTGTGTGTAGAATCATTAAAATGGATAGACTAGGCACTTTGAAGAGTATGAGAGAAACACATAGTAATCAAAGCTCCAGAAGCTTAAAGACTGAACCATTTGTTATCCCTTATTTAAGGGTCAAAGCAGTTCCTAACTCCCTCAGAAGTGCTGAAAATGTCTCTTATGGAGAGAGGAGAAAGAGAGAGAGAGAGAGAGAGAGAGAGAGAGAGAGAGAGAGAGAGAGAGAGAGAGGTACATATGTCTTCTATGCATGGATGCAGTGTCTGTAATGGTGTACATGTATATATGATTGGTTCATCAATTTCACAGGAGTATTTCTAGTCACGTTGATTCTTTAAGCCTCATCAAGCACATGAGAATTGATCATTTTTATCTCCTTTCTATGTTTTCAGCCCTGAAGGCACTGACAGATAGTACTATTTCTTCTCTCCATTATCCTAATGGAAGCAAGAAGAATTGAATCATAAAAAGAAGTCTCACTCACAGCAGACATACTTATTTCTGGTTTGATTCCTAGCTGATTTGTTCTGTAAAGGCCAAAAGTCTATATTCCAGATTACGAAGTTTTAACTGTACATGCCTTCTATCATGGACACATAATTTGGGATTCAAAGTGTGAGGATTCAAGCTTATTTGTCACAATACATTTTGTATTTCCCTTCTGGGTTTGTTGAAGCATTGCCTCATGATGGTGAAGACAATGCAGCAACCTTCTCTCAAATACCTTAGTTGGTTTGCACTAAAATAGTCTCTCAGAGAATGGAGTTCCATTGAAGTAACACAGCCACCTTGCAAAGTTTTCTTTCATGTAGCTATCTCTCAGTTAGAGACAGCTGTCTCCACTGTCACAAAACTTCCAGGTGCCAGTAAGCCATGTGGCCCTGGAATATCTTTGACTGTTTAATTATTCTGCTGTTTTCAGAGAATCTCGCTAAATTGGCACCACATGAAACTATTCAAACCCTATTCAACACTATGTTTTAAAAGCCAGGATTTCACAAAGGATCATTCAAGGGAATATTTTTCTTTTTGTTCAACAGAATTACTACAGAGATAAATAGAAAGAAGAAATGTGTTTGCTCTTTAAATTATCTTTTTGGATGAGATCAATGAGATACTTCCTGTCCAACACAGTTCACAGGAATGACTTCATTTTTTCTTCTGGACTTCTCAGTTGGTAAAGCATTGATGGCATTGAAACAAACAGCTCAGCAGAATTCAGGAGACTGAAGATTATTTGGTGAATGCTGTCTCTGAGGACAGGGAGATGAAGAACATTTGAAGAGTCCCCAGACAGTACAATTACAAGATTCTTGAGATTTATAATCAGAGGACACAGAATGTATTTTTGGTTTCTTTTTCATTCTGTAGAATGAAGCCTTCTTCACTGCAAACTGAGCTACCTTCACTCCCTTGGCTTCAGGAAGCTGAATCTTCATTCATATAAGCCAATGTCTTCTGAGTGCTGTGTGCTGGTGTCAGCATGGTTGAAGGGAATAGAGATAAACTGGACTTATGTTTGTATAAGTAAAGAACATTCAGAAATGGCTTAGAATAGATCCCTGTTCTAAAATTTCTTAAATATCTTAAAACAGTACATTGAATAACAGAAATAGAGACTATACTGGCCTACAGGAAAACAGTATGAGAGGATACACACACAGAAACCTATTAAGCCATGGAGAATGGGTTGTTCCAGTTCTGACCTTTTTAATGGCCTTGTAGTCTCCATATCTGCTGGTCTATAAAATATTGTATGAGTCATTCTTAACTAATATGTAACCTGTAACTATTTTGCATTGTCAAGAGATGTAATAGGATAAGCTAATATCTCTCAGGTTATCTTTCTGAGATGGTTTGCTTGGGGTTAATCCACAACAGTTTTTCTCTCTTGACAGGGCATAAGAGAATTCACTTTTGGAAAGATTCCTGTTATTAATATGTTTTTCCTGTTTTTATTAAACATGTATGACAAACAAATTATTAGCCCACTATTTTTGAACAGATCTCTGCAGACATATGAAGATGTTCTGTCTTCTAGTTATGCTATTTAGACAAATGGAAGACTTCTTAAGTCTTAATGATGATTCTATAAGAATTCCTAATATTATACCTGTATTTATTAAGCTCTTTTATAGTGTGACTGCAATTAGGTCCTTTTCTGATTGTCAAAACTGCAATGAGAACTCTTGGTCAGTCTCCCCTGTGTCACCAGTTAATTGCTTTTCAGTAGTAACTAGAATTTCTCCTACTCAGAGCACATTCCAGAAGTTGTAAAGCAATTAACTAAAGGTCATAAAAAGTGAACTAAGGATGTATTATAGGTGCTAGAACAGAAGATCAAATGTGGACTGGATTTGTCTATACAAAACTTCACTAATAATTTAGTTATGGCTTTCAACCTTCTATGAACCTTTGGAACAGTGATAAGTTATGGATGTTTAGCCAAATAATTACTCCTAATTGATATGCATGTAAACATTCCCCATTGTAAATTTCTATTTCAATTTATAATTTGATACTTTGTGTGGACTTGTGATGACTTTTTAACACGTGACTAAGTCACATTTTCTTTTTATTTTCAGTCCCTTCGACCTCTGTATCTTACCTAACCAATCGATTCACAAATTGAAAACAATTTTGTACCAATAAATAATTACAGGAGCTATAAACAAGTGTGATGTGAAAATAACAGTTGCCTAGGATAAAATCAACTGTTTCAGATGAATAAGGTAAATAGCCTATTAACAGATATGAGAAAATAAACACATGGTAAAAGGGAACAAACCAAAACTACTGGCTATAACTGTGGCAACATCTGATACCCAATGTTTAAATAAAAAATATTTCAAGATGTTGAATAAAAGAAAGATGATGTTATATGTTATATAAAGTGTTATATACATATTAAAAATGTTAGTTATACAGTAACAAACAACACAGAGAAACGTGATTTAGAACTCTGATACCAACGGTATTGATTAAGGAACTTTTTGACCAGAGAAATTATTATCACATGGCTCAAAAAACGTTCTGTGTTAAAGAGAACTCTATTCAATTTCCTGAGCCTTTGTACATCTCCTCTATCTTCTCGAACAACTGATCCTGGATCCCTTTTTTCCTCCTACCCAACTTTCCCTCGCAAGTCCATCTCTCCTCCTATCCCCTGTGATTATTTTGTAATCTTCTGAGCATCCACACCTTTGTCTTCTTCTTGAGCTTCATATGGTCTGTGAGTTTTATTGTGGATATTCTGAGCTTTTTACATAATATTCACTTATCAGTGAGTATGTGCCATGTGTGTTCTCTTGTGACTGTATTACCTCACTCTGAATGCTATTTTCTACTTCCATACACTTGCTTGCGAATTTTATGTCATCATTTTTATTATTATGTGAGTAGTATTCCACTTTGTAAATGTACTACATTTTCTGAATTTATTCTTTAGTTGAGGACATCTAAACGTAGTGGAGCATGTGTTCAGGTTATATGTTGCAGCATTTTTTGAGTATATGCCCAGGAGTGGTATAGCTGGTTCCTCAAGTACTTTGTACAATCACATAGCACAGTTAAAGAGAAAATATTATTCCCAAGAACCCTGCATATTCATAACTAAGCAACTTGTTACAAATTAACAATCTGTGAGCATGCAAGTTAGTTTTCTCAGCCAGTTTCTTTTACTGGCAGGCAGCAATTTGCAGATACTAAGAAGAGACTAATTACTTCATTAACTTTGAAATTTATCTTTTAATAATCTTAAAAGAGTCAAAAATCTTATATTAAAAAGAATCCAGTTAGATCTACTCTACTCATCAGAAATCCTTATCAAATCATATCAGGATTCTGAAGACATCAATGGGTATAAAAAAATCCACCATCAGTAGTCCAGCCTCAGTGAGAGTCAGGTCAGGAAGTACTAGCAATGTTGTTGTCCTCTTACAATAAAACAACCCTAGTTTAACTAATAAGACTGTACTTTTCTGAACTTCAGGTGTTCCCTAAAATTTTCTGTATCAGAGCCATTGGCAAATATATCTTGACCCATCTTCACTGTCAATTTTATTTTTCCAAATGTTTTTTAATGATGTTGGTCATAGCTCACAATCTACATCTCTAAGTTCGTTCCTAGGGTGGGTAATTGACTCCTTAATATTTTGGAGCCAAAATACCTGAAAAAAATCAAGTACTATCTTCTTGAGTTACAGAGATTTTGCTCAGTGATGGAGCTGGAAACCCCATTAGATCTTTCATACAATTTTTAGATTAAGAGTGACGTGAAGGCAACAGGCAGAGCAGAACTCCATACTAGCATGAAGTTCTCAGGACATTCAATTTTCAGTTCATCCCTCAATCAAGGCACACTGATTGTGGCTGTACTTAGTGGTAGGCAGCATGTCATGAGTTCTAAGCCCGTTGTCATTCCTCCTGCCTGTTCCTTAACAGGTAATAGGCAAGAATGAACAACAGGATCAAATAGGAACATGTCAAGAGTAGAGAATGCAAAATGACATGGACTTGCATCCACATTATGTACAGATGCCACAAATGAATGAGAAACTTCATCTCAAAATACTTTTCCTATAACTTCCTTTTGTGTTTGTTTACTTCAGAAAATAAGTATGGAGACAATGATGGCCTTGCCACAGTTTGCATATAGAATAATGTGAACATAGTTTATCTTTTTAATACCAATATTATTACAAGAATTCCATCTCTGTCTCCATTTTTATGTATGCAAATGATTTAGTCTGTAATTTGAGTATCTCAGACACAGCTTATGAGCACCTAGGACCCCAAATCACTGAGTATTCTGCCTTTCAGTCTTCCCATATACATAAACCAGCTGTTATTGTACCTAGAGTTGATTATCTTTTAAGATAAATACAGTTTTAATATACAAATTATATATCTATATGTATACAATATATTTAAAATACATATTACATATATATATTATGCATAAACATGTACATTGGCTTTAACTGACATATGTATATTATATACATATATATGTATATCATAAATCTTTAACTGATATTTTCATACATTTAGGGAAACCAAAACTATAGTATAACTTTAAAGAAATTTTAGAAATGGGAAAGCTTTTCACATTTTTATAATAATGGATTATATTTTCTTGGGTTCTTAAAGTGTTTTTACTTATAATTTTCCTATTACCCACTGTATGCTTTTCCCCTTTTTGCTCAAATAATTTTCACATAATATATATGTTAATCATTTTTATTAAACCTACCTAGATTCCAACAGGAAGTAATGTTATAACTACTAAGAGATATATTACTTGAAGTCCATCTGAAATGATTTTCAAGCCTCCTTTTTTTTTTTTTTTGCTACCCCTGATTTCCAATATAACTAAAAATTTATACCTTTGGTAATAGTGTAATATAGGGCATAACCAGTCCTAAGGAATCAAATAGTTTCTTTTTCTTCTGTAAACCTGACATCACAAATAGCATAATTAATTTGTCAGTTTTTTAACATGGAGAAAAAAATCCTGTGATATTCCCAAAGCCTTAGAGTACTTTTTAAATACTCACTTGAGTACAATAAATCTTAATTAGAACTTAATTTCTGGAAGATATTGGAGGTATCAGAAGGGTAATAACCTGTTGAATTATGGTTTTGTAGATGATTAAGCACACTTTACTACTCTTGCAGAGGACATAGGTTTGATTCCCAGCATCCACACAGCAGCACACAACTGCCTCTAACTCCAGTTTCAGAAAATTTGGTGCCCCTTTCTGGCCTCTACAGAAAATATATTCATAGATTACTAATACACACTTTCAGGTGAACACTTCTGTGCATAAATTAAAATAAGCCTTTTAAAAACATATGAGTTATAGAATCTTAGCTCACCATGAAGCAACACTCAAGTTACTAAATATAAAGGGCAAACCTATGAAAGTATAAAGTGTTGAAATCTCTAAGTATATCAACTTTGTAAAGGTTTACTTATACACATAATGATTTAATTTAGGAAAACATAGCAGAAGACACCGTGTGTATAAAAAATAGCACAATAATTTCCAAATCTATAGGTTGTTTTGGTTTTGTAAAATATCATTATTCCAAAAATATTTTTCTTTATTAGCAAGTATATTTTTATGTGCAATATTTTTTATTGTTAAGAACCATCATTTTAACCGATGAATAAATATACTGAAATTGTACCAAGTTTAATACACATGTAATTTGTCTATTATCATCCATCTGTTACTCTTCATCATAGTAGCATCATCATGTAGACTCACCACTTCTTAGATGGAGAATGGTAGGGGTTAAAATTATTTCTGCCCCCACTGAAATACCCTACATTAAAAAAAAAAGAAAACAAAGAAAAAGAAGAGAATATCTTCCTTCATAAATACATCTGATTTTCGTACATCTGTTTAGGTTCTGTTATTTTACTACTATAAATTGTGGAGCAATTATAAATTTTATTTAGAAAAAAATCTCCCTTAGTTTCTTCACAAAACAAATATATCATATCGTACTATCCTAAAAAGATAATTGATTTTTTGATATGCAGAAGTTTGTCTCATCTTCTCTACTTTTAGTTTCTATATATACATTACAAGTCCTATCTTGTTAACTTTATTTCACAAAATATTTCCATAGGAAAAAACATAAATTCGGCACAAAACTTTTTTTTAGTACACTCAAGTTTTTGATTTCTGTGGTTGTTTAAATAATAGAGGTCTCTATAGGCTGGTAGAATTTTTTTAGAAGAACCATTTTTTAGAAGAACCATTTTGTATTTGTTATTAATTCATATAGACTTCTTTTTATGCCATAAAACCTCTGCAAGGTCCTCACCCATCCTCCCGTAGAAAGAACAGGAGTGATGTTAGTCTTAGCAATTTTTTTTTTGCAGTTAAAGAATTTTTTATTGTATATTTTCTTTTATTTACATTTCAAATGTTATCTCCTTTCCTGGTTTCCACACCTTGGAAACTCCCTATCCCACTCCCTATCCCTGCATCACTGAGAGTCTTCCTCATCCACCCACCTACTCCTGCCTCTCCACTATGCTATTCCCCTACACTGGGACATTAAGCTTTCACAGGACCAAGGACCTTTTTTCCCACTGATGCCCAGCAAGGCCATCCTCAGCTACATATGTGGCTGGACCCATGGGTTCCTCCATGTGTACATGTTGGTTGCTGGTTTAGTCCCTGGGAGCTCAGGGGGATCTATTTGTTTGATATTGTTCTTCTTCCTATGGGGTTGCAAACACTATTGGCTCCTTCAGTCCTTTCTCATCTTCTCCATTGGAGACCCCATGCTCATTTCAATGGTTGGCTACAAGCATCTGTCTCTGTATTTGTTCTGGCAGTGCCTCTCAGGAGACAGCTATAACAGGCACATGTCAGCAAGCACTTCTTGTCATTTGCAATAGTGTCCGGGTTTGGTGTCCATATATGAGATGGATCCCTAGGTGGGACAGTCTCTGGATGGCCTTTGCTTTAGCCTCTGCTTCATACTTTGCCTCCGTATTTCCTCCTGTCAGTATTTTCTTATGTCTTCTAAGAAGGACCAAAACACCCACACTTTGCTCTTCCTTATTCTTGAGTTTCAATCATGTGGTCTGTGAGTTTTTTCTTAGGTATTGTGAGCTTTTGGGCTAATATCCACTTATCAGTGAGTGCATTTTTGTGAGTGACCTTTTTGTGATTGGGTCACCTCACTCAGCATGATATTTTCTAGTTCCATCCATTTGCCTAAGAATTTCATGAATTCATTGATTTTAACAGATGAATAGTACTTCATTGTGTGAATATACAACATTTTCTGTATCTTTTCTTGTTGAAGGACACCTTTTTGTTTTTTGTTTTTTTATTTTCAAGCTATGATAAATAAGGCTGCTATGAAACATAGTGGAGCATGTTTCATTGTTATATGTTAGAACATTTTTTGGGTATATCCCCAGGAGTGGTATAGCTGGTTCCTCAGTTAATGCTGTGTCCAATTTTCTGAGGAACCACTAGACTGATTTCCAGACTGGTTTTAACAATTTGCAATCCTACCAACAATAGAGAAATGTTCCTTTTTCTCCACATCCTCTCCTGTATCTGCTGTCACTTGAGTTCTTGATCTCAGCTATTGTGACTGGTATCAACTAGAATTTCAAGATTGTTTTGATTTGCACTTCCCTGAGGACTAAGGATGTTGAACATTTCTTTATGTGCTTCTGAGCCATTCAGAATTCCTCATTTGAGAATTCTTTTTAGATATGTACCCCATTTTTAATAGGTTTATTTGATTCTTTGGAGTCTAACTTCTTGAATTCATTGTATATACTGGATGTTATCACTCTATTAGATGTAGGATTGGTAAAGATTTTTGCACAATCTATTGGTTACCATTTTCTCCTATTGTCAGTATCCTTTGCCTTACAAAACCTTTGCAATTTTATGAGGTCACATTTGGCTCTTGTTGTTATTAACACATAAGCCATTGGTGCTCTGTTTGGGTAATTTGTCCTTGTGCTCAAGTGTTCAAAGCTCTTCCCCACTTTCTCTTCTATTAGTTTAAGTGTATCTGGTTTTATGTGAAAGTCTTTGATCCACTTGGGCAGGAGCTATGTACAAGGAGTTAAGAATGGATCAATTTTCATTCTTCTACATGCTGACTTCCAGTTGAATCAGTACCATTTGTTGACAATGCTGTCTTTATTCCCACTGGATGGTTTTAGCTACTTTGTCAAAGATCAAGTGAACATAGGTGTGCAGGTTCATTTCTGGGTCTTCAATTCTGTCTCATTGATCTACTTGTCTGTCTCTGTACCAATACCATAGAGTTTTTATCACTATTACTCTGCAATACAACTTGAGGTCAGGTATGGTGAGTCCCCCAGCTATTTTATTGTTGAGAATATATTTCACTATCCTGGGTTGTTTGTTATTCCAAATGAGTTTGTTAATTGATATTTTATCTCTATGAAGAATTGAGTGGGAATTTTATTGGAGATTGCATTGAATCTGAAGATTGCTTTTTGCAAGATGACCATTTTTATTAAACTAATCCTGCCAATTCATGAGTATGGGAGATATTTCCATTGTCTGATATTTTCTTTGAGATTGCTTTCTTCAGAGACTTGAAGTTATAGCCATATGTATTTTTCACTTACTTCCTTAAGAATCACATCAAGATATTTTGTATTGTTTGTGACTATTTTGAAGGGTGTCATTTCCCTAATTTGTTTCTCTGCCTTTTAATCCGTTAAGTAGAGGAAGGCTACTGATTTGTTTGAGTTAATTTTATATGCAGGCACTTTGCTGAAGTTGTTTATAAGGAATAGGAGTTCACTCGCGTAATTTTTAGGATCACTTAAGTATACTATCATCTGCAAATAGTGATATTTTGGCTTCATTCTTTCCAATTAGTGTCCTTTTGATCTCCTTTGTTGTATAATTGTTCTGGCTAGGACTTTTAGTACTATATTGAATAGGTAGAGAGAGAGAGAGTGGGAAGCCTTATCTAGTCCCTGATTTTAGTAAAACTGCTTCAAGTTTCTCTCAATTTAGTTTGATGTTGGCTACTCATTTGACATATATTGTTTTTATTATGTTTAGATATGGGCCTTGAATTCCTGATCTTTCCAAGTCTTTTACCATGAAGGAGTGTTGAATTTTGTCAAGTGCTTTCTCAGCATCTAATGAAAGGATCATGTGTTTATTTTCTTGGAGTCTGTTTATATAATGGATTAATATATTGAATGGATTTTCATGTATTGGACCATCCCTGCTTCCCTGGAATGAAGCTTACTTGATCATGGTGGATGATTGTTTAGATGTATTCAAGGATTTTGTTTTTGAGAATTTATTCAGCATTTTTGCATTGATATTAATAAGGGAAATTGGTCTGAAGTTCTTGTTCTTTGTTGAGTCCTGTGTGATTTAAGTATAAGCTTAATTGTGCCTTCATAAAACTAATTGCGAAGTATTCCTTCTGTTTCCATTTTGAGGAATAGTTTAAAGAGATTTGGTATTAGGTCTTCTTTGAAGGCTTGTTAGATTTCTACACTAAAACTATCTGGTCCTGTTTTTTTTTTTTGTTGTTTTTTTTTGTTTTTTTTTTGTTTTTTTTTTGGTTAGGAGACTTTTAATGACTGCTGCTAATTCTTTAGAGATTATGGTACTGTTTAGATGGTTTATCTGACCTTGATATAACTTTGGTATATGGCATCTGCCTAGAAAACTGTTCATTTCATTCATATTTTTTACTTTTGTTGAATATAGAGTTTTGTACTAGCATCTAATGATTTTTTTGAATTTTCTTGGTTTCTGCTATTATGTATCCCTTTTCATTTCTGATTTTGTTACTTTGGATACTTTCTCTGTGCCCTCTGATTAGTTTGTCTAAGGATTTATCTATCTTGTTGATTTTCTCAAAAACCAGCTCCTGGTTTTGTTGATTCTTTATATGCTTCTTTTTGTTTCTACTTGGTTGATTTTAGCCATTTGAGGTTGATTATTTCTTGCCATCTACTCTTCTTGGGTGTGTTTGCTTCATTTTGTTCTAGAGATTTTGGATGTGCTGTCAAACTGCCAATGTATGCTCTCCCAAGTTTCTATTTGGAGGCATTTAGAACTATGATTTTCCTCTTATCACTGCTTTCATTATGTCCCATAATGGGTTTTGGTATGTTGTGCCTTCATTTTCTTTAAATTCCAAAATGTCTTTCATTTCTTTCTTTATTTCTTCCTGAGAAAATATCATTTAGCAGAGCACTGTTCAGCTTCCATGTGTATGTGGACTTTCTATTACTTTTGTTGTTATTGAGGACCAGCCTTAGTCCGTTGTGATCTGATAGTATATATGAGATATTTTCAGTCTTCTTTATATGTTGAGGCCTGTTTTGTGATGAATCATATGATCAGTTTTGGAGAAGGTACCATGAGGTGCTGAGAAGAAGGTATAATCTTTTGTTTTAGGATAAAATGATCTATCTATCTATCTATCTATCTATCTATCTATCTATCTATCTATATATATATATGTGTTAAATCCATTTGTTTCATAACCTCTTTTAGTTTCATTGTGTATCTGTTTATTTTCTGTTTCTATGGTCTGTCCATTGAAGAGAGTGGGGTGTTAAAATCTCCCACTATTATTGTGTGAGGTGCAATGTATTCTTTGAACTTTAATAATGTTTAATTTTTGAATGTGGGTGCCCTTGCATTTGGAGTATTGATGTTCAGAACTGAGAGTTCATAGTTGGTTTTGCCTTTATGAGAATAAAGCATTCTTCCTTTTTTGATAACTTTTGGTTGAAAATTGATTTTATTCAATATTAGAATGGCTACTCCAGCTTGTTTCAAGGAAACATTTGCTTGGAAAAATTTTCTTCCTGCCTGTTAATCTGAGATAGTGTCTGTGTTTTTCACTGAAGTAGTTTTACTGTATGATGCCAAATCCTGAGTCCTGTATTCATATCCAGTCTGTTAGTCTGTGTCATTATATTGGGGATTGAATCCATTGATATTAAAATATATTGAGAAAAAAGTGACTGTTGCTTCCTGGTCTTGTTGTTGTTGTTATTAGAGGTAGAATTATATTTGTGTGACTATCTTCTTTTGAGTTGGTTGAAAGAAGATTACATTCTTGCTTTTTCTATAGTATAGTTTCCTTCCTTTTGTTGGACTTTTCCATCTATTACAATTGGTATGACTGGATTTGTGGAAAGATATTTTGTAAATTTGGTTTTGACATGGAATATCTTGGTTTCTCCATCTATCGTAAGTGAGAAGTTTGCTGGGTATAGTAGTGTAGACTGGGATATGTGTTCTCCTAGGGTCTGTATGACATCTGTCCAGGATCTTCTGGCTTTTATACTCTCTGGTGAGAAGTCTGGTGTAATTCTGATAGGTCTGCCTTTAGATGTTACTTGACCTTTTTCCCTTACTGCTTTTAGTATTTGTTTTCTTTCTTTTGTGCATTTGATGTATTGAGTATAATGTGAAGGGACGAATTTCTTTTCTGGTCTAGTCTATTTGGAGTTCAGTAGGCTTCTTGTATGTTCATGAGCATCTCTTTCTTTAGGTTAGGAAAGTTTTCCTCTATAATTTTGTTGAAAATATTTACTGGCCCTTTAAGTTCGGAATGTTCACTCTCATCTATACCTATTACCCTTAGATTTGGTCTTCTCATTGTGTCCTGGATTTCCTGGAAGTTTTGGGTTAGGGACTCTTTGCATTTTGTATTTTCTTTGACAGTTGTATCAATGTTTTTCATGGTATCTTCTGCACCTGAGATTCTCTCTTCTACTCTTGTATTCTGTTGGTGACTCATGTATCTATGGCTCCTGATCTCATTCCTACATTTTTCTATCTGCAGGGTCATCTCCCTTTATGATTATTTTATTGATTCTATTTCTATTTTTAGATCCTGGATCTCTTTGTTCAATTCCTTCTCCCATTTGGTTGTGGTTTCCTGTAATTCTTTCAGGTTTTTTTGTGTTTCCTCTTTAAGTGCTTCTACCTGTTTACCTGTGTTCTCCTCTATTTCTTTAAGAACATTATTGAGGTCCTTCTTAAAGTCCTCTATCATTAATATTAGAGGTGATTTTAAATCTGTATTTTGCTTTTTCGGTGTGAAGTGGTATCCAGGACTTACTGTGGTGGGAGAACTGGGTTTTGACAATGCCAAGTAGCCTTGGTTTCTGATGCTTATGTTCTTATCCTTGCCTCTTGCCATCTGGTTGTCTCTGGTGCTACATGCCCTTGCTGTCTCATCCTGGAGCTTGTCTCTCCTGTGATCCAACTCATGTCAGAACTTCTCAGAGTCCAGCTGTCTTTGTGATTTTGTGATTCTAGAATCCCGTGATGCTGAGATTCTGGGTATGTCAGAGCTCCTGAAAGTCCAGCTGCCTCTGTGTGTTGTGGGACTAGATATAGAGCAGGCACCCAAGAGCTGTTCAGGACACAGGTTCTGACCAGAAGGAACATGGGCCACTGCTAGTGCAGGGGTTCCTTCATCCCTCGATTCCACGGGTCCCAGTTACTCTTGGTGTTGGGGCAGATGATATACCCCACTCAACTGTGATCCTGGGCATGTTAGAACACTTGGGAGTCAAGCTTCCTCTGGTTGTTATGGGACTTGGTGAGGAGCCAGCACACAAGGTCTACTTAGCCCCTTTATAATTTTTAATCATTCATTTGTGAGTGGTGATACTTGTGAGATATTAAGAGATGTGCTCTTGTGGAAGGAAGTGTTTAACTGAGGATGTATTTTCAGTTTCAGATTTACAACCCAGGCCTAGTAGCTCTCTCTATTTCTGCTGCCTGCTGATATGGATACAGAACTCTCAGCTACCTTTCCATGCATGCTGCCATGTTTTCTGCCATGAAAATAATGAGATGCACCTCTGAAACTGTAAGCCAGATTGTGGTTTCAGGTAGGAACCAAAATGAGAGAGGATGAGAGAAGGAGGAAGGAAGTAGCTGTGGTGTAGTGTGGATTCCAAGCACATGGACATGAGAGAAGGTCTGATGTTAGAAGTGCAACCTAGATGGAACTATATAATTAGTAGAAACTTCGTAATACTAACACAGAAGCAGACAAAATAGAGTATTGATATCACCCAGCTACAGTGCATTCAAGCTTCTACATGTATTCTACATGCTTCTGTATCTTTTATTTGGCAACTATATGACTATAGAGCAGTGTAGTAGATAATTTGCATAGAAGGATGGGTTGTAAGATGTTGGGAGCTTGTGGGGCAGTAGGCTATGAGAAAGCCAGAAAGCTTGGTAGAAATCTTTGAAGCCCCGGAGACCTTGGCCTGAAGAGGGTCAGGAGGACCGGAGGTTGCTTCAGATTTTCCAGGCTATATATGGCCCTCTTAGCTTCTGCTTCCTACAAGGAGGCCCATGGCCTTTATCACGTAGGATAACACCTCCATGCAAATAAGGCATCTCCAAGCCCTCAAGCCAAACCAATAGAGGTTACCTGTTCTCCCCCCAGAACTGTATATATACCCCCAGAGCTAAAAGTAAAGAGCTGTTGTGTGGTGTAAGATCTCCTGCTGTCAGAGTGCTTTCGTGATCCCTCGCCAGTCAGCTATCCTGTGGATTTCAAAGGACAACTCTCTTCTCTCCTCTCTTCACAGCTGGAAGAGCGAACTGAGAGAGCTGAAACACTTTTCTTCCATGGGCTCTCACAAGCTACCCCCGGAAAGAGAGAATTGAAAGAGCCGATAACACTCTCTCACATTTGGAGACTGGGATGGAGGTCCCGCTCCCCGCGACTGGAAGGTGTGCTGTGCCCTAATTCACTATCCTTCATCGTCACTGCCGCCACCCACACCTCTGGGGCCGACCGGAGGCCACCGTGGAGCACGAGCCCTGCTGTACCGCCGGCTGCCGAAGGCCCCTGGCCGGCTTGGCCAATGCCTTCCACGCCCCCGACCCCAGAGTCTGTCCACCTGCCCCTGCGGTCCTGGCCTGGAGCGGCTCGCCTGCAATCCCTAGGCACAAGCAGTGCGCGACAGGAGCCGACTCTTAACTGAAAGCAGCTATCATCTTTACATCCATCTCGAGCCATATACCCTGACAAGAGACTTGTTTTCAATAGCCTGAAACAGCTGAGCACACTCTGATAAACATCTTGTTACACTGTTTAGTGCCCCCAGCTGCAAGGTGCATGTGGTATCCATGGCTACAAGGCACGTGAAATAGTGCCTTCAGTTGAGCTTGTCCATGAGGGCAAGTCACGTGGTAAAGGGTATAAACACCCAAGACCTTCCTTTGAACTGAAGAGGCTTGACCAGACTCTCTTGTATCCATCTTTTCTGTCTCTAGCCACTCGATCCCCACTCTGTCTCTTGCTAGACCATGACCTGCAGACCAGAGCAGTAGAACGGGCCAATATAAAGTAGCAGAATGAGCTTTTACAAAGAAATGGGTCGTTACAGTAAGAAAGCACCAAATAATAATATATAGAACAATCAACTGTGTTCTAAAACTTTTTGTTAATAACCCTGATTATTTTTCAATACATATATTGACCTTGTCATAACAATGCTAAAAGAGCATAAATAATGAACTGGATTAGGAAATCAATCCAGTATAAATGGTATCAAATACAACAGTGCTAATACCTTGCATAATTTATTCTCACACATTTTAATTGCTACTGATATATTTTTCTGAACATTAGGATGTATATGAGCCATAATAGCTTTTACAGAAAAGAATATTTAAAATATTTCATTTTGTACAAAAAACAGTCTCCTGATTATATTTTTACAGCTTTTCCATTTTCATACATTATCACGTCACAGAATGAAAAATCTTTTTGTCTTCTAAAACTTCAAGTTATATCCAAATAAGCTCCACCCAGATACATACTAAACAAAACAGGGAATTTGTTTTTGTTTCCTTCTTTGTGTGTCTTAATTTTTTTTGTAAGTATTATGTTTTTTTATATTATTCAGGGACAATCGGCTGCCTGAAGTGTGAACAAATATTTTTATAGGATTTGAAGACTTGATGTGATACTGATAAAGAATCCTATTTGTTGACAGACAGCTCTTAGTTAGAAGGTGTAATGCAAGCTATGAGGTTTCAAAAGTTATCAGCACTCCTGCTCAGTTTTAAATCCTATGAAGTATGATCACAAGCAGCCCTCCACGATAAACACAGTGGTTCAATCATGTGTTTAATATCAAGAGGTTATCTAATGCTTTCTGACTGGACATACAGACCTCTCAATAGGATGAAGCAAAAGAAGAACTCATGCTTAAAGGTGTAAATGTAGCCAAGAACTGGTGGCTTAAAAAATCATATGCTATAGATGAAAATCACCTACTACCATATTCCTGAATTGGTATAGTATTGAACTGCCTTTGAAAATATTATATAACCCTATAGTACTTGCTCTCACCAAAGAAGCATCCTTTTGTAGCTAATGAAGTTTCTTGTAAAACAAACTCAAATACTGAAAATGCAGAGTATAAGTGACTATGGAGTGTCTTCAACAGGGCATACATTAAAAGCACAATCCCTACACCTATGGTTGTGGGAACATCACAGAAGAGGGGCAGGAAGACCATAATATCCAGAATGCTAAGAGGATTGCTGTAAAAGTATCTTCTGAATATGGCAAATGGCACCAGACTTGCATAGGACCACATCAGCCAACATGGTTGAAGGAAGGCTCACAAGACACCACACTTAGATGAAGAGTTCCAGCTAATCATCAGCTTGTAATGGAGAGTCAGTATTCTTCAATAACAAGCCATTGAGAGGTTGCCATTGTCAACTGTTCAGCCCAACAGCCAAGTGTATATGAATAAGCCTAATTGGACTCATTGGGGATAACATGAATGCTTATAAACACACCCATAATAGTAATAACACATGTTTAAATAATAAAATGTTAGCATTTTCTGAGATGGGAAGATTAATTTCAGATAGAAATTCATTCCTTGCTTTATTAAAAGAAATGCAAATATAACAGGCAGTACAGACAGAAAACAGCTTATCAATTAGGCATTTTATGGTATCATTAATTAATTGATTAGTTAAAACCAAGGATATATGAATCAAAGAGAAATCTTCATTTACCTATATGTTCTAGCTATCCAAATGTGGAACATTACACAGGTTCATTAATGATGAAGGTTTCAAAAAAAATACTAATGTGTACTCAGCTGTGCATATTTGTGTTTGATATACCTTCTCAGCAAAAGGTTATTTGTAGTAAAGAAAGTTAGTTATACTCAGCATACTTATGACTGAGTCTTTATAATGAACTTTCTAGGAGGCATAATCACAATCATTCTCATACTTTAGAGGAGAGACAACTAAGGAGAGTATAAATGAAGTCTGAGTGAGAGATTAAGAATGAGGAAAAACCCATCCACTGCTTGTTATATCTTCAGAATGGAGAGGTGATTATATAAGGAGTAGGTACTTATCAGAGGATGTGATTGGCACCCACTTAAGGTTTAGACTTCAAAACAAGAATTATTTTCCTATAGTTAAATCTTTAATGTCATAAACACAATAACAGAATCTGTTAATATTTTGTTCTATTTTTGTCTTCATCCAAAGATACTCACTGTGATAAAAGCATTGATTATTCCTATGTTCCACCTTCCATCATAAAATTTAAATGCAGAGGTAGAACTATGAGCCACTATAAACCTCCCTTCTTTATAACATCTACATTATGTAGACATCCACAATGTATGCTCTAATATAGACAGTATACTCTCCCTGAGTGTATATTTTATTTTTTAATTTCTGTGATAAAATTTGCTGACAAAAAAAACTTAAGAAACTTTATTTTGGCTTACACTTCTAGAGGACGAGTTCACCATGGTAGAATGACATAGGTGAGAGAGAACTGGAGAGACCATACTCAGAGTTAGACAAGGCTTTAGGTTGAGCGATGGCGCCATGCACCCATCTCAAGAATTTTAAACTAAAATTGCTCCTTCCTAAATAAAACAGGCAGACAAAGAGTGGAGCAGTAATTGAAAGAAATGCCATCCAAACACAACCCCACTTGGGGATCCATCCCATATGCAGATACCAAACTCAGACACTATTGCTGATGCTAAGAAGTGCTTACTGAGCATAGTCAGATAGATCTGTCTCTTGAGAAGCTCTGCTAGAGCCTGACCAATACAGATTCTGATGTTTACAGCTAACAATCAGACTGAGAATGTGACCCTAATGGAGGATATAAAGAAAGGTCTGAATTAGCTGAAGGGGTTTGTAATCCCATAGGAAGAACAATATCAAGCAACCAGACTCCCTAGAGCCCCCAAGGACTAAAGCACCAACTGAAGAGGACCCAGGACTCTACCAACCTATTTTGAAGAATAGCCTTATCTAACATTAATGGGAAGGGAGGCCCTAGGACCTATGAAGACTAGATTCTCCAGTGTGGGGGAATTGTAGGTCTGTGAGGTGGAAATGGGATGGTTGGTTAGAGAGTACCCTCATAGAAACAGGGTGAGGAGAGACGTGATAGGGTGTTTGTGGAGGGGAAACAAAATCAGGACAACATTTGAAATGTAAATAATTAAAATGTCCACTTTTTAAAAGAATAAAAGCAACAGCCTCCCTTGAGGAAAAGCTTCCATGAAATCCAGCTATAAATCATTTTTTTCAATTAGTGATCAAAGGTGGGAGGGTTCAATTAGGGTGGTACAACCCCTCGTTAGATTATTAGGTATTAGAATGGGCAAGAATGCAGTAGTGTATTTTGATAGTACGTTAATTAGGTAAATCAAAGTGGGATTTTGATTGCTGTATCAAATATATTGACAGCAAGACCTTACTAGTGAGCCTCAGGGAAAAAAAAAGCCAAATAAAGAAATACACTTTGAGTGGTGAGGTGAGAATTAGGAATGTAATATATCAGGTTTTTTTTTTTTTAAGAATTGATGGGGTGGTGGGAGGCAAACAAGGCTCTTCAAGACCTAGGTAGCCAATAGACAACACCTGCTTTATGTTTCAGTTTCCTCGGCATATGCTAAGTTTGGTATTTTGGTCTGTCTTTATAATCTACTAGAATTATCAGCCTGCTGTTTAAAAATGGGAAAATACTAAAAACAAAAACAAAAACAAAAACAAACCCAATATGTTGTAGAGATTAGGCAAGAGAAAAGAGGGGGACATTTATGCCACTCTTATGTCCTAGGTACCTGGCTTACGGACAATTGATGCAGGAAAAGCAGGGAGAAACATGAGAAAATACTGATGACCTCAGATTATAGTCAGCCCTAAAATTCCAGCATGAAGGACACCCAGAAAGAAAGACAACAATCAGAAGTTACATGCTGATCATTTTATTAATGTAGGGAAGCTCCAGGTCTGATCCTTTCTGGCAGTAGAAGAATTTTGTGAGGGAGCTGTCTTCTTGCTCAATTTCTGAAATTAAAAACAAAACCAAACTTTAATATATGCAGGGTACAGAGAAAACATGCTATCTCAGGCATTAATAATATGAACATGCTAAAAGGAAACAAAAACAAGAACAGGATGAGATCTGTATACACATTTGAATACATGAATCCAAGCATGAAGGTAAACGATCTTCAGAAGTAAATAGGTCTTCCTCCCTGAAGCATATAAGATATAAATAATTGTGAAATACTAAATTGGAGAAGATTTATCTCCCAAAACATATATTCTCTCGTGAATAAATCATTTATTATTTAAAAAAATATTTGATACTGGACAATGTTATTTCTACATATTAAGGTTGGTTAATTTCTACAATATGAAATATAGAGTTGGTATTTACCTCAACCCACCAAAGGGTAAATATGAGTCATACCTGTCAGAGAATTCTGGTTTACTGAGATCCCTGAGGTCTGCCCTATTGGGAACCTTGTGGTGGGCATTGTGAGTTCCCAGCCTGAGAGGGCCTTTGCTGAGGGCCTCCTTGTGGGGGTGGGCCTTGAGGTCTCTGCTGTGGTCCTCCTTGTGGGGGTCGGCCTTGAGGTCTTTGCTTTGGTCCTTCTTGTGGGGGTGGGCCTTGAGGTTTCTGCTGTGGTCCTCTTTGTGGGGGTGAGCCTTGAGGTCTCTGCTGTGGTCCTTCTGGTGGGGCTGGGGCTTGAGGTCTCTGCTGTGGTCTTTCTTGTGAGGCTGGGCCTTGAGGTCTCTGCTGTGGTCCTCCCTTTGTGGGCAGGCCTTGAGGTCTCTGCTGTGGTTCTCCTTGTGGGGGTTGGCCCTGCTGATTCCCATTAGCAGGAGGTCTTAGTTGGAATCCTGAAGAAGGTGGTCTCTGATTGTGGTTCTGGTTTTGGTTCTGAAGTTCTGAGTGATAAAAGTAAGTAATAGATGGGGATTGTCATACCCTACTTGGTTCTCCTTTTTTCATGACATTTACATACAGTGTCTTTCCTAGATTGCAAACTTTTTATAGTTTCAAGAAGACCTCCTGTTAATCCATTGTCTTGGGTCACATGTATCTACACATAGTTAAGTTTACAGATTATTTAGGAGCAACTTCTTGGACAAATTAAAACAATTATATCAGTTGAAAAAGTTGAAGAATTATACCAGGGAAGGAAGAGTCTAAAAGTCACAGACCATATTGTGTTCACTGAACAAATCCATCAGAGATCAAATAATCAATAGGCTGAATTCTTGTCTTTGAAAATAGTTTCACAGAGAATAGAGACACTACCACATTTGTGTACTTTTCTAACTGAAACCTTCTTAATTAGAGGCAACAAGGAGTTGGAGGAAGACATCGAGGAGCTCTTGTTTTCATAAAATTGTCAAAATCAGGACACTCCATCTAAACTTTATCTCCAAGTAATAACTCCTATGTTGTAGAAAAAGTAAATTGCTCCTGCTTTCAGAAGATTCAGACCTCTGGCTTATTGTAATTTGTTGTCTTCACCTTTAATGTTCTTTATGGTCAAAGTTGGAGTATTTTTGTCTGAAACTTTGTGAAACTTATATTCATTAATTTATAAAAAGAGAAATGACAATACAGAATAGAATTATAAAGCACCCTCCTTACTAAAGGCAGATAAGGAGATTAAAGATTTGATGATACTTGCTTGATGTTGTTCTGAAAGTGTGTTGACAGATGGTCATTGTGAAGCAAATAAAAGAATAGACTCAAAACAGACTTCATATAAGCAACTAGCATCCTACATGTGGGCAAGAGATTTTAGCCAAAATCTGTCATTTCCTGAGCGAATTATTAACCACTGTTAGGAAAATGCCCAGCTAGGAGTAATTAGCAGCATCTCTGGTGACTACTATGCTGAATGTCAACTACTAAGTAACAACAAAAATTTTCTCTTGGTTGCCTTCATTTTACTTAGAATTTTGGTGCATGTACAAATGAGTCATTTATCTATCTATCTATCTATCTATCTATCATCTATCATCTATCTATCTTTCTCTATCTATCATCTATCTATCTCTATATATATATATCTATCATTTATCTATCTATCTATCTATCTATCATCTATCAATCTTCAATTATCTATCCATTTTTCTATCTCTATGTAATTTAAAATATATATCACATCCTTATTTAATTCTTTAACTAAATTTTACTTTTTAACTTCCTCTCTTCTCAAAGAAAAGAAATATGACTAAACCTTTGATGAAAGGATTGAACACACACTAATAATACATTGGAATATTGAATGAGTTTGGAAAAAATCAAAATTGGGAAGATGTTATTATTTTCTTGCATAATACTTTCAGGTTTATTATTTCAGTTTCCATCCTTTAAATGGCACGTGTGTATGTTTTTCATTGTCTTCCCTTGACGAACAGTACAGCAAGGCTACTGGCATATACAGTTTAACTACCAAAGTGTCTTCAAATCCAAGACTATCCAATTTTAAAAAGCAAAATGCTGTGTGGTCTCATGGATCCCTCAACTCCTGTGCTTTTTCACATCTCTCTCCTCCCCTGTAATGTTGTTTCCTGTTATTTAAAAAGAGTCACACACACACACCCATATTCTGCTACTTTAACCTTGTTCCTGTGCAGAGCTTAGGGCCAGCAGTACCACTGTGAACAGGACCACCAGCATCTTGGAAGAGGCTCTGGAGTTTTTTCCAAGTCTGTGCTGGAAGAAGCAGAGCACTGACTTTATAAGGAAGAGCAGAAGAATGGCCCCTTTGAAGTCCATTCTATGTCATTATAATCTTAACAAATGAGGAAACCTTGTATCCTTTACTCCACACTGGGACTTTTGCTCAGCAGGATGAAGTGAGGAAGAGCTGCCAGTGTCCCTATTCTAATTGGTGCAACAATAAAAAGAAATTAGAAAAAAATCATGTGTAAGAGAGCAACCCAGATATTGAAGTTAAGGAATATCAATATATGAATATCTCTTTCTATTTCCTGACATTAGATAATGTAATGACAATTGACCAAATGTATCACTGTACATTTGGGTAGGACTACTGTGTGGACACATTTGTTTATATTGCAAGTAATATTTTCCATCCAAATTGAATATGGTCAACTTCTCTGATCAGTTGTATATCTTAAACACTCTCACTTATATGTCTCCTTATGTTTACTAGAGTTAGTTAAAGACTGATGGTGTTGAGGATATGCATATACAAATTTCAATTATAAGAAGACAGTTAGAATACTCAACATACTAAGCCTCAATGAGAGTGTCCACTAGTGTCTTGACCTAATCCAATAAAAACAACATTGGCTAGTGAAATATTAGACCTATTACATCTCTAAAGTCCAAGCTAAATGCCATCACAACACATATGGGTCTACATGAGTCAGTATCATGAATGTATAATTCAATGATGTGTAGTCTGACCATTTTACATTTTGAAGGTCAATAGAGAGCTCCACTTTCCAAATTATTCTATTTCAGTTGCTTAAGGCTAGAATTATGAAGCTGAGTATAGCAGCAATTTTCTTGTTCCCATCAGTGGGAAAAATGTATAAAGTTATCATTGTTTTCAATGTCAGTAATAGGCTCGGGCCTCAGAATGTAATTCAACACAGATTATGTGTAACTTTCTCGGAGCACTTCATCTCAAAATGCTCTTTCTGTTCTGAATATATTTTCTTTTCATTTTTATTAGGACTCAGTCCTTGATTTTTTATTTCATCTTATTCTTGGATGATTTTAATGGACACATATAGAACTCTTTAACTTTTATCTTCACATTAAACATATTCAAAATGTGGGCTGTGTCATGCTTATGTTTTATATTTCAATATTTTTTTGTCTATGTCTATTTCGAAAGTTGTTTACCAGAAGGTTTCTTTCCAAAAGATTTTCTTGTGTGTCTAATATCTGTTACTTAAAGTAAATCCTGCCTTTATTGTTATGTCTCAACATTTCTTTCTCTTTATTTTCCTGAAAACTTTATTTTTAACAACTCTGAACTCAGGGTATCTGTAGAAAGTTTTGTGTGTTCCTTATGTTTAGTAGAATGTATGTGGCATTTTTGTTCTACTTCCTTAGAGGGAAGCTAGAGGGGGCCACATAACCAATAAACCTAGACTTTTTGACCTTTGTGCATCTTGGGTCACTAGGTTCTGTGCTATGCTTGTGAATGCCAGTTAGGTCTTTTTCCATCTGATTGTGGAGAATCATGTAGGAAGTCTCCCTCTTCAAGGATTATGTGTACTACATGCTATGTTATCCTTAAACAATGGCAAGTGTTATGGTTACATTAGACATGTACTCTAAGGGAACTTTACTTGCAGTTCACCAATAACTTTTGGTTATGCTGAAAATGAACTTTTTTTCCTGTTTTTGTTGAATTTATGAGAAGAAGAGTTTTCTTACTACAGAATACACTCTCTATTCATCAACACACCATGGACTGTAACTTCCATAAAAAATTACATAGCTAATGAGCCTCAAGTTAAGTTGTCCTGTCTGAGTTTTCACAGAAAAGGAGCATAGTCAAGAATCAGGCAATGTGCTAGCTAGTACTGAGTGTTGACATGCTTGGAGAGTCACCCTTTTTCTTGACTTTTTAAAAACAGAAACATATCTGTTGATTATTCTAAATATCACTCAATTCAGGGCATTCCACTGACCTTCTCATTTTGAACAATGAGGGAAATAGATCAGTGTATCACTAAAGGAAAATATCATCTGTGACCACAACAGGCACAAATGAGACAGAAATTATAAAAGAGTTGAGGGTATGTTTAATGCTTTAAACAGAACTACAGCTTCCTATATCTCATATAAATAATGTTGAACCATGTCACCTTAATGAAATCCTCCTCTCCTCATTTGAATGTACATCTATGATAGTATGAATATTCACACATATATTTTATACATTAGTTTATCTGTATCTCATATTTAACATCATATCAAGTATATACAAAAGTGTTATGAACATAAAATTTATGATTTCTTTATCCTAAACCTACTCTACTCACTATTACTTTAATATGGATTAAAGGAAAAGCTGTATATCATGTGGCACAAACAATACACACTTGCAAATGAACTTTGCATCTAAATTCCAGAAAATATTTGATGGCGAACCAAGGTCCATAGAGATGTTTATGTTCATGTCTTTCTCTTTGATCATATGGGGTTTGCTTGGTGCATGTATGGAGCTGTGTCATCTAAAGTCAATTAAGTTTGGTTGCTAATTATTTATTTTCTTTTATAGTTTAGTAATTATCATGTGTTCTTTGAATTTTTGATTTACATATATAAGGCTTCTAATCATGCTCACTTACAACTCTCTCCTCTTTTACTCTGACCAGTCTGAAGTCTCCCTCCTCCCTACAAGTCCTTGCTTTAGGTTCATGTCTTTCTTTTATTTTTGTTACCCACAGTCGTGTTTCATCAGACCTGTCATGTGATTATGTGTGCAGAAATATCCATTGGTGCCTTGTGAGCTGACTAGGGTATATGTAGCTAAAAGAAATGAATCACCCTTTCATAAATCCATCAGTATACACTGAACCACAGAGGTTATTTCCAGATGACTTGGTCAAGAGTAACCCAGTTTAAATGGATAGGGGAAGGATCCCAATGTGCTATGCTTACCTGAGTTTTTTGGTAGTTGATGGCTCATTGTATGTGGTTATATTATTTTTCTTGAGTAGTGTGGGTACTGGTAAGTCGCCTATTGACCACTAGATGGTCTCACATCCACTAGAATACAGGCAACATGAATTAGACTTAGTGAAATATAAAATTATAATAATGTGAGGAAATGGTTTTTGTAAAGGGAAATGTTGAGGTTCTGGAGATGACTTTAAGGAACTAGTCATAAAAGTTATCAAAAATCAGTAAGTTTAACTTATTTCAGAAAAAAATAATTTATTTCAGAAATAAATAATGCTCACCATTTAACTTTATATATGTCCTCTTATTTGGGTAACTGTGATGTCTTCTCCAATATACCCCCTTCCCAGCTTCCTGCTCTGTCCACGTATTCCAACTAAATATAACAATCATTTAGAAACCATGAACACCTTAAGAGAGCAAATATGGCAAAGATAATTCACCAGATATTTTCTTACAATGTTCAATTTGTTTATTTTGAAGGTGAAAAAAATACCTTACTGAGATTAATCAAAGTATATAGAATATAGAATAGTATATAGGTTGAGCTGGTAAACTGAAATTTTTTGTCTTTAAATCATTAAGTGACAAGAGAGAGGAAGAAATGATGAGAGTTAGAGCAAAAGTAAGAAAGAGAGAGAGAGGAAGAGGGAGAATATGATTGACATTTAGAGTACAATGAAATAGTTCATGAGAAGGTTACGTGACTACAAAGAGACTGAGATATTATATGTACATCTAGTGATGAATTGCTTGGGGAATCTTTAGTAGATTTTTGGCAAAAGCAGGATATAATCAAGATTTTGTATTGAATGCATCACCCTCACAGGTGTTATAGGGACCAGTGATGGTATTTTTTGAAGGCAGATATGTTGTCATTATTATCTGGAGACTGATATATTCATCATAAAGAAATATTGGTGAAAGAGAGACACAGAAATCTTGATCCTAAAAGCTGCTGTTGTGGACATCATAGAAGGAGACATATGGGTCCACATTTAAAATGGTCAACTATAGAGAGTAGCACGTAGCCATTGAAATGTAACCTGACATTATATAAACCCTCCATGTTGCACTGCAGGAGAAGTTAATGTCATTGTCAGTGAATACTTTGCGAGGATTTCAAAGTCTGTATATCCCACTTTATTCTTTTTGTTCCTATGTTGAACACATAATATCAAAACCTCAAAAGCGGACTATGATTAGAAGTAGGCTTGTATCAAATACTTTTTAAAAGGTTAGGCATTCGTTTTATCATTAATTGAAGATGGCATTATTCTTTTTTTACTCCTTTAAAATGTAGAACTATTTTGTACCAATATAAAACAGAAATTTTGCAAATGTGAAATTTTATCAGCTATTAAAGCATTTGCATAAAACACATATTCTATGTAATACTTATTATAAAACTTAGTAATTTTTAAATTAGAAAAATATACCTACATCAACATAGAAGTAGCAATTTGATTTTAAAGAGAATATATATATCTAGAGATTCCACCTTACACCAATCAGAATGGCTAATATCAAAACCTGAGGCAACAATATATGTTGGTGAGGATGTGGAGAAAGAGGAACACTCTTCCACTACTGGTGGGACTGTAAACTATTACAGCCACTTTATAAATCAATCTCAAAATGCTCTTTCTGTTCTGAATATACTTTCTTTTCATTTTTATTAGGACTCAGTCCTTGATTTTTGTATTTCATCTTATTCTTGAACAGTTTCAAGGCACACATATATAACTCTTTGTCTTTTATTTTCACATTAAGCATATTTGAAACATGGGGTGGACATGCTTATGTTTATTTTTGTCTATTTCTATCACAACAATTGTTCACCGGTCGCTTTCTTTCTAAAGGCTTTTTTTGTTTTGTTCTGTTTTTTTTTTTTTTTTGCGTGCCTAGTATTTCTTACTTGATTAAATCCTGCCTTTATTGTTATGTCTCAACATTTCTTTCTCTTTTTTTCTTGGAAAATTTTTATTTTTAGCAACTTTCAACTCAGGATTTCTGTAGAGCTTTTTGTGTGTTAATAGAGTGTATGTTGCATTTTTGTTCTTCTTTAGAGGGAAGTTAGGGGGAGCCACATAACAGGTAAACCTAGACTTATGACCCTTGTGAATTATGGGTCACAAGGTTCTGTGCTATGCCTGTGAATGGCAATCAGGTCTTTTTTCATCTGATTGTGGAAAATCCTGTAGGAAAGCTCTCTCTCTTCAAGGACTATATATGCTACACTCTATGAGACTTTATTCAATGGAAATGTCATCGTAACTTTTGTGGGATGATTAGAACTGTACTCTATGGAAACTTTACTTGAGGTTCACCAATCACTTTTGGTTATGCTGAAAAATGAACTTTATTTCATGTTTTGTGGAAATTATCAGAAACAGTGTTTTCTTATACCAGAATGTATTCTCTATTCATCAACACACAATGGGCTGTAGCTTCCACAAAAACTAAAGAGCAAGGGAGTCTCATGATAGTTTGTTCTGTCCAGGTTGTCACAGAAAAAAAGCATAGTCAAGAATCATGCAGTGTGCTAGCTAGTACTGAGTGTTGTCATGTTTGGATAGTCAACCTCTTCCTTGACTTTTTGAAAACAGAAACATATCTGTTGATTCTTCTAAGTATCACTCAGTTCAGGACATTTCACTGACCTTCTGAGTTCCACAATGTGTGAAAGAGATTAGTGTATCCTTAAAGAAAAATATCAGCTGTGACCTAATCAGGCACAACTAAGGCAGGAAATATAAAAGACCTGAGGGTGTGTTTAATCCCTTTAACAGAACTATAGCTTCCTTCACCTCATATAAATGATGTTGAACCATGTCACCATAATGAACACCTTCTCCACTCCTTAGAATATACATCTATATTAGTATGAATATTCATATTTATATTTTTACATAGGTTTATTAATATCATACATTTAATAGCATATCAAGTATATATAAAGATGTTATGAAGTTAAAATTTATGATTTTTTTTAATTGTAAATCTCTTCTACTCACTATTAGTTTGATATGGATGCAAAGGGAAAGCTTCATATCATGTGGCACAAATACACACTTCCACATGAACGTTTTTGCCTGCAAGTCCTGCGTAAATACGGTGTATGAACCAATTCTTCAGAGAACTTTATCTTCGTGCCTTTCTCTGTGATCATATGAAGTTCACTTGGTGCATGGATGGGGCTGTGTCATCTAATACACATTCCTTATAAAGATAGAGTCAATTAAATTTAACTAGTTACTTGATGCTTTTTTCTTTTATATTTTACCAAATATCATGTGTTCTTTGAATATTTGATTCATGTATATAATGCCTTTAATCATGCTCACTTATTTCTCTCTCCTATTTTCCTCCCACCTGTCTGATATCTCCCTTGTCCCTACACACTCTTTCTTTAGATTCATATCTTTCTGTTATTTTTATTACCTACAGCTGAGTTTCATTAGCGATGTCATGTGATTTTGTGTGCAGAAACATCCAATGGAGCATGGTGAGCTGACTAGAGTATATGTAGCTAAAAACAAACAATCACCCTGTCTAAATTCCAAAAGTATCCACTGAACCCATAGAGGTTGACTGTAGTGAATAGTTCTGGTCTTTTATTTTTATGTTAATTCCACTTTCCAGGAAAGGGCTGCAGACCAAGGAGTGAGTCAGTATACAGGTAACTTTGTGAACCTTTTGCCACTAAAATTTGTAAAATAAAGCCTAGAGCTGATTACTTGGCAGTAGGAGAGGTAGATGGAGCTAAGAGTTGGGAACAAGAATGAAGGAGGAGGAGGAGAGACAATGGCTGTGGATGTCCTCATGTCTCTAGCACTCTGAGGTTATGTAAATGGGTAAACAATTATAATTATGTGGGCATCTGTGTATTGAATATTTGCTGATATATAAGCTTATTGGATAATCTTTAAGCATTAAGAGTCTGATTTCTATTGGGTACCACCAGAATGGGGACTATTGTCTGGGATTGAGCAGAGCAATATGAAAGTGGTGGAGTTGGCCCAAGGACCATGCATAGAGCAATGGTGTCCATGGAACAGATTGGTGGAGGCACCAGCTGCATCAACATATCATGGGTTCTGGGCCAATGTTCCTAGCCAGCCTGGCTGATGTTAGTGTAGGAAGTTAGAGCATGAATATGGCAGCCAGGCCGGGAGCTAGTCAGATGCAACTGTCTATTCTAACACCTCCCACTACAGTTGACTCTAGAAGACTTGGTCAAGATTAACTCAGTCTAAATAGAAGGGGGCAGATACCAAGATTCCATGTCTATTGGTAGTAATGACTGCTTATTTATGGGCATATTAATTTTCTTGAGAAGTATGGCTATTGGTAAGTTGCCTATTGTCCACTGGTTGGCCTCAAATCCACTACAATACAGGCAACATGAATTAGACTTGATGGGATATAAAATTATAATAATGTGAAGATGTGATGTTTAGAAGGGAACATATTTAGGATCTAGAGACAGTGACTTAAGGAAATATTCTTGATAATGATCAAACTACATCATGACCATCTCAAAGAATAAATAGAAACAGTTGTATTTGTTACATTTGTTCTGAATTTTATTTTGCATATATCCTCATATTTAGCTGACTGCCATGTCCCCTTCAATATATCCCCTTTCTAGCTTCTTGCTCTCTCCAAGTATTCCAACTTAAATACAACCATTGTTTAGAAACTATGAACACCTTAAGAGAGCAAAGATGGCATTTGACTCCCAGGGCTGGATTATTTCACTCAGTGTAAATTTTATCAGTAATATTTCTCTAATGCAAATTTCATAATTTTTTTTAGCTCTGAATAGATTTTTATTGTGTGTGTGCACCACATTTCATTACCCATTCAGAAATTGATGTAAACTTAGTATGCTTCCATTTCCCAGCTCTTGTAAGATGGCAGCAATATACATGGGTGTATATCTCTATCAGAAAGTATAAAAGATATTTGGGTGTATGACTAAAAGTGTTTTAAGTGTGTTGCATGATGAATCTGCACTTAACATTGTCAGGAATCTCCAGAGATATTCATTTTCTTTAATTAATCGGGAGACAGCTAAGCCTCCAAACACAGCTACTGCCTGAGGCATGAGGCTTTAATAATTTTCTGTGATCACTATGATCAATAAGCTAAATTATATTCCATCATACATTTCAGTCATATTTACCCTAATGATTTCTGTTTCTATGACATTCAAAATCATAAATGTTATTTCAGGATACTCATTTTTTCTAACTACTTTCCCTTACTATTTCACATGACTCTATCTTCCTTTTGTATGGCAATATATTCCTTTGAAAATCATTGCTTCATCTCTCCTCTGGAGTGCTGACTCTTCTCTAAAGCTTTATAACACAATTATTTTCTACCATATACCCTATATTTGCTTTCATTTGCCATAGACAACTTGCAGTAGAAGCAGAATACTAAGTGGTTTACAACCTACTAACTGTTTTCCTGTTTTCCTAATAATATATATATTTCATATTTCATTTTCTTTTGAAGTAGAAACTTAATGGTTCTTTAGAGAGTCAGTTGTGTTTAATGTAATTTGGCTGGGCAAGCACATCTAGCAGTTTTTACCTGAAGTAGTCACAAGTGAAAGACTAGGGCAGACTTGTCCGGAAGGAATGTTTCACTGAAGCAGACACAGGAGAGAGGATATTCTACTAATGCATACACATGAAAGCACATGTGATAAAAGATTATTTACTAACAAAATCCATGAATAGGCCAACCTCAAATTTTGTACTTGAACTCTTTTGTCAGGACTTCATAGAAAGAAATGCACCAAAAAACTTCTGGTGGTGTCCTGTATCTTCTTCCTGCTTCCATGGACTAGGGTTGATTGGCAGGTTTGGAAGGTATAAGTAGAATTCAAAGGACAGTGAAGTAGGTTGAGCGAGGCTTACTGATAGAGATAACTGTGCAATGGTTGTGGGTCTGTGCTGTGATAGGCACAGCTAAGAACTTCTCCTGGTGACCCTGAGGGTCCCTCCTACTGAAGACTGGTGAGTTTGAGACCTGGCTGCCTCTGCTTTGTAGTGCCACCACTGTGGATCTTTGTTTGATATCCCAACTCTACCTAATTGGACTGCTGGTGTATCCATAAAATATTTGTATATGGATTGAGGTAATGTGTGAACTAATCTGCTGATTTCCAGAAAACACAGATGGGAATGAGGGGACTGTGGTAGCAGAGTAAATTCCATTTTGCTTTTTAAGACTCCATTCTAACTTAACTTGCCCTTAGATTGGTATGGCCCCCAATCTTGAGGTCTAAGAGAAATCACAAAATATCCCAGGCAGTAGCAGCATTGATACAGCACCTGAAGCTAGCTGATAACAACAGAAGACCTAAGAAAACAGTCTTTCCTATGTCATGATACACATTTTTGTTGTATTTTGCTCCCTCTTTGTTGTTTAACCAATTGCTGTAAACCAATTAGTTTCAGTCTAATACTCCTTTACATTCTTAAGTAATGCTGAGTATTTGACCCCTCCCCACCCTGTGCCCCACACATGAATGTATTTTTTCCTTTATAAACTACCTTTCCCTCAATTTTGGAGCAATTCTTCTGTCCTGTAACAATAGGACCTTTGTGAACCAAGGTTGACCTTGAATAAAGACTGTCATATGCATGCATCAGAGTTGTGGTTCCTTGTGATCTCTTTAGTGTTTTTGCAATCTTGGTACAACAGGTGTTGCTTCAAAGACACTGTTTAAACAGGTCAACTTCTCCCACCCTTTACCTCATCTTTCAATTACCTATGGTGTTTTGAAGGCTACTAGGGAGGTTAAAGCATTTAAAGACTATAATTAAAATTAAGGATTGAAAAACTTAGTTAAAATTCCTCATTCTGGGAGAGTTTTTAACTCTGGTTATCTCAGTAAACAGTCTTTGTTAATGTTTCTAGGTTCTGCATTTCCTAGTTCTCAAGAGTGACTTTTGCTAGGAAATTTGAATAGTAGTAAAGTGGACAAACATGGCATTTTCCATAATTTTAAATTGATATATCTATTAAGAATGTTAATAATATGTATGTATGTATTCTTTACCTGTGGGGCTGTGGAAATCCTGGGGTGTTTGGCCATGCCCCCAGAACCCAGAGACCTGACATGAGGTCTCCATGTAACATTTAGTGGGTCACGTAAAGCCCAGGTAGAGGGCAGAGGAACAGGTCTCTGCCTCAGGATTTACATATTACTTAAGTTCCTGGCCCCACCCCTCTCCCCTTCTAATATAAGGAAACCCCTTCTGGTATTTTGGGGGAGAGCATCCATCATTCGGACTCATCAGCATGTCAATAAATCTACATGTCTTCAATCCCACATGTCTCTTGAAATTCTGGACTCTTTGTGTAAGTGGACAACTCACACGAGGTGGGGGAAGCCCTTCTTGTACACTCTGCTTCAGTGGCCTGCTGAGCTCTCTCCCTACAACGGTCTGTGCACCGCCTTCGCGGGGCCCCAGGGAGACTCAGCCAGGACCGCCAGGCGCAGAGCATCTCTGCACCCCTTTTCCCAGGACTCTGCCATCACCGAGGCGTGTGGCTTGAGCTCTTTCCCCACACCTGCAGCTCGCTCGCGTCTGTGCTGCTGAGTCCCGCTGGAAAGTGCCGTAGTGTGCGCACAGAGCATGACCCGCCCTGCACCCCTGCCCAAGACCTGCGTGAGTTTTGAACTACGTTTACCAATTTATATTTTACAATAAATGTATACATGCATTTATGTGTTAAAAATATAAACATCAATACATTTTATATATGCTTTACAACAATCGATCATAATAGAAACTTTTGTTAGTTATTTACCTTAAGGCATTTCCTTTTCAAAACCTGCTCTGTGAGACTATGATGGGGATGATAGATGATGGTGATCATATTGTTGTTGATGCTGCTTCTCTAAACTGTAGGTTGTGAAGTTGCTGTCCCTCAAAATCTCTTTAATAATTGTAGCCAATGGGTATGCAAAGCTATAGGAGCCAGGATGCACATACTTGCTACTGTCATCAACCAGTTATTTCCTCACAAGTTTCAAATTATTTTTGTTTAGAAGGTGAAAGAAAACATGATAGAGTGGTTAATCAAAGTATATAGACAAACTATATAGACAGAGAGATCTTAGAAACTTTAGCTTTAACTCACTAAGTGATAAAAGGAGAGAGGAAAAGAGCGTCAGTGAGAAAGAGAGAGAGAGAGAGAGAGAGAGAGAGAGAGAGAGAGAGAGAGAGAGAGAGAGAGAGAGAGAGAGAGAGGGAGAAGCAGAGAGTTATTGACATTTAGAGAAAATTGAGATAGTTCGTGTGAAAGACATGAGACCATATAGAGAATAAGATATAATATGTACAGCTAGTGGTGTATTACTTGTGGAAACCTTAGTAGATTTTTGGCAAAAAAGGGATGCAATCAAGATTCTGTAATGAATCTGTCACTCTTACAGTTGTTATGGGAACCAGTTTTGCTGTTGTTGGGGGCAGATATGTTATCATCCTCACCTGGAGGTTGATATATTCATCATAGATGAAGTATTGCTAAGAGAGACACAGAGAAATCTTGACCCTAAAAGCTACTATTGTGGACATCATAGAAGGAGGCAGATGGGTACACATTAAAAAAATTGTCAACTATAAAAAGTATCAGGTAGCCATTGAAATATAACATGGCACTAAATAACCCCTGAAAGTTGCAGTATAGGAGAAAGGTAATGCTTTGAGAGTTACCAGTGAATGCTTTCAGAGGTTTTCAAAGGCTTTATTTTTCCCCTCATCCTTTTTGTTCTCTATTGAACACATAAGGTCAAAACATCAGAATAGGACTATGATTAGAAGTAGGATTGTTTTAAAATTCATTTTAAAAAATTAGGCATTTGTTTTCTCATTAATCGAAGCTGACTTTATTCATTTTACATTTTTAAAATATAGCACTATTTTCTACCAATATAAAGCAGTAATTTTGGAAATATGAAATTATATGAGCTTTTAAAGCAGTTGTATAACACACACACATTTTATGTCACTTTTATTACACAATTCTTAGTACCTTTTTAATTAGAAAATATAGAGAGGTTCTTTCAGCATAGAAGTAGCAATTTGATTGTAAAGAGTATATAAAGGATGGTTTCTAACCAGAAAATAATCTCACATGGCGTGGATGCAGTGTCTCTGATGGTGTCTATGTGTACATGATTGGTTGATCAATTTCACTGGAGTATTCCTAGTCACTTCGGTTCCCTAAGCCTCATTAAGCACATGAGAATTGATCATTTTTATTTCCTTTCTGTGCTTTCAGCCCTGAAGGCACTGGCAGCTAGCACTATTTTTTCTCTCCATTATCCTAATGGAAGCAAGAAGAATTGAATCATAGAAAGAAGTCTCACTCACAGCAGACATACTTATTTCTGGTTTGATTCCTAGATGATTTGTTCTGTAAGGCCAATAATCTATATTCCAGATTAGAGAGTTTTAACTGTTTTAACTGTATCTGCCTTTGAACATGGGCAAATAATTTTGGATTCAAGTGTGAGTATTCAAGGTTATTATTCAAAATACATTTCACATTTCCCTTCTAGGTTTGTTGTAACATTGCCTCATGATGGTGAAGACAGTGCAGCAACTTTCTCTCAAATACCTTAGTTGATTTTTGACCCGACCCACGGGACCAGTTATTTGTGGAGGTCGAGGGGGACCTCACCTGAAAAGGAACACAGGTGAGAGAAAGGACGAGAACAAGCAAATGGAGACTTTTCAAGGTCTGCTTTAATGTGGAAGCTGTTTACAAGATATACACTAGGTAAGGGAGGAAGGGCAACAAGGAACAGGGTGGGGAGTCTATTGACTCTCAATAAGTTCGGCAATCTGGTGGAGAATTCTGCGGCTTTTCCCAGAATGTCCCAGGGCAACGGTTCTTTTCAAACAGGAAATTCTTTCTTAGCTTAAGGTCAGGTTCTCACAAAAGAGGAAGTTTCTCATAAAGGCAATTTATTACAAGCACCTTTTGTTAGCTGGGATGGTGGTCCAGGGCCCCCAACAGATTTGAACTAAAATAGGTTCTCAGACAATGGAGTTACATTGTAGTAACAGAGCCACCTTGCAAAGTTTTCTTTCATGTAGCTATCTCTCAGTTAGAGACAGCTATCTCCACTGTCACAAAACTTCCAAGTGCCAGTAAGGCATGTGGCCCTGGAATGTTTTTGACTGTTTAACTATTCTGATGATTTCAGAGAAACTCACTAAATTTGCACCACATGAATGTATTCAAACCCTAATCAATACTATGTTTTTAAAACCAGGATTTCACAAAGGATCATTCAAGGGGATAATTTTCTTTTTGTTGAACAGACTTTCTACAGAGCTTAAATAGATAGAAGAAATGAGTTTGCTCTTTAAATTATATTTCTGGATGAGATCAATGAGATATTTTCTGTCCAAAACAGTTCACAGGAATGACTTCATTTTGTCTTCTGGAACTTCTCGGTGGTAGAGAATTGATGGCATTTACACAGCTCAGCAGAATCCATGAGACTGAAGATTATTTGCTGAATGTTGTCTCTGAGGACAGGGAGGTGAGGAGCATTTGAAGAGTCCCCAGACAGTACAATTACAAGATTCTTGAGATTTATAATCAGAGGACACATAATGTTTTTTGGTTTCTTGTTCCTTCTGTAGAATGAAGCCTTCTTCACTGCAAGCTGAGCTACCTTCACTCCCTTGGCTTCAGGAAGCTGAATCTTCATTCATATGAGCCAATGTCTTCTGAGTGCTGTGTGCTGGTATCAGGATCATTGAAGGGGATAGAAATAAACTGGACTTATGTTTGTATAAGTAAAGAACATGCAGAAATGACTTACAATAGATCCCTGTTCTAAAATTTCTTAAATATCTTAAAACAGTACATTGAATAACAGAAATAGAGACCATATTGCCCTACAGGAAAACAGTATGAGAGGATACACACACAGAAAACTATTAAGCCATGGAGAATGGGTTGCTCCAGTTCCTACCTTTTTATTGGCCTTGTAATCTCCATATCTGCTGGTCTATAATATATTGTGTGAGTCATACTTAACTAATATGTAATCTGTAACTATTTTGCATTGTCAGGAGACATAATAGGATAAGCTAATATCTCTCAGGTTATCTTTCAGAGATGGTCTGCTTGGAACTAATCCACTACAGTTTTTCTGTCATTGACAGGGCCTAAGACAATTCATTTTTGGAAAGATTTGTGTTATTAATATGCTGTTTTTGTTTTTATTAAACATGTATGACAAACACTAGTTATTAGCCCACTATTTTTGAGCAGATCTCTGCAGTCCTACGAAGATGTTCTGTCTTCTAGTTATGCTATTTAGACAAATGGAAGACTTCTTAAGTCTTAATGATGATTCTATAAGAATTCCTAATATTATACCTGTATTTATTAAGCTCTTTTATAGTGTGACTGCTATTAGGTCCTTTTCTGATTGTCAAAACTGGAAGGAGAACTCTTTGTCACTCTCCCCTTTGTTACCAGTTAATTGCTTTTCAGTAATAACTAGACTTTCTCCTACTCATAGCACATTCCAGAAGTTGTAAAACAATTAACTAAAGGTCATAAAAAGTGAACTAAGGATGTATTATAGGTGCTAGAACAGAAGATCAAATGTAGACTGGATTTGTCTATACAAAACTTCACTAATAACATAGTTATGGTTTTCAACCTTCTATGAACCTTTGGAACAGTGATAAGTGATGGGTGTTTAGCCAGATAATTATTCCCAATTCAATTTGCATGTAAACATCCTCCAGTGTAAACTTTTATTTCAATTTATAATTTGATATTTTGTGTGAACTTTGTGACGACTTTTTAACAGGTGATTAAGTCTGCTGAGACACGTATAATTACTGGGGACAAACATAAGAAAAAATAGGTAAGAATTATTCCTTTGATACCACTTAGGATTTTTCGCTTTTACACTTAGATAGCTTTCTTTGGAAACTATTTACAACTTAGTAATAAATGCTATAATCACTTTTCAAAGTGTCACTTTTTCTTTCTTTTGAGATAGTACAAAGGTTATTAAATAATCCTTCATTGTTTTAGGATGAGGTGCTAAGTGTCAGAAAGTACAGTTTCTGGCCTCTGAGTACCATAGAAAACAGGTCAGCTATAGTAGCAAGGAAACTTTTACTTAGATAAATAAATTTTTTATTATTATACAGCAACCCTAAGTATCTTGTAAGACAAAGTCTTACCCCCATACCTCATAAAGTAAAGTTTTACCTTTAGCTGATGTTCTTTCCCATCCCCTGTCACAAGAAAAACCAAAGAGAAAGAAGACCCCAAAGGGCAAGCCCTCAGCATCACATATTTCACAGCTTTCAATACATGGAAGTCAATTTTTATTGGATGCATGCTAGCTGTTGTATCTATATTCTAAGACAAGTGAATGGCTAGTGGCTTCATCATGTATAATTTCCCTGGTTTCTTGGCACTGTCTTCTCTTGGCTTTTTCGAGCACTTTATAAATTATAATGTTTGCAGTTAGGTTTTTCATCACCTTTCTCCAAGCTGATATTTTTCTTTATGATGCATTAATCTCTGTTTCACTTTTCTGACAATGGTCAGGAAAAGGGCACAAGCAGGGTGATATTTAATGGAATTAACATAAGGCAAGGATGTCTTTTCCCCAAGGTATTACTTCCATACCAACTCACAGGTGAGCCTGACCCTCCCTCTGCTCCTTTTTATCAAATATGAAGGTTAAGTCAGCATCTGGGTGACTTATATACTGGTACTCTGCCCATACAGCAGCTGTTCTCAACGTGTGTGCTGCAACACATTTCTGTGTTCATTACCTCTTTTATGTTGCCCCCTACATGACCTTTGAAAACCACAAACATTTATATTACTAAATATAGCGGTAGCAAAGACAATTATGGTATAGAAAGACAATTTTATGGCATCACATTAACATGAGGAACGATACTAAATTATAGCAGCATTAGGATCCAAGAGAATGACTAGCATATGGTGTTCTCGGGAGTGAAGACAGTTATGTAAGTAATCTGATAGATATTTATGGGCCACATAAGTATATCCTACATTCAAACATGCCAAAATGACAAGGCAAGAGATTCTCTGATTTCCATATTTCTAGGGAGGGTTGCCAGATCGTAACATATCAACTTCCAATGCCTATCTGCTTATTAAAAAAAGAAAAAAATGAAAAAAACAAGATAAATAATCCCTACTGATAATGCATTCCAAAATTTTTCAAAAATAATTATATGTAGGCTGGGGAACACCTTTATTCACACTCAAGCAAGAGGTTTTGTTTGAATTTTCAGTCCCTTCGACCTCTGTATCTTACCTAAACAAACCGATTCAGAAATTGAAACCAATTTTGTACCAATAAACAATTACAGGAGGTATTAACAAGTGTGATGTGAAAATAATAGTTGCCTAGGATAAAAAACAACTGTTTCAGATGAACAAGGTAAACAGCTTATCAACAGTTATGAGAAAATAAACACATGGTAAAAAGAAGCAAACGAAAACTACTGGCTATAACTGAGGCAGCATCTGATACTCAATGTTAAAAAATACATATATTTCAAGATGTTGAATAACAGAAAGATGATGTTATGGTATGTTATATAAAGTGTTATATACATATTAAAATTGCTAGTTATACAGTAAGAAACAACATAAAGAAACATGATTTAGAACTCTGATACCAACAGTATTGATTAAGGATCTTTTTGTCCAGAAGAATTACTATCATGTGGCTCTAAAAAATGTTCTGCATTGCAGGGCAGTGGTGGTGCACGGGAGGCAGAGGCAGGCGGATTTCTGATTTTGAGGCCAGCCTGGTCTACAGAGTAAGTTCCAGGACAGCCAGGGCTATACAGAGAAACCCTGTCTAAAAACTAAAAAAAAACAAAAAATGTTCTGTGTTAAAGAGAACTCTATTCAATTTCCTGAGCCTCTGTACATCTCCTCTGTCTTCTCACAAAACTGATCCTGGATCCCTTTTTCCCTCCTACCCAACTTTCCCTCCCAAGTCCATTTCTCCCTCTATCTCCTGTGATTACTTTGTAATCTTCTGAGCATCCACACCATTGTCTTCTTCTTGAGCTTCATATGGTCTGTGAGTTTTATTGTGGATATTCTGAGCTTTTTACATAATATTCACTTATCAGTGAGTATGTGCCATGTGTGTTCTCTTGTGACTGTGTTACCTCACTCAGGATGCTATTATGTCATCATTTCTGTTATTATCTGAGTAGTATTCCATTTTGAAAATGTACCACTTTTTCTGTATTCATTCCTTTGTTGAGGACATCTGGGTTGTTTCCAGCTTCTAGTTATTATAAATAAGGTAGCTATGAACATAGTGGAGCATTGTTCAGGTTATATGTTGCAGCATCTTTTGGGTATATGCTCAGGAGTGGTATAGCTGGGTCCTCAAGTACTATGTACAATCACATAGCACAATTAAAGAAAAAAAAATTCCCAAGAACCCTGTATATTCATAACTCAGCAACATGTTGTAAATTAACAAACTGTGAGTATGTAAGGTAGTTTTCTCAGCCAGTTTCTCTTACTGGCAGGCAGCAACTTGCAGATACTAAGAAGTGACTAATTACTTTATTATTTAACTTTGAAATTAATCATTTAATAATCCTAAAAGAATCACAAATCTTATATTAAAAAGAAACCAGTTAGATCTACTCTACTCATCAGCAATTCTTATCAAATCATATCAGGAATCTGAGGACATCAATGGGTATAAAAATATCCATCATTACTAATGCAGCCTCAGTGAGAGTCAGGTCACCCGGTACTGGCAATGTTCTTGTTCTCTTAAAATGAAACATCCCTAGCTTAACTAATAAGACTATACTTTTCTGAACTTCAGTTGTTACCTAAAATTTTCTACATTACCCCATCTTCACTGTCAATTTTATTTTTCCAAATGTTTTTTAAGGATGTTGGTCATAGCTTACAGTCCATATCTCTAAGTTCGTTCCTAGGGAGGTAATTGATTCATTAATACTTTGGAGCAAAAATATCTGAAAGAAATCAAGTTCTTTCTTTGTGAGTTAGAGAGATTTTGCCCAGTGAGGGAGCTGAAAACCCCACTAGATCTTCATACAATTTTTAGATTAAGAGTGATGTGAAGGCAACAGGCAGAGCAGAACTCCATACTAGCAAAGCCTTACAGCACTTTTTCAATACACATTTGATTACAATAATTCTTAATTAGAACTTCATTCTGGAAGATATTGAAGGTATCAGAAGGGTAATGACCTGATGAATTATGGTTTTGTAGATGATTAAGCATACTTGCTACTCTTACAGAGGATGCAGGTTTGGTTCCCAGCATCCACACAGCAGCACACAACTGCCTCTAACTCCAGTTTCCGAAAATTTGGTTCCCCTTTCTGGCCTCTACAGAAAATATATCCGTGGATTACTAATACACACTTTCAGGTAAACACTTCCATGCATAAATTAAAATAAGCCTTTTAAAAACATATGAGTTACAAAATCATAGCTCACCGTGAAACAACACTCAAGTAACTAAATATCAAGGGCAAAACTATGAAGGTATAAAGCGTTGAAATCTCTAAGTATGTCAACTTTGCAAAGGTTTACTTACACACTTAAGAATTTAATTTAGGAAAGCAACGCATGAGACACTGTGTGTATGAAATACAGCACCTTAATTTCCAAATCTATAGGTTGCTTTGGTTTTGTAAAAAACATTATTCCAAAAATATTTTTCTTTATTAGCTAGCATATTTTAATGTGCAATATTTTCTGTTGTTAAGAACCATCATTTTCAATGATGAATAAATATATTGAAATTTTAACAAGTTTAATACACATGTAATTTGTTTATTTTCATCCGTCTGCTTCTCTTCATCATAGTAGCATCATCTTATAGACTCACCACTTCTTAAGTGGAGAATGGTAAAGGTTAAAATTATTTCTGCCCCCATTGAAATACCCTCCATAAAAAAGAAAGAAAAAGAAAAGAAAGAAAAGAATATCTTCCTTCATAAATATATCTGATTTTCTTACATCTGTTTAGGTTCTGTTGTTTTACTACTACAAATTGTGGAACAATTATAAATTTAATTTAGCAAAAAATCTTGCTTAGTTTTTCTTCACAAAACAAATATATCATAGCTTCCCATCCTAAAAAGATAATTGATTTTTTCATATGTAGAAGTTTGCCTCATCTGCTCTACTTTTTGTTTCTATATATACATTACAAGTCCTATTTTGTTAACTTTATTCCACAAAAATTTTCCACAGGAATAAAACGTTAATTTGGCACAGACCTTTTTTTTAGTGCACTCAAGTCTTTGGTTTCTATGATGGTTTAAATAATAGAGGTCTCTACAGGCTGGTAGAATTTTTTTAGAAGAGCCATTATTTGAAAAACCATTGTGTATCTGTTATTATTTCATATAGACTTTGTTTTATGCCATAAAATCTCTGTAAGGTCCTCACCCATCCTCCTGCAGAAAGAACAGGAGTGATGTCAGTCTTAGAGATTTCTTTCTTTCTTTCTTTCTTTCTTTCTTTCTTTCTTTCTTTCTTTCTTTCTTTTTGCAGTTAAAGGATTTTTCACTGGATATTTACTTTATTTACATTTCAAATGTCATCTCCTTTCCTGGTTTCCACACCCTTGGAAACCCCTATCCCACTCCCTATCCCTGCTTACATTAGAGTCTTCCCCACCTACCCACCTACTCCTGCCTTCCCACCATGGCATTCCCCTACATTGGGGCATTGAGCTTTGACAGGACCAAGGACCTTCTTCCCGTTGATGCCCAACAAGGCTGTCCTCAGCTACATATGTGGCTGGAACCATGGTTCCCTCCATGTGTACTATTTGGTTGCTCTGGAGGAAGGTGGTCTGTATGTTTGATACTATTGTTCTCCCTATGGGGTTGCAAACACTATTGGCTCCTTCACTCTTTTCTCTATCTCCTCCATTAGAGACCCCATACTCATGTCAGTGGTTGGCTGCAAACATCTGCCTCTGTATTTGTTCTGTAGAGCCTCTCAGGATACAGCTATAACAGGTTCCTGTCAGCAAGCACTTCTTGCCATTCACAATAGTGTCCGGGTTTGGTGTCCATATGTGAGATGGATCCCTAGGTGGGGCAGTCTCTGGATGGCCTTTCCTTTAGTCTCTGCTTCATACTTTGTCTCCCTATTTCCTTTCGTCAGTATTTTCTTACTTCTTCTAAGAAGGACAGAAGCACCCACACTTTGGTTGTCCTTATTCTTGAGCTTCATGTGGTCTGTGAGTTTTTTCCTAGGTAATGTGTGCTTTTGGGCTAATATCCACTTTTCATGTATGCTTTTTTGTGATTGGGTCACCTCACTCGGGATGATATTTTCTATTTCCATCCATTTGCCTAAGAATTTTGTGAATTCATTGATTTTAATAGCTGAGAAGTACTTCATTGTGTGACTATATAATATTTTCTGTATCTTTTCCTGTTTAAGGACAGCTTTTTTTTTTTACAATTTCCGACTATATTAAATATGACTGCTATGAAACATAGTGGATCATGTTTCCTTGTTATATGTTAGAGCATTTTTTAGGTATATGTCCAGGATTGATAAAGCTGGTTCCTCAGGTAATACTATGTCCAATTTTCTGAGGAACCACCGGACTGATTTCCAGACTGGTTTTAACAATTTGCAATCACACCAACAATAGAGAAATGTTCCTCTTTCTCCAGATTCTCTCCAGCACCTGCTGTCACCTGAGTTTTTGATCTTGCCTATTGTGACTGGTGTCAAGTGGAATCTCAGTGTTGTTTTGATTTACACTTCCCTGAGGACTGAGGATATTGAACATTTCTTTATTTGCTCTGAGCTATTCAGAATTCTTGAGAATTCTTTTTTTAGCTCTGTACCCCATTTTGAATAGGTTTATTTGATTCTTTGGAGTCTAACTTCTTGAGTTCATTGTATATACTGGATGTTATCCCTCTATTAGATGTAGGATTGGTGAAGACCTTTGCCCAATCTGTTGGTTACCATTTTGTCCTATTGTCAGTATCCTTTGCCTTACAAAAGCTTTGCAATTTATGAGGTCTCATTTGTCAATTGTTGTGCTTAGCACATAAGCCATTGGTGTTCTGTTTGGGTAATTTGTCCCAGTGCCCAAGTGTTCAAGGCTGTTCCCTATTTTCTCTTCTATTACTTTCAGTGTATCTGGTTTTATGTGGAAGTCTTTGATCCACTTGGACTTGAGCTTTGTACAAGGAGTTAAGAATGGATCAATTTTCATTCTTCTACATGCTGACTTCCAGTTGAAACAGTACCATTTGTTGACAATGCTGTCTTTTTTCCACCGGATAGTTTTAGCTACTTTGTCAAAGATCAAGTGAACAAAGGTGTGCAGATTCATTACTGGGTTTTCAATTCTGTTCCATTGATCTATCTGTCTGTCTCTGTACCAATACCATAGAGATTTTATCACTATTGCTCTGCAATACAGCTTGAGGTCAGATATGGTGAGTCCTCCAGTTATTTTATTGTTGAGAATATATTCCACTATCCTGGTTTGTTTGTTATTCAAAATGAGTTTGTTAATTGATATTTTATCTCTATGAAGAATTGAGTGGGAATTTTATTGGAGATTGCACTGAATCTGAAGATTGCTTTCGGCAACACGACTATTTTTATTATACTAATCCTGCCAATTCATGAGCATGGAAGATATTTCCATCTTCTGAGATCTTCATTGATTTCTTTCTTCAGAGACTTCAAGTTCTAGCCATATGAATCTTTCCCTTGCATGGTTAGAGTCACACTAATGTATTTTCTATTGTTTGTGACTATTGTGAAGGGTGTTATTTCCCTAATTTGTTTCTCTGCCTTTTTATTCTTGAAGTAGAGGAAGGCTACTGATTTGTTTGAGTTAATTTTATATCCAGGCACTTTGCTGAAGTTGTTTATAAGGTTTAGGAGTTCAGTCGTAGAATTTTTAGGATCACTTAAGTACACTATCATATCATCTGCAAATAGTGATATTTTCACTTCATCCTTTCCAATTTGTATCCTTTTGCTTTCTTATTGTTGTATAATTATTCTGGCTAGGACTTTGAGTACTATATTCAATAGGTAGGGAGAGAGTGGGTAGCCTTGTCTAGTCCCTGATTTTAGTGGAATTAATTCAAGTTTCTCTCAATTTATTTTGATGTTGGCTACTGGTTTGATGTATACTGTTTTTACTATGTTTAGGTTTGGGCCTTGAATTCCTGATCTTTCCAAGTCTTTTACCATGAAGGGGTATTGAATTTTGTCAAGTGCTTTCTCAGCATCTAATGAAATGATCATTTGTTTATTTTCTTGGAGCTTGTTTATATAGTAGATTACTATGATGGATGAATTTTTTGTGTATTGAACCATCCCTGCTTCCCTGGAATGAAGACTACTTGATCACGATGGATGATTGTTTAGATGTATTCATGGATTTGGTTTGTGAGAATTTTTTTGAGATTTTTTTTTGTGGTGATATTAATAAGGGAAATTGGTCTGAAGTTCTTGCTCTTTGTTGGGTCTTTGTACGGTTTAGGTATAAGCTTAATTGTAGCTTCATGAAACTAATTCCAAAGTATTCCCTCTGCTTCTATTTTGTGAAATAGTTTGAAGAGAATTGGTATTAGGTCTTCTTTTAAGGTCTGATAGATTTCTACATTAAAACTATGTGGTCCTGGGTTGTTTTTATTTTATTTATTTATTTATTTATTTATTTATTTATTTATTTATTTTGGTTAGGAGACTTTTAATGACTGCTGCTATTTCTTTAGGGATTATAGTACTGTTTAGATGGCTTCTGGTCCTGATTTAACTTTAGTACATGGCATCTCTCTAGAAAATTGTTCATTTCATCCATATTTTCCACTTCTGTTGAGTATAAGATTTTATAGTAGGATCTGATGATTTTTTTTTTAATTTTCTCGGTTTCTGTTATTATGTCTTTCTTTTAATTTCTCATTTTGTTACTTTGGATATTGTCTCTGTGCCCTCTGGTTAATTTGGCTAAGAATTTATCTATCTAGTTTATTTTCTCAAAAAAAAGAAAGAAAGAAAGAAAGAAAGAAAGAAAGAAAGAAAGAAAGAAAGAAAGAAAGAAAGAA
>NW_021604792.1:9594117-9613019 GCF_004785775.1 Grammomys surdaster
GGGAGGGAGGGAGGGAGGGAGGGAGGGAGGGAGGGAGAGAGAGAGAGAGAGAGAGAGAGAGAGAGAGAGAGAGAGAGAGAGAGAGAGAGAGAGAGAAAGAAAACAGCTCCTGGTTTTGTTGATTCTTTGTATAGTTCTTTTTGTTTCTACTTGGTTGATTTCAGCAATTGAGTTTGATTATTTCCTGCCATCTACTCCTCTTAAGTATATTTGTCCCCTTTTGTTCTAGTGCTTTTGGATGTGCTGTCAAGCTGCCAATGTATGCTCTCCCAAGTTTCTCCTTGGAGGCATTTAGAGCTATGAGTTTTGCTCTTACCACTGGTTACATTATGTCACATAAGTTTTGGTATGTTGTACCTTCATTTGCTTTAAATTCCAAAATGTCTTTAATTTCTTTCTTTATTTCTTACTTGACCAAATATTCTTTAGTAGAGCACTGTTCAGCTTCCATATGTATGCGGCTTTCTATTGCTTTTGTTGTTATTGAGGACCAGTCTTAGTCCATACTTATCTGATAGTATACATGAGATTTTTTCAGTCTTCTTTTATTTGTTGAGGCCTGTTTTGTGATGAATTACATGGTCACTTTTGGAAAAGGCACCATGAGGTGCTGAGGAAAAGGCATACTTGTTTGTTTTAGGATGAAATGTTCTATAGATATGTGATAAATCCATTTGGTTCATAACCTGTTTTAGTTTCATTGTGTCTCTATCTATTTTCCATGATCTGTCCATTGATGAGAGTGGGGTGTTAAAATCTCCCACTATTATTGTATGAGGTTCAATGTGTGCTTTGAGTTTTAATAAAGTTTAATTTATGAATGTGGGTGCCCTTTCATTTGGAGTATTGATGTTCAGAATTGAGAGTTCATCTTGGTCAGTTTTTCCTTTACACCAGACCAGAGTATGAAGCATCCTTTCTTAAATTTTATGATAACTTTTGGTTGAAAGTTGATTTTATTCAATATTAAAATGGCTACTTCAGCTTGTTTCATTGGACCATTTGCTTGGAAAACTTTTATTCCAGCTTTATACTCCGAGATAGTGTCTGTATTTTTCACTGAGGTGGGTATCTTGTATGAAGTAAAATCCTGGGTCCTTTTTTCATATCCAGTCTGTTAGTCTGTGTCCTTATATTGGGAAATGAGTCCATTGATATTAAAAGATATTAAGAAAAAAGTGATTGTTGCTTCCTGTTATTTTTGTTGTTGGAAGTAGAATTGTGTATGTGTGGCTATCTTCTTTGGGTTGGTTGAAAGAAGATTACATTCTTGCTTTTTCTAGGGTTCAGTTTCCCTCCTTGTGTTGGAATTTTTTGTCTATTACACTTTCTAGGGCTGGGTTTGTGGAAAGATATGGTGTACATTTGGTTTGTCATGGAATATCTAGGTTTCTCCATCTACCGTAATTGAGAGGTTTGCTGGGTATAGTAGCCTGGACTGGCATTTGTGTTCTCGTAGGGTCTGTATGACATCTCTTCAGGATCTTCTGTCTTTTGTAGTCTCTGGTGAGAAGTCTGGTGTAATTTTGATAGGTCTGCCTTTATATGTTATTTGACATTTTTCCCTTACTGCTTTTAGTATTTTTTCTTTGTTTTGTGCATTTGATGTTTTGATTATTATGTGGCCAGAGGAATTTCTTTTCTAGTCTAGTCTATTTGGATTTCAGTAAGCTTCTTGTATGTTCATGAGCATCTCTTTCTTTAGGTTAGGAAAGTTTTCCTCTATAATTTTGTTGAAGATATTTACTGGCCCTTTAAGTTGGGAATCTCCACTCTCATCTATACCTATTATCCTTAGATGTGGTCTTTTCACTGTGTCCTGGTTTTCCTGGAAGTTGTGGGTTAATGACTTCTTGCATTTTGTATTTTCTTTGACAGTTGTGTCAATGTTTTCCATGGTATCTTCTGCACCTGAGATGCTCTCTTCTATCTCTTTTATTCTGTTTGTTATTATTACATAAATGGCTCCTGATCTCATTCAAGGGTTTTTCTATTTCCAGGGTCATCTCCCTTTAAGATTATTTTATTGATTCTATTTCTATTTTTAGATCTTGGATCTGTTTGTTCAATTTCTTCTCCTGTTTGGTTGTGGCTTCTGTAATTTTTCCGGTTATTTTTTGTCTCCTTTTTAAGTGCTTCTACCTGTTTACCTGTGTTCTCCTCTATTTCTTTAAGAACATAATTGATGTCCTTCTTAATGTCCTCTATCATTAATATTAGAATTGATTTTAAATCTGAATTTTGCTTTTTCGGTGTGAAGTGGTATCGAGAACTTACTGTGGTGGGAGAGAGGATGAGAGAAGGAGGAAGGAAGTAGCTGTGGTATAGTGTGGATTCCGAGCACATGGACATGAGAGATGGTCTGATGTTAGAAGTGCAACCTAGATGGAACATATATAATAAGTAGAAGCTTTGTGATACTAACACAAAAGGGACAAAATAGTTTAGAGTATTGATAAAAACCCAGCTAAAATGCATTCAAGCTTATTATAAATCTACATGCTTCTGTGTTTTTTATTTGACAATTATATGACCATATAGTAGTTGAGTAGATAATTTGCATATAAGGGTGGGGTGAAAGAAGCCACCAAATGATAATATATAGAACAATCAACTGTGTTCTGAAACTTTCTTGTTAATAACTCTGATCATTATTCAATACATATATTGACCTTGTCATAGCAATGCTCAAGAGCATAAGGTATGAACTGATTTAGAAAATTAATCCAGCATAAATGGTATCAAATATAAACAATGCTAATAACTTGCATAATTTATTCTCACACATTTTAATTGCTACTGATATATTTTTTCTGAACATTAGGATGTGTCTGAGCCATAATAAATAGCTTTTACAGAAAACATTATTTAAAAATATTTTATTTTGTACAAAAAATAGTCTCCAGGTTATATTTTCACATATTTCCCATTTTCATACATTATCACATCACAAAATAAAAAATCTTGTTGTCCATCTAAAACTTCAAGTTATATCCAAATAAGCTCTACCCAGATACACACTAAACAAAACAGGGATTTGTTTGTTACCTTCTTTGTGTGTGTGTGTATTTTTTTAAGTATTATGTTTTTGATATTATTCAGGGACGTTCGGCTGGCTGAAGTGTGAACAAACATTTTTACAGGATTTGAAGACTTGATGTGGTACTGATAAAGAAGCCTATTTGCTGATGGCTAGCTCTTATATTAGAAGGTGTAATGCAAGCTATGAGGTTTCAAAGTTATCAGCACTCCTACTTAGTTTTATATCCTATGAATTATGACTATAAGTAGCACTCCAGGATAAACACAGTGGTTCAATAATGGCTTTAATATCAAGGGGTTATCTAGTGCTTTCTGACTGGACATATGGCCCTCTGAATAGGAAGAATCACAAGAGGAATCCATGCTTAAATGTGTAAATGTAGCCAAGAACAGGTGGCTGAAGAAATCATATGTCATAGATGAAAATCAACTACTACCATTTTCCTGAATTTTCAGTATTGAACTGCCTTTTAAATATTCTATAGCTTCATATTACTTGCTCTCACCAAAGAAGCATCCTTTTGCAGCTAATGAAGCCTCTTATAACACAAACACAAATACTGAAAATTCAGAGAATAAGAGACTATGGAGTGTCTTCAACAGGCAGTTCTTTTGAAGCACAACCCCTACACCTACTGTTGTGGGAACATCACAGAAGAAGGGCAGGAAGACCATAATATCCAGAATGCTGAGAAGATTGCTGTAAAAGCATCTTCTGAATATGGCAAAAGGCGCCAGACTTGCATAGGACCACATCAGCCAACATGGTTGAGGGAAGACTCACAAGCCACCACACTTAGCTAAAGAGTTTCAGCCAATCATCAGCTTGTAATGGAAAGAGAGTCAGTTTTCTCCAGTAACAAGCCCCTTGAAAAGTTGCCATTGTCAACTGTTCAGCCCAACACCCAAGTATATATGAATAAGGCTAATTGGACTTAATAGCTGTTACATATATGTTTGTAAACACCCACATAATAGAGGTAACACACACTTAGATAATAAAATGTTAGCATTTTCTGAGATTGGAAGATTAATTTCAGATAGAAATTCATTCCCTGCTTTATTAGCAGAAATGTAAATATAATTTCAAGGCAGTACAGACAAAAATCAGCTCATGAATTAAGTAATTTAAGGTATAATTAATTAATTAATTAAAACTAAGAATATATGAATCCAAGAGAAATCTTCATTTACCTATATGTTCTAGCTGTCCTAATGTGGTACAATACACAGGTTAATTAGTGATGAAGCCTTCTAAAAAAGTAATATGTACTCAGCAAAGCATATTTGTGTTTGGTTTACCTTCTCAGCAAAAGGTTATTTGTAGTAAAAAAACGTTAGTTATACTCAGTATACTTACAATGGAGTCTTTAAAATGAAATTTCTAGGAGACATAATCACAATCATTCTCATACTTTAGAGGAGAGACAACTAGGCAAGTATAAATAAAGTCTGAGTGAAAGGTTGAGGATGAAGAAAAGCCCATGACTTGCATTCTTGCTATGATATATCCTTTTCCATTGGTTGTTATATCTTCAGAAATGGAGAGGGGATTACATATGGAGTAGGTACTTATCAAAGGATGTTATTGGCAACCACTTAAGGTTTAGCCTTTGAAAACAAGAATTATTTTTCTATAGTTAAATATTTAATGTCATAAACACAATCACAGCATTTGTTAATATTTTGTTTTAGTTTTGTCTTCATCTGAAGATACTCACTGCGATACAAGTATTGATTACTCTTATGTTCCACCTTCCATGATAATATTTAAATACAGACATAGAACTATGAGCCACTATAAACCTCCCTTCTTTATAACATCTACATTATGTAGACAGCCACAATGTGTGCTCTAACATAGACAGTATACTCTCCGTGAGTGTATATTTTATTTTTTAATTCCTGTGATAAAATTTGCTGATCAAAAAAAAAAAAAAAACTTGGGAGACTTTATTTTGGCTTACAGCTCTAGAGGAATAGTTCACCATGGTGGAGTGACATAGGTGAGAGAGAGCTGGAGAGACCATACTCAGAGTTAGACAAGGCTCTAGGTTGAGCGATGGTACCATGCACCCATCTCAAGAATTTTAAACTAAAATTTCTCTTGCCTAAATAAAATAGACAGACAAAGAGTGGAACAGTAATTGTAAGAAGGGCCATCCAGAGATGGTCCCACCTGGGGATCCATCCCGTATGCAGATACCAAACCCAGACACTTTTGCTGATGCTAAGAAGTGCTTACTTAGCATAGCCAGAAAGATTTGTCTCTTGAGAAGCTCTGCTAGAGCCTGACCAATACAGATTTTCATGTTTGCAGCTAACTACCAGACTGAGAATGTGACCCTAATGCAGGATATAAGGAACGGCATGAATTAGCTGAAGGGGTTTGTAATCCCATAGGAATACAATATCAAGCATCTAGATCCACTTGGGCCCCCAAGGACTAAAGCATCAACTAAAGAGGACCCAAGACTCCACCTGCCTATTTTGAAGAAGGTAGCCTTATCTGACAATAATTCAAAGGGAGGCCCTGGGAACCTATGAAGACTAGATTCTCCAGTGTAGGGCAATTGTAGGGTTGTGAGGTGGGAATGGGAGGGTTGGTTAGAGAGTACCCTCATAGAAACTGTGTGAGGAGAGATGTGATAGGGTGTTTGCGGAGGGGAAACCAAATCAGGATAACATTTGAAATGTAAATTATTAAAATGTCCACTTTTTAAAAGAATAAAAAAATACAGCCTCCCTGAAGGAAAAGGTTCCATGAAATCCAGCTGTAAATCATTTTTTCAATTAGTGATCAAGGGTGTGGGGGTCCAATGAGGGTGGTACAGCCCCTCATTAGATTATTAGGTTTTAGAATGGGTAAGGATACAGGAGTCTATTTTGATTGTATGTTAATTAGGTAAATCAAAGTGGACTTTTGATTGCTGTATCAAATATGTTGATAGCAAGACCTTACTAGCAAGCCTCAGAAAAATAAAGTAGCCAAATAAAGAAATACACTTTGAGTGGTGAGGTTAGCATTAGGAATGTAATATATCAGGTTTTTTGTTTTTGTTTTTTGCAAAGAATTGATGGGGTGTGGGGAGGCAAACCATGCTCTTCAAGACCAAGCTAGCCAATAGACAACACCTGTTTTATGTTTTCAGTTTCCTCAGAATATGCTAAGTTTGGGATTTTGTTCTGTCTTTATAGTCTACCAGAATTATCAGCCTGTTGTTTAAAAATGTGAAAATACTTAAAAAAAAACCATTATGTTGTAGAGACTAGGAAAGAGATAAGAGTGGAACATTTATGTCAAGTCCTAGGTACCTGGCTTAGGGACAATTGCTGGAAGAAATTGCAGGGAGAAACATGAGAAAATACTGATGACCTCAGTCAGATTATAGTCAGCCCTAAAATTCCAGCATGAAGGACACCCAGAAAGAAAGTCAACAGTCAGAAGTTATATGCTGATCATTTTATTAATGTAGGGAAGCTCCAGGTCTGATCCTTTTTGGCAGTGGAAGAACTTTGTGAGGGAGCTGTCTTCTTACTCAATTTCTGAAATTAAAAACAAAACTAAAATTTAATACAAGCAGAGTACAGAGAAAATATGTCATCTCAGTCATTAATAATATGAACATGCTAAAAGGAAACAAAAATAAGAACAGGATGAGATCTTTAAATATATTTGAATTCATGAATTTGAGCAAGAAGGTAAACGATCTTCAAAATTAAATAGCTCTTCCTCCCTGAAGCATATAAGACATAAACAATTGGGGAATACTAAATTTGGGGAAAATATGTTTCTAAAAACGTATATTCTCTCATAAATAAATAATTTAATATCTAAAAAAAAATTGATACTGGGTCTAGGGCAAAGTTATTTCTACATGTTTAAGTTGGTTACTTTCTACAATATGAAATATAGAGTTGGTTTTTAACCTGCCAACTACAAGGTGGTAAATATGAGACATACCTGTCAGAGAATTCTGGTTTACTGAAGTCCCTGAGGTCTGCCCTATTGAGAACCCTGTGGTGAGCCTTGTGGATTTCCAGCCTGAGGGGGCCCTTGCTGAGGGCCTCCTTGTGGGGGTGGGCCTTGAGGTCTCTGCTGTGGTCCTCCTTGTGGGGGTGGGCCTTGAGGTCTCTGCTGTGGTCCTCCTGGTGGGGCTGGGCCTTGAGGTCTCTGCTGTGGTCCTCCTTGTGGGGGTGGGCCCTGCTGATTGCCATTAGCAGGAGGTCTTGGTTGGAATCCTGAAGAAGGTGGTCTCTGATTGGGGTTCTGGTTTTGGTTCTGTAGTTCTGAGTGATAAAAGCAAATAATAGACGAGGATTGTCATACCCTACTTTGTTCTCCTTTTTTTTCAATGACCTTTTCATACAGCATCTTTTCTAGACTGCAACCTTTTTATACCTCCAAGAAAACCTCCTGTTAAACCGTGGGCTTGGGTCACGTGTATCTACACGTAATTCAGTTTCTAGATTATTTAGGAGTAACTCCTAGGACAAATTAAAACAACTATATCAGTTGAAAAAGTAGAAATATACCAGGGAGGAAGAGTCTAAGGGTCACAGACCACATAGTATTCACTGAACAAATCCATCAGAGATTAAATAATCAATAGACTCATTACTTGTCTTTGAAAATATTTTCCAAAGAATAGAGACACTACCACATTTGTGTACTTTTCCATGTGAAATCATCTTATATAGAGGCAACAAGGAGTTGGAGGTAGATATTGAGGACCTCTTGATTTCACAAAATAGTCAAAATCAGGACACTGTATCTAAACTTTATCTCCAAGTAACAACTCCTGTGTTGTAGAAAAAGAAAATTGCTCCTGTTTTCAGAGGATTCAGACCTCTGGGTTATTGTAAATTGTTTCCTTCCACTTTAATGTTCTTTATGGTCAAAGTTGGAGAATTTTTGTCTGAAACTTTGTGAAACTTATATTCATTAATTTATAAAAAGAGAAATAACAATACAGGATAGAATTATAAAGCACCATTCTTAATAAAGACAGGTAACGAGATTAAATATTTGATGTTATTTGCTTGATGTTGTTGGGAAAGGGTGTTGACAGATGATCATTGTGAAGCAAATTAAAGAATAGACTCAAAACAGACTTCATATAAGCAACTAGCATGCTACGTGTGGGCAAGAGATTTTAGCCACAATTTGTAATTTCCTGAGGGAATTATTAACCACTGTTAGGAAAATGGCCAGCTAGGAGTAATTAGCAGCATCTCTGGTGACTATTTTGCTGAGAGTCAACTAAAAAGTCACAACAAAGACTTTCTTTTGGTTGCCTCCATATTACTTAGAATCTTGGTGCATGTACAAATGAGTCATATAACTGTCTATCTATGTATCTATCTATGTATCTATCTATGTATCTATCTAGCTATATCTATATATATAATATATATAGATATAGATATATAATCTATCAATCTTGTATCTATCATCTATCTATTTTTCTATCTCTATGTAATTTAAAATATTTATCACATTCTTATTTAATTCTTTAACTAAATTTTACTTTTTAACTTTCTCTCTTCTCAAAGAAAAGAAAGATGATTAAACCTTTGATGAAATGATTGAACACACTGTGTTAATACATTGGAATATTGAATGAGTGTGGAAAAATCAAAATTGGGAAGATGTTATTATTTTCCTTCATAATAGTTTCAGGTTCATTATTTCAGTTGCCATCCTTCAAATGGCTCTTGTGTATGTTTTTTCATTGTTTCCCCTTGATGAAAAGTATAGCAAGGCTACTGGCATATATAGTTTATTTTAACTTCCACAGCGTCTTCAAATCTGAGACTATCCAATTTTAAAAAGCAAAACGCTGTCTGGTCTCCTCAACTCCTGTGCTTTTTCACTTCTCTCTCCTCCCCTGAAATGTTGTCTCCTGCTTTTAAAAAAGAGTCACAGCACCCACACCCATATTCTCATACCTTGACCTTGTTCCTGAGCAGAGCTCAGGGCCAGCAGGACCACTGTGAACAGGACCACCAGCATCTTGGAAGAGGCTCTGGAGTTTCTCCCAAGTCTGTGCTGGAAGAAGCAGAGCACTGACTTTATAAAGAAGAGCAGAAGAATGGCCCCTTTGAAGTCCATACTATGTCATTTCAATCTTAACAAAGCAAGAAGCCTTGCATCCTTGACTCCATACTGGGACTTTTGCCCAGGAGGATGAAGTAAGGAAGAGCTGCCAGTGTCCCTATTATAATTGTTACAACACTAAATAATAAATTAGAAAAAAATCATGTGTAAAGGAGCAGCCCAGATATTGAAGTTAAAGAATATCAATATATGAATATCTCTTTCTATTTTCTGACATTAGATAATGTAATGACATTTGACCAAATGTATCACTGTGCATTTGGGTAGGACTAGTGTGTGGACACATTTGTTTATATTGCCAGTAATATTTTCCATCCAAATTGAATATGGTCAACTTCTCTGATCAGTAGTACATCTTAAACACTCTCACTTATATGTTTCTTTTTGTTTACTAGAGTTAGTTGAACACTCATGGTGTTGTGGATATGCATATACAAATTTCAATTACAACAAGACAGTTAGAATACTCAACATACTAAACCTCAATAAGAGTGCTCACTAGTGTCTTGACCTAATCCAGTACAAACATTGGCTAGTAAAATATGAGACCAATTACATCTCTAAAATGCAAGCTAAATACCATCACAACACATATGGGGTTTACATGAGTCAGTATCATGAATCTGTAATTCAATGATGTGTAGTTTGACCATTTTACATTTTGAAGGTCAATAGAGAGATCCACTTTCCAAATTGCTCTAATTTAGTTGCTATTATGAAACTGAGTATAGCAGCAATTTTCTTGTCCCCATCAGTGGGAAAAATGTATAAAGTTATCATTTTTTTCAATGTCAGTAATAGGCTCAGGCATCAGAATGTAATTCATCACAGATTATGTGTAACTTTCTCGGAGGACTTCATCTCAAGGTGCTCTTTCAGTTCTGAATATATTTTCTTTTCATTTTTATTAGGACTCAGTCCTTGATTTTTTATTTCATCTTATTCTTGGACGATTTTAATGAACACATATAGAACTCTTTAACTTTTATCTTCACATTAAACATATTCAAAATGTGGGCTGTGTCATGCTTATGTTTTATATTTCAATATTTTTTGTCTATGTCTATTTTAAAAGTTGTTTACCAGTAGGTTTCTTTCCAAAAGGTTTTCTTATGTGCCTAATATTTGTTACTTAAAGTAAATTCTGCCTTTATTGTTATGTCTCAACATTTCTTTCTCTTTATTTTCCTGAAAAGTTTATTTTTAACAACTTTCAGCTCAGGGTATCTGTAGAAAATTTTGTGTGTACCTATGTTAAGTAGAATGTATGTGGCATTTATGTTCTACTTCCTTAAAGGGAAGTTAGAGGGAGCCACATAACAGAGAAACCTAGACTTGTGACCTTTGTGCATCTTGGGTCACTAGGTTCTGTGCTATGCCCGTGAATGTCACTTAGGTCTTTTTCCACCTGATTGTGGAGAATCATGTAGGAAGTCTCCCTCTTCAAGGATTATGTGTACTACATACTATGTTACCCTTAAACAATGGCAAGTGCTATGGTTATATTTGTGGAGTAATTAGGCTTGTCCTCGAAGGTAACTTTACTTGAGTTCACCAATAACTTTTGGTTATGCTGAAAATGAACTTTTTTCCTGTTTTTGTTGAATTTATGAGAAGAAGAGTTTTCTTACAACAGAACGTACTCTTTATTCATCAACATACCATGGACTGTAACATCCATAAAAATTACATAGCAAAGGAGCCTGAAGGTAACTTGTCCTGTCTGAGTTTTCACAGAAAAGGGGCATAGTCAAGAATCATGCAATGTGCTAGCTAGTACAAATGTTGATATACTCGGAGAGTCACCCTTTTTCTTGACTTTTTGAAAACAGAAGCATATTTCTTGATTCTTCTAAATATCACTCATCTCAAGACATTTCACTGACCTTCTCAGTTTGAACAACGCGTAAAAGGGATCAGTGTATCATTAAAGAAAATATCATCTGTGACCTCAACAGGAACAAACAGGAAAGAAAACATAAAAGAGCTAAGGGTATGTCTAATGCTTTAAACAGAACTATAGCTTCCTTTATCTCATAAAAATAATGTTGAACCTTGTCACCTTAATGAACACCTTCCCCCTCTTTTGAATATACATCTGTGATAGTATGAATATTCACACATATATTTTATACATTAGTTTATCTGTATGTCATATTTAAGATCATATTAAGTATGTATAAAATGCTATGAACTTAAAATTTATGATTTCTTTATCTTAAACCTACTCTACTCACTATTAGTCAAATATAGATTAAAGGAAAAGTTGTATATCATGTGGCACAAACAATACACACTTGCAAATGAACTTTGCATCTGCAATTCCAGGAAAAATTTGATGTGTGAGCCGAGGTCCATAGAGATATTTATGTTCATGCCTTTCTCTTTGATCATATGGGGTTTGCTTGGTGCATGTATGGAGCTGTGTCATCTAAAGTCAATTAAGTTTGGTTGCTAATTATTTATTTTCTTTTACAATTTAGCAATTATCATGTGTTCTTTGAGTATTTGACTTACATATATAAGGCCTCTAATCATGCTCACTTATGACTCTCTCCTATTTTACTATTTTACTATTTTATTGATGTCTCCCTCCTTTCTACAAGTCCTTGCTTTAGGTTCATGTCTTTCTTTTATTTTTGTTACCCACAGCTGTGTCTCATCAGACCTGTCATGTGACTTTGTGTGCAGAAATATCCATTGGTGCCCTGTGAGCTGACTAGAGTATATATATAGCTAAAACATGAGTCACCCTTTCATAAATCCATCAGTATCCACTGAACCCATAGTAGTTATCTCCAGAAGAGTCAGTCAAGAATAACCCAATCTAAGTGGACAGGGGAAGGATCCCAATGTGCCATGCTAACCTCAGCTTTATGGTAGTTGATGGCTCCTTGTATGTGGTTATATTATTTTCTTGAGTAGTGTGGGTACTGGTAAGTTGCCTATTGTCCACTGAACAGTGAGTGAATACCATGTGTGTTCTTTTGTGATTGGCTTACCTCACACAGGGTGATATTTTCTAGTTCCATCCATTTACCAAGGAATTTCTAAACTTGATTGTTTTTAATACCTGAGTAATAGTCCATTGTGTAAATGTACCACATTTTCTGTATCCATTCCTCAGTTGAAGGACATCTGGGTTCTTTCCAGCTCCTGGCTATTATAAATAAGGCTGCTATGAACATAGCTGAGCATGTGTCCTTGCTATATATTAGAGCATCTTATGGGTATATGCCTAGGAATGGTATTACTGGATCTTCAGGTAATGCTATGTCCAATTTTCTGAGGAGCCGCCAGACTGATTTCCAAAGTGGTTGCACAATCTTGCAGTCCCACCAACAATGGAGGAGTGTTCCTCTTTCTCCACATCCTAGCCAACATCTACTATCACCTGAGTTTTTAATCTTAGCCATTCTGCCTGGTGTGAGATGGAATCTCAGGGTAGTTTTGATTTGCATTTCCCTGATGACTAAGGATACTGAACATTTCTTTAGATGCTTCTCGGCCATTCGAGATTCCTGGATGAAATGGACAACTTCCAAGACAGATACCAGGTACCAAAGTTAAATAAGGAACAGATAAACCGTTTAAACAGTCCCATAACCCCTAAGGAAATAGCATCAGTCATTAAAAGTCTCCCCACCAAAAAAAAGCCCAGGAGCAGATGGTTTTAGTACAGAATTCTATCAGACCTTCAAGGAAGACCTAATATCAATTCTCTTCAAACTATTCCACAAAATAGAAACAGAAGGAACACTACCCAATTCATTCTATGAAGCTACAATTACACTCATACCCAAACCTCTCAAAGACCCAAAAAAAGAAAGAACTTCAGACCAATCTCCCTTATGAACATCGATGCAAAAATACTCAATAAAATTCTAGCAAACTGAATCCAAGAACACATCAAAACAATCATCCATCATGATCAAGTAGGTTTTATCCCAGGAATGCAGAGATGGTTCAATAAATCCATCAATGTAATCCACTATATAAACTCAAAGAAAAAAAAACCATATGATCACCTCCCTAGATGCAGAGAAAGCATTTGACAAAATTCAACATCCCTTCCTGTTAAAAGTCTTGGAAAGATCAGGAATTCAAGGCCCCTACCTAAACATAGTAAAAGCAATTTACAGCAAACCAGTAGCCAACATCAAACTAAATGGGGAGAAACTTGAAGCAATCCCACTAAGATCAGGGACTAGACAAGGCTGTCCACTCTATGTAATTCTTATTATAAAACTATTAGTAATTTTTAAATTAGAAAAATATACCTACATCAATATAGAAGTGGCAATTTGATTTTAAAAATAATATGTATCTCTAGAGATTGCACCTTACACCAGTCAGAATGGCTAATATCAAAACTTCATGCAAGAGCATATGTTGGTGAGGATGTGGAGAAAGAGGAACACACTTCCATTGCTGGTGGGACTGCAAACTGGTACAACCACTTTATAAATCAAACTCAAAATGCTCTTTCTGTTGTGAATATACTTTCTTTTCATTTTTATTAGGACTCAGTCCTTGATTTTAGTATTTCATCTTATTCTTGAACAGTTTTAAGGCACACATATAGAACTCCTTGACTTTTATTTTCACATTAAGCATATTTGAAACATGGGCTGGACATGCTCTTGTTTATTTTTGTCTATTTCTATCACAACAATTGTTCACCAGTCGCTTTCTTTTCAAAGGTTTTCTTTTTGTTTTCTTTTTGTTTGTGTGCCTAGTATTTCTTATTTGATTAAATCCTGCCTTTATTGTTATGTCTCAACTTTTCTTTCTCTTTCTTTTCTTGGAAAACTTTTATTTTTTACAATTCTCGACTCAGGATATCTGTAGAGATTTTTCTGTGTTTAGTAGAGAGTATGTTGAATTTTTGTTCTTTTTCTTTAGAGGGAAGTTAGAGGGAGCCACATAACAGGTAAACCTAGGCTTTGTGAATTATGGGTTACTAGGTTTTGTGTTATGCCTGTGAATGTCAGTCAGGTCTTTTTCCACCTGATTGTGGAAAATCCTGTAGGAAGGCTCCCTCTTCAAAGACTATATATGCTACATAATATGGGACCTTTAATCAATGGCAATGTCATTGTAATATTTGTGAAGTGATTAGACCTGTACTCTATGGAAACTTTACTTGCAGTTCACCAATAACTTTTGGTTATGCTGAAAAATGAACTTTTCTTCATGTTTTGTGGAATTTATGAGAAACAGTGTTTTCTTACACCAGAATGTATTGTCTATTCATCAACACACCATGGGCTGTAACTTCCATAAAAACTAAATAGCAAGGGAGTCTGATGATAGTTTGTCCTGTCCAGGTTGTCACAGAAAAAAAGCATAGTCAAGAATCATGCAGTGTGCTAGCTAGTACTGAGTGTTGTCATGTTTGGATAGTCAGCCTCTTCCTTGACTTTTTGAAAACAGGAGCATATCTGTTAATTCTCCTAAATATCACTCAGTTCAGGACATTTCACTGACCTTCTCAGTTCCACAAGGTGTGAAAGAGATTAATGTATCCTTAAAGAAAAATATCAGCTGTGACCTCAACAGGCACAGCTGAGGCAGGAAATATAAAAGACCTGAGGGTGTGTTTAATCATTTTAACAGAACTATAGCTTCCTTTACCTCATATAAATAATGTTGAACCATGTCACCATAATGAATACCTTCTCCACTCCCTAGAATATACATCTATATTAGTATGAATATTCATATTTATACTCTTATACAGGTTTATTAATATCACATATTTATTTAACATCATATCAAGTATATATAAATGCTATGAAGTTAAAATTTATGATTTTTTTATTGTGAACCTCTTCTACTCACTATCAGTTTGATATGGATGCAAAGGGAAAGCTTCATATCCTGTGGCACAAATACAAACTTCCACATGGACGTTTTGTCTGCAAGTCCTGCAAAAATATGGAGTATGAACCGAGTACTTCAGAGAAATTTATCTCCGTGCCTTTCTCTCTGATCATATGAAGTTTACTTGGTGAATGTATGGGGCTGTGTCATCTAATACACATTGTTTATAAAGATAGAGTCAATTAAATTTGACTTGTTATTTTTTGCTTTTTTCTTTTATATTTTAGAAATTATGTGTTATTTGAATATTTGATTCATGTATATAATGCCTTTAATCATGCTCACTTATTTTTCTCTCCTATTTTCCTCCCACCTGTCTGATGTCTCCCACCTCCCTACATGTCCTTTATTTAGATTCATATCTTTCTGTTATTTTTTTTTATCCACAACTGAGTTTCATCAGAGCTGTCATGTGATTTTCTGTGCAGAAACATCCAGTGGAGCCTGTTGAGCTGACTAGGTTATATGCAGCTAAAAATAGTGAATCACCCCTGTCTAAAATCCACCAGTATCCACTAAATGAGTAGAGGGTGACTGTTGTGAATAGTCCTGGTCTTGTATTTTGATGCTAATTCCACTTTCCAAGGAAGGGCTGCAGACCAAGGAGTGAATCAGTATACAGGTGACTTTGTGAACCTTCTCCCACTAAAATTTGTAAAATAAAGGCTAGAGCTGATGACTTGGCAGTCGAAGAGGTTGGTGGACCTAATAGTTGGGAGCAAGAATTAAACAGAAGGAGGAGGAGAGACAATGGCTGTGGATGTCCCCATGTCTCTACCACTCTAAGGTTACGTAAATGGGTTAACAATTCTAATTATGTGGACATCTTCTGTATTGAGTATTTGCTGATATATACGTTTATTATATAATCTTTAAACATTATGAGTCTTATTTCTACTAGGTACCAGCAGAATGGGGGATATTGTCTGGGATTTAGCAGAGCACTATGAAGGTGGTGGAGTTGGCCCAAGGGCCATGCTTAGAGCCAAGGTGTTCATGGAACTGATTGGTGGAGGCAGCAGCTGCATCAGCAACTCATGGGGCCAGTGCTCCTAGTCAGCCTGGCTGCTGTTAGTTCAGGAAGTTAGAGCATGAACAAGGCAGCCAGGCCCAGAGCTAGCCAGATGCAGCTGTCTTTTCTAACACATCCCACAACAGTTGACCCTAGAAGACTTGGTCAAGATTAATTCAGTCTCTAAAATGGATGGGGTCAGATACCAAGGTTACATGTCTATTGGTAGTTAATGACTGTTTGTGTAGGGCTTATTAATTTTTTTGAGAAGTGTGGCTGTTGGTAAGTTGCCTATTGTCCACTGGATGGCCTCAAATCCACTAGGCAACATGAATTAGACTTGGTGGAATATAAAATTATAGTAATGCGAGGATGCTATATTTAGAAGGGGACATGTTTAGGATCTAGAGATAGTAACTGTAAGGAAATATTCTTGGTAACGATCAAAATACATCATGACTATCTCAAAGAATAAATAAAAACTGTTACATTTTTACATTTGTTCTGAATTTTATTTTGTATAGCTGACTGCCATGTACCTTTCAATATATCCCCTTTCCAGCTTCCTGCTCTCTCCAAGTATTCCAACTTAAATACAATCATCATTTAGAAGTAATGAACACCTTAAGAGAGCAAAGATGGCATTTGACTCCCAGGGCTGGGTCATTTCACTCAGTGTAAGTTTTATCAGTAATATTTCTCTAATGCAAATTTCATAATTTTTTTCTTTAGTTCTGAATAGATTTTTATTGTGTGTGTGCACCACATTTCATTACTCATTTAGAAGTTGATGTAAACTTAGTATGCTTCCATTTCCCAGCTCTTGTAAGATGGCAGCAATATACATGGGTGTATATCTCTATCAGAAAGTATAAAAGATATTTGGGTATATGCCTAAAAGTGTTTTAAGTGTGTTGCATGATGAATCTGAATTAAACATTGTCAGGAATCTCCAGAGATGTTCATTTTCTTTAATTAATCGGGAGACAGCTAAGCTTTCAAACACAGCTACTGCCTGAGGCATGAGGCTTTAATAATTTTCTGTGATCACCATGATCAACAAGCTAAATTAGATTCCATCATACATTTCAGTCATATTTAGCCTAATGATTTTTGTTTCTATGATATTCAAAATCATAAATGTTATTTTAGGATACTCATTTTTTCTAACTACTTTCTCTTACTATAACATATGACTCTGTCTTCCATTTTTATGGCAATATATTCCTTTGAAAATCAGTAACTCATTGCTTCATCTCTCCTCTGGAGTGCTGACTCTTCTCTAAAGCTTTATAACACAATTATTTTTCTACCATATACCCTATATTTGCTTTCATTTGCCAGAGACAACTTTCAGTAGAAGCAGAATACTAAGTGGTTTACAACCTACTGTTTTCCTAATAACATATATATATATATATATATATATATATATATATTTCATATTTCATTTTCTTAAGAAGTAGAAACTTAATGGTTCTTTAGAGAGTCAGTTGTGTTTAATGTAATTTGGCTGGGGCAAGCACATCTAGGAGTTTTTACCTGAAGTGGTCACAGGTGAAAGACTAGGGCAGACTTGTCCGGAAGGAATGTTTCACTGAAGCAAACAAAGGAGTGAGAAGACCTAAGACAACAGTCTTTCCCATGTCATGATGCACATTTTTGTTGTATTTTGCTCCCTTTTTGTTGTTTAACCAGTTGCTGTAAACCAATTACTTTCAGTCCTATATTCCTTTACACTCTCAAGTAATGTTAAATATTTGACCCCTCCCCACCCTCTGCCTGACGCATGCATTTTTTTCTTTTCCTTTATCAATCACCTTTCCCTCGATCTTGGAGCAATTCTTCTGTCCTGTTACAACAGGAGGATTGTGGTCCAAGTTTGATCTTGAATAAAGACTGTCATATGCATGCATCAGAGTTGTGGTTCCTTGTGCTCTCTTTGGTGTTTTGAAATCTCGGTACAACAGGGGTTGTTTCAAAGAAACTTTCTAAACAGGTCCAGTTCTCCCACCCTATCTTTCAATTACCTATGGCATTTTGTAGGCTACTAGGGAGGTTTAAACATTTGAAGACTATAATTAAAATTAAGGTTTGAAAAACTTAGTTAAAATTCTTCATTCTGGAAGAGAGTCTTTCACTCTGGTTGTCTCAGTAAACAGTCTTTGTTAATGTTTCTAGGTACTGCATTGCCTAGTTCTCAAGAGTGACTTTTGCTAGGAAATTTGAATAGAAGCAAAGTGGACAACCATAGCATTTTCCATAACATTTAAATTGATATGTCTATTAAAAATGTTTATTAATATGCATGTATATATTATTTACCAATTTATATTTTACAATATAAATGTATACATACATTTATATGTTAGAAATATAAACACCAATATATATCATATATGCTTTACAAAAACGAATGGTAATAGAAACTTTTGTTAGTTATTTACCTTAAGACATTTAATTTTCAAAACCTCCTCTGTGATACTATGATGGGGATGATAGGTGATAGTGATCATATTGCTGTTGATGCTGCTTCTCTAAACTGTAAGGTGTGAGCTTGCTACTCCTCAAAATCACTTTAATAATTGTAGCCAATGGGTATGCAAAGCTATAGGAGCCAGGATGCACATACTTGCTACTGTCATCAACCAGTTATTTCCTTACAAGTTTCAATTTATTTTTGTTTAGACAGTGAAAGAAAATATGATAGAGTGGTTAATCAAAGTATATAGACAAACTATATAGACAGAGAGATCTTAGAAAATTTAGCTTCAAATCACTAAGTGATTAAAGTTGAGAGGAAGAGAGCATCAGAGAAAAAGAGAGAGGGGGGGGAGGGAG
>NW_021604792.1:9613119-9654902 GCF_004785775.1 Grammomys surdaster
AGGGAGGGAGGGAGGGAGAGAGAGAGAGAGAGTTATTGATATTTAGAGAAAATTGGGATAGTTTCTGTGAGAGACATATGACTATATAGAGAATAAGACACAATAAGTAGAGCTAGTGATGAATTACTTGCAGAAACATTGGTAGATTTTTAGCAAAAGAGGGATGTAATCAAGAATCTGTTTTGAATGTATCTCTCATAGTTGTTATAGGAACCAGTGTTGCTAGTGTTTGGGGCAGATATGTCATCCTCACCTGGACGTTGAAATATTCATCATAGATGAAGTATTGCTAAGAGAGACACAGAGAAATCTTGACCCTAAAAGCTACTATTGTGGACATCATAGAAGGAGGCAGATGGGTGCACATTAAAAAATTGTCAACTATAAAAAGTAGCAGGTAGCCATTGAAATATAACCTGACACTAAGTAACCCCTGAATGTTGCACTGTAGGAGAAAGTTAATGCTTTGAGAGTTACCAGTGAATGCTTTCAGAGGTTTTCAAAGGCTGTATTTTTTACCTTATCCTTTTTGTTCTCTGTTGAACACATAAGGTCAAAACGTCAGAATAGGACTATGATTGGAAATAGGACTGTTTTAAAATTCTTTTTACAAAATTAGGCACTTGTTTTATCATTAATAGAAGCTAACATTATTCATTTTACTCTTTTAAAATATAGAACTATTTTCAACCAATATAAAGCAGTAATTTTGCAAATATTAAATTTTATGAGCTATTTAAGCAGTTGTATAATATACACATTCTATGTCACCTTTATTATACAATTCTTAGTATTTTTTAAATTAGAAAATATAGAGAGATTCTTTCAGCATAGAAGTAGCAATTTGATTGTAAAGAGAATATATATAATGGTTTCTAACCAGAAAATAATCTCACGTGGCATATCAAACTGTACCAAAACTTCAGCAAACTCTAGCACACAGTTGCTTTACAAACATTCACACATATGCATATGCATGAAGCAAGGAAAAAAGAAGTCATGCATTTGAACATAACAAAGGAAGATTTGAGGAAGTAAAGGTAAATATGAAATGATCTAATTTGATTTCAAAATAACAGAAGTAATTTTTAAAATTTCCTTTCCTTACTTTAATAAAATGGAACATGATACTTAAAGCAACATTCATAACAACTCCTCCTTTGAGGTTCAGATACCACTCAGGGTGTCCCTTATACTTCAAAGAGTTAAGATAGCTTTAAAATGGGATGGCTGGATGTATTATAATACTTTTCATATAAAGACAAATAATTCCCATTTACTAGTCTTGGGCACGCATTTTTCTTCAACCAGATTGTGTCTGGCACATGCTATTTAAGAATGTCAGTGAGCCAGTACATTTTATGCTGATCAAAATATATATTAAATACAACTTAATACATTGGACTTAAACATATTATCAATTTGACTCATGATAATTAATGTCAAACTCTAAAGATGGCCCTCCTGTAAGTGGTTATGTCAAGTGATCTTTTTCCCTAGTATTGAGGTGACAGATAATCCACAATTTTTTATAGTATAACAAGGAAATAATTAGAAGCATTCAGCTTGAGTCACAAGACGGTTTAGTTAATGAGAATGATGACCATACTATAGTGAGTCATGACCTTAATGTTATAGAGAATTTGACTTTCATGAAACAAACATAACCTTCTAGAATAAACAGGCAATATTCACACAGATAGGTCTGATATAGGTATTTGTACAAGAGATGAAAAAGTGCTTATTTGTTATAACAATGTTTTCTCAGATTTGTATATATGTACATCCCATGTATTCCTCCACTTAAAAAAAAATGTTTGCATGCAAATATTTCACTTTGACAGACTTTTTGTCTGGGAAATGTTGATTGGGAAATAAGGGCCTGCATAAGTAGAGATAAATATGAGAACAACAAGCTGTGTGTAGAATCATTAAAATGGATAGATTAGGCACTGTGGAGTGTATGAGAGAAACACATAGTAATCAAAGCTCCAGAAGCTTAAAGACTGAACCATTTGTTATCCCTTTCTCCTATGGAGAGAGGGGAAAGAGAGAGAGAGAGAGAGAGAGAGAGAGAGAGAGAGAGAGACAGAGACAGAGACAGAGAGACAGAGAGAGACAGAAAGACAGAGAGATACATATGTCTTCTATGCATGGATCTAGTCTCTGTAATGGTGTACATCTGTACATGATTGGTTCATAAATTTCACAGGAGTGTTTCTAGTCGCTTTGGTTCCAAAAGCCTCATCAGGCACATGAGAATTGATCATTTTTATCTCCTTTCTATGTTTTCAGCCCTAAAGGCACTGACAGCTAGTACTATTTTTCTCTCCATTATCCTAATGGAAGCAAGAAGAATTGAATCATAGAAAGATGTCTCACTCATGGCAGACCTACTTATTTCATGGTGATGAAGACAATGCAGCAACCTTCTCTCAAATACCTTAGTTGATTTGGAATAAAATAGGCTCTCAGAGAATGGGGTTACATTGTAGTAACAGAGCCACCTTCCAAAGTTTTCTTTCATGTAGCTATCTCTCAGTTAGAGACAGCTGTCTCCACTGTCACAAAACTTCCAGGTGCCAGTAAGCCATGTGGCCCTGGAGTATCTTTGACTGTTTAACTATTCTGGTATTTTCAGAGAGACTCACTAAATTGGCACCACATTAAAGTATTCAAACCCTAATCAATACTATGTTTTTAAAACCAGGATTTCACAAAGGATCATTCAAGGTGATAATTTTGTTTTTGTTGAACAGACTTTCTACAGAACTTAAATAGACAGAAGGAATGTGGTTGCTCTTTAAATTATCTTTATGGGTGAGATCAGTGAGATACTTCCTGTCCAACACAGTTCACAGGAATGACTTCATTTTCTCTTCAGGATCTTCTTAGTTGGTAGAGCATTGATGGCATTGACAAAGATCAGCAGAATCCACGAGACTGAAGATTATTTGCTCAGTGTTGTCTCTGAGGACAGGGAGGTAAGGAACATTTGAAGAGTTCCCAGATAGTACAGTTACACGATTCTTGAGATTTACAACCAGTGGACACATAATATTTTTTGGTTTTTTGTTCCTTCTGTAGAATGAAGCCTTTTTCACTGCAAGCTGAGTAACCTCTACTCCCTTGGCTTCAGGAAGCAGAAGCTTCATTCATAGTGGCCAGTGTCTTCTGAGTGCTGTGTGCTGGTATCAGCATGATTGAAGGGGATAGAAATAAACTGGACTTATGTTTGTATAAGTAAAGAACATGCAGAAATGACTTACAATAGATCCCTGTTCTAAAATTTCTTAAATATCTTAAAACAGTACATTGAATAACAGAAATAGAGACCATATTGGCCTACAGGAAAACAGTATGAGAGGATACACACACAGAAAACTATTAAGCCATGAAGAATGGGTTGCTCCATTTCCCACCTTTTTATTGGTCTTGTAATCTCCATGTCTTCTGGTCTATAAAATATTGCGTGAGTCATACTTAACTGATATGTAACCTGTAACTGTTTTGCATTGTCAGGAGACATAATAGGATAAGCTAATATCTCTCAGGTTATCTCTCTGATATAGTCTGCTAGGACCATACAGTTTTTCTGTCATTGACAGGGCCTAAGATAATTCATATTTGGAAAGAATCATGTTATTAATATGCTTTTCCTGTTTTTATTAATCATATATGACAAACACTAGTTATTAGCACATTATTTTTAGCAGATCTCTGCAGATGTATGAAGATTTTTTGTCTTCTACTTATGCTATTTAAACAAATGGAAGACTTAAGTCTTAATGATGATTCTATAAGAATTCCTAAAATTATACCTGTAATTATTAAGCTCTTTTATAGTGTGACTGCTATTAGGTCCTTTTCTGATTGTCAAAACTGGAATGAGAACTCGTTGTCAGTCTGCCCTGTTTCACCAGTTAATTGTTTTTTAGTAGTAACTAGAATTTCTCCTACTCAAAACACATTCCAGAAGTTGTAAAGAAAATAACTAAAGGTCATGAAAAGGGAACTAAGGTTGTATTATAGGTGCTAGAACAGAAGAGCAAATGTAGACTTGATTTGTCTATACAAAACTTCAATAACAATATAGTTATGATTTTCAACCTTCTATGAACCTTTGGAACAGTGATAAGTGATGGATGTTTAGCCAGATAATTATTCTCAATTCAATTGCATGTAAACATCCTCCATTGTAAACTTTTATTTCAATTTATAATTTGATATTTTGTGTGAACTTGTGATGACTTTTTAACGCGTGATTAAGTCTCCTGGCCCAGACCCAGCGGGGCCTTTCTGGTTTCCACCTGAGCACTGAGCAGATCTTGGGCATCAGCTCTAACCCCAGCAGCAAAACCCATCCCAAACAGTTCTGACACAATCTAGATAATAGAAAAGGCAGGCTCCAGTCAGAGACAGCACAGATAGCACGAAGGAGATCCAGATGGTGAAAGGCAAATGCAAGAACATAAACATCAGCAATCCAAGGTATTTGCCATCATCAGAACCTATTTCTCCCACATTAGAAAGTCCCGAACTCCCCATATCACCAGGAAAGCAAGAACCAGATCTAAAATTACTTCTAATGATGACTATAGAGGACTTTATGAAGAACATAAATAACACTATCAAAAAACTTGAGGAGAACACAGGTAAAGAGGAAGAAGCCCTTAAAGAAACAAAGGATCCTTTAAAGAATTACAGGAAAACACAAACAGACTAAGGAATTGAACAAAACCATCCAGGACTTAAAAATGGAAGTAGAAACACTAAAGAAATCACAAAGGGAGACTACCCTGGAGATAGAAAACCTAAGAAAGAAATCAGAAGTCATAGACACGAGCATCAGCAACAGAATACAAGAGATAGAAGAAAGAATCTCAGGTGCAGAAGATACCATAGAAAATATTGACACATCTGTCAAGGAAAACACAAAATGCAAAAAGATCTTAACAAACAACATCCAGGAAATTCAGGACACAATGAGAAGACCAAACCGAAGGATAATAGGTATAGAAGAGAGTGAAGATTCCCAACTTAAAGGGCCAATAAATATCTTCAACAAAATTATAGAAGAAAACTTCCCTAACCTAATGAATGAGATACCCATAATTATACAAGAAGCCTACAGAACGCCAAATAGACTAGATGAAAAAAGAAATACCTCCCTTCACATAACAATCAAGACAAAATATGCACGTAAAACTAATTGTGAAATGTTCCTTCTGTTTTTATTTTGTGGAATAGTTTGAAGAGAATTGGTCTTAGGTCTTCTTTGAAGGTCTGATAGATTTCTACACTAAAACTATGTGGTCCTGGTTTTCTTTTTTTTTAGTTAGGATACTTTTAATAACTGCTGCTAATTCTTTAGAGATTATGGTACTGTTTAGATGGTTTATCTGATACTGGTAACTTTGGTATCTGGCATCTGTCTCGAAAATTGTTCATTTGATCCATATTTTCTACTTTTGTTGAGTATAGGATTTTGTAGTAGGATCTAATGATTTTTTTGAATTTTCTCAGTTTCTGTTATTATGTCTCCCTTTTCATTTCTGATATTGATACTTTGGATACTGCCTCTGTGCCCTTTGATTAGTTTGGCTAAAGATTTATCTACCTTGTTGATTTTTTTTTTCAAAAAATCAGCTCCTGGTTTTGTATAGTTCTTTTTGTTTCTACTTGGTTGATTTTTCAGCCATTGAGTTTGATTATTTCTTGCCATCTACCCCTCTTGGATGTGTTTGTTTCATTTTGTTCTAGAGCTTTTGGATGTGCTGTCAAGCTGCCAATGTATGCTCTCCCAAGTTTCTTTTTGGAAGCATTTAGGGTTATGAGTTTTTCTCTTAGCACTGCTTTCATTATGTTCCATAAGTTTTGGTATGTTGTGCCTTCATTTTCTTTAAATTCCAAAATGTCTTTAATTTCTTTCTTTATTTCTTACTTGACCAAATATCATCTAGCAGAGCACTGTTCATTTCCATGTGTATGCAGCTTTCTATTGCTTTTGTTGTTATTGAGGACCAGCCTCAGTCCATGGTGATCTGATAGTATACATGAGATATTTTTCAGTCTTCTTGTATCTCTTGAGGCCTGTTTTGTGATGAATAATATGGTCAGTTTTGGTTAAGGTACCATGAGGTGCTGAGAAGAAGGTATACTCTTTTGTTTTAGGATGAAATGTTCTATAGATATGTGTTAAATCCACTTGGTTCATAACCTCTTTTAGTTTCATTGTGTCTGTATTTATTTTCTATTTCCATGATCTGTCCATTGATGAGAGTGGGGTGTTAAAGTCTCCCACTATTATTGTGTGAGGTGTAATGTGTGCTTCGAGCTTTAATAAAGTTTATGAATGTGGGTGCCCTTACATTTGGAATATTAATGTTCATAATTGAGAGTTCATCTTGGTCAGTTTATCCTTTTATGAGTATGAAGTGTCCTTCCTTATCTTTTTTGATAACTTTTAGTTGAAAGTTGATTTTATTCAATATTAGAATGGCTACTCTATCTTATTTCATGGGACCACTTGCTTCGAAAACTTTTTTTCCTGCCTTTTACTATGAGATAGTTTCTGTGTTTTTCACTGAGGTAGGTTTCCTGTATAAAGCAAAATCCTGGGTCCTGTTTTCATTTCCAATCTGTTATTCTGTGTCCTTATATTGGGGAATTGAGTCCATTGATATTAAAAGATATTAAGAAAAAAGTGACCATTGCTTCCTTTTTTTATTGCTGTTGTTGTAGTTAGAGGTGGAATTATATTTGTGTGGCTATCTTCTTTTGGGTTGGTTGAAAGAAGATTACATTCTTGACTTTCTATAGTGTAGTGTCCTTCTTTTTGTTGGTTTTCCATCTATTACACTTTGTAGGGCTGGATTTGTAGAAAGATAATTTGTAAATTTGGTTTTGTCATGAAATATCTTGGCTTCTCCATCTATCGTAATTGAGAGGTTTGCTGGGTATAGTAGCCTGGACTGGCATTTGTGTTCTCGTAGGGTCTGTATGACATCTGTTCAGGATGTTCTGTCTTTTGTAGTCTCTGGTGAGAAGTCCGGTGTAATTTTGATAGGTCTGCCTTTATATGTTACTTGACATTTTTCCCTTACTGCTTTTTGTATTTTGTCTTTTTTTTTTTTGTGCATTTGATGTTTTGATTATTATGTGGCCAGAGGAATTTCTTTTCTGGTCTAGTCTATTTGGATTTCAGTAAGCTTCTTGTATTTTCATGAGCATCTTTTTCTTTAGGTTAGGAAAGTTTTCCTCTATAATTTTGTTGAAGATATTTACTGGCCCTTTAAGTTGGGAATCTTCACTCTCATCTATACCTATTATCCTTAGATTTGATCTTTTCACTGTGTCCTGGGTTTCTTGGAAGTTTTGGGTTAGGGACTCTTTGCATTTTGTATTTTCTTTGACAGTTGTGTCAATGTTTTCCATGGTATCTTCTGCACCTGAGATTCTCTCTTCAATCTCTTGTATTCAGTTGGTGATTCTTGCATCTATGACTCCTGATCTCATTCCTAGGTTTTTCTATCTCCAGGGTCATCTCCCTTTATGATTGTTTTATTGATTCTATTTCTATTTTTAGATCCTGGATCTCTTTATTCAATTCCTTCTCCCATTTGGTTGTGGTTTCCTGTAATTCTTTCAGGTTTTTTTGTGTTTCCTCTTTAAGTGCTTCTACCTGTTTACTTGTGTTCTCCTCTATTTCTTTAAGAACATTATTGAGGTCCTTCTTAAAGTCCTCTATCATTAATATTAGAGGTGATTTTAAATCTGTATTTTGCTTTTTCGGTGTGAAGTGGTATCCAGGACTTACTGTGGTGGGAGAACTGGGTTTTGACAATGCCAAGTAGCCTTGGTTTCTGATGCTTATGTTCTTATCCTTGCCCCTTCCCATCTGGTTGTCTCTGGTGCTACATGCCCTTGCTGTCTCTTCCTTCAGCCTGTCCCTCCTGTGATCTTACTCATGTCAGAACTTCTCAGAGTCCAGCTGTCTTTGTGATTTAGTGATTCTAGAATCCTGTGGTGCTGAGATTGGGTATATCAGAGTTCCTGAGAGTCCAATTGCCTCTGTGTGTTGTGGGACAGGATGTAGAGCAGGCTTCCAAGGGCTGTTCAGGACACAGGTCCTAACCAGAAGGAACATGAGCCACTGGCCGTGCAGGGGTTTCTTCATCCCTAGATTCCACGAGTCTCAGGTACTCTTGGTGTTGGGGCAGATGTTATACCTTCCTCGCCCGTGATCCTGGGCATGTTAGAGCACCTGGGAGTCAAGCTTCCTCTGGTCGTTATGGTACTCGTTGAGGAGCTAGTACACAAGGTCTACTCAGACACTTTAAAATTCATAATAATTTATTTGTGAGTGGTGGTACTTGTGAGATATTAAGAGATGTGCTCTTGTGGAAGGAAGTGTTTAACTGAGGATGTATTTTCAGTTTCAGATTTCCGACCCAGGCCTAGTAGCTCTTTCTATTTCTGCTGCCTGCTGGTATGGATATAGAACTCTCAGCTACCTCTCCATGCATGCTGCCATGCTTCCTGCCATGAAGATAATGAGATACACCTCTGAAGCTGTAAGCCAGATTGTGGTTTCAGGTAGGTACCAAAATGAGAGAGGGTGAGAGAAGGAGGAAGGAAGTAGCTGTGGTGTAGTGTGGATTCCAAGCACATGGACATGAGAGATGGTCTGATGTTAGAAGTGTAACCTAGATGGAACATATATAGTAAGTAGAAGCTTTGTGATACTAACACAAAAGCAGCAAAATACTGTAGAGTATTGATATCAACCCAGCTACAATGCATTCAAGCTTATAAATCTACATGCTTCTGTATAATTTTTTGGCAACTATATGACCACACAGTACTGGAGCAGATAATTTGTGTATAAGGGTGGGTTGTAATAAAACACCAAATAATAATATATAGAACATTCAACTGTAGTTTTAAACTTTTTTTTAATAACCCTGATTATTATTCAATATATATATTGACATTGTCATAGCAATGTTGAAAGATAATGAAAGATAATGAATTGGATTAGGAAATCAATCCAGCATAAGTGGTATCAAATATATACAATGCTAATACCTTGTATAATTTATTCTCATACATTTTAATTGCTACTGATATATTTTTCTGATCATTAGGCTGTATATGAGCCATAATAGCTTTTATGGAAAAGAATATTTAAAATATTTCATTATGTACAAAAAATAGTCTTCTGATTATATGTTCTCATGTTTTCCATTTTCATACATTATCACATCACAGAATAAAAATTCTTTTTGTCTTCTAAACCTTCAAGTTATATCCAAATAATCTTCACCCATATACATACTAAACAAAACAGGGATCTTTTATTTTCCTTCTTTGTATCTGTGTATTTTTTTAAGTATTATGTTTTTGATATTATTCAGGGACAATCAGCTGGCTGAAGTGTGAACAAACATTATTTATAGGATTTGAAGACTTTATGTGGTACTGATAAAGAAGCCTATTTGCTGATGGCTAGCTCTTATATTAGAAGGTGTAATGCAAGCTGTGAGGTTTCAAAGTTATCAGCACTCCTGCTCAGTATTAAATCTTATGAACTATGACCACAAGCAGCCCTCCAGGATAAACACAGTGGTTCAATCATGGCTTTAATATCAAGGGGTTATCTAATGCTTTCTGACTGGACACATGGCCCTCTCAATAGGATGAAGCACAAGAGGAACCCATGCTTAAAGGTGTAAATGTAGCCAAGAACAGGTGGCTGAAGAAATCATATGCCATAGATGAAAATCACCTACTACCATTTTCCTGAATTTGTATAGTATTGAACTGCCTTTGAAAATATTATATGACCTTGTAGTACTTGCTCTCAACAAAGAAGCATCCTTTTGCAGCTAATGAAGACTCTTATAACACAAACTAAATACAGAAAATGCAGAGTATAAGTGACTATGGAGTGTCTTCAACAAGCCATACATTAAAAGCACAATCCCTACACCCTTAGTTGTGGGAACATCACAGAAGAGGGGCAGGAAGACCATAATATCCAGAATGCTGAGAGTATTTCTGTTAAAGCATCTTCTGAATATGGCAAATGGCACCAGACTTGCATAGGACCACATCAGCCAACAAGGTTGAGGGAAGGCTCACAAGCCACCGCACTTAGCTGAAGAGTTTCAGCCAATCATCAGCTTGTAGTGGAACGTGAATCAGTTTTCTCCAGTAACAAGCCCCTTGAGAAGTTGCCATTGTCAAGCATTCAGCCTAACAGCCAAGTGTATATGAATAAGGCTAATTGGACCCATTGGGTATTACATGTGTTTGTAAACACACCCATAATAGTAAAACATACTTAGATAATAAAATGTTAGCATTTTCTGAGGTTGGAAAATTAATTCCAGATAGAAATTCATTCCTTACTATATGAAAAGAAATGTAAATATAATTTCAAGGCAGTACAGACACAAAACAGCTCATCAATTAGGCATTTTATAGTATAATTAATTAATTAGTTAAAATCAGGGATATATGAATCAAAGAGAAATCTTCATTTACCTATATTTTCTAGCAGTCCTCATGTGGTAAAATACACAGGTTCATTAATGATGAAGCTTTCTAAAAAAAGTAATGTGTACTCAGCTAAACATATTTGTGTTTGGTATATCTTCTCAACCAAAGGTTATTTGTAGTAAAGAAAGTTAGTTAGACTCAGCATACTTACCATTGAGTCTTTAAAATAAACTTACTAGGAGGCATAATCACAATCATTCTCATACTTTAGAGGAGAGACAACTAAGGAGAGTATAAATGAAATCTGAGTGAGAGATTAAGAATGAGGAAAAACCCATCCACTGCTTGTTATATCTTCAGAATGGAGAGGTGGTTATATAAGGAGTAGGTACTTATCAGAGGATGTGATTGGCAACCACATAAGGTTTCGCTTTTGAAAACAAGAATTATTTTCTTATAGTTAAATCTTTAATGTCATAAACACAATAAAAGTATCTGGTAATATTTTGTTTTAGTTTTGTCTTCATCCGAAGATACTCACTGTGATATAAACATTGATTACTCTTATGTTCCACCTTCCATCATAATATTTAATACAGCCAAAGAACTATGAGCCACTATAAGTCTTCCTTCTATACAATATCTACATTATATAAATATCCACAGTGTGTGCTCTAATATAGTCAGTATATACTCCCTGAGTGTATATTTTACTTTTTAATTCCTGTGATAAAATTTGCTGACCAAAGGAAACTTAAGAGACTTTATGTTGGCTTACAATTCTAGAGAGAGAGTTCACCATGATGGATTGACAAAGGGGAGAAAGACCTGGAGAAACCATATCCAGAGCTAGACAAGGCTCTAGATTGAGCAATGGGGCCATGCACCCATCTCAAGAATTTTAAAATAAACTTACTCCTCCCTAAAAAATATAGCAGACAAAGTGGAACAGTAATTGAAAGAAAGGCCATCCAAAGATGGTCCCACTTGAGGATCCATCCCATATGCAGATACCAAACCCAGACACTATTGCTGATGCCAAGAAGTGCTTGCAGAGCATAGACAGATAAAGCTGTCTCTTGAGAAGCTCTGCTAGAGCCTGACCAATACATATTTTGATGTTTGCAGCTAACTATCAGACTAAGAATGTGACCCTAATGGAGGATAAAAGGGAAAGCCTGAATTAGGTGAAGGGGTTTGCAGTCCCAAAGGAAGAACAATATTAAGCAACCAAACTCCCTAGAGCCCCCAAGGACTAAACCACCAACCAAAGAGGACCCATGACTCCACCTGCCTATTTTGAAGAAGATAGCCTTATTTGACATTAATGGAAAAGGAGAGCCTGGGACCTATGAAGACTTGATTCTCCAATGTAGGGGAATTGTAGGGATGTCAGGTGGGAATGGGAGGGTTGATTAGGGAGCACCCTCATAGAAACAGGGTGAGGAGAGATGTAATAGGGTGTTTGTGGAGGGGAAACCGGATTGGGATAACATTAGAAATGCAAATAATTTAAATGTCCACTTTTTAAAAGAGAAAAAGAAACAGCCTCCCTTGAGGAAAAGCTTCCATGAAATCCAGCTGTAAATCATTTTTTCAATTAGTGATCAAGGGTGGAAGGGGCCAATGAGCGTGGTACAGCCCCTCATTAGATTATTAGGTATTAGAATGGGCGAGGATGCAGTAGTGGATTTTGATTGGGCATGTTAATTAGGTAAGTCAAAGGGGGCTTTTGATTGCTGGACTCAAATACATTGATAGCAGGACCTTGCTAGTGATCCTCAGAAAAAAGAAAGTAGCCAAATAAAGAAATACACTTTGAGTGGTGGGGATAGCATTAGAAATGCAATATATCAGGTTTTCTGCAAAGAATAGGCATTTGGGAGGCAAGCGATCCTCTTCAAGACCAAGCTAGCCAATAGACCACACCTGCTTTATATTTTAAAATTTCCTCAGCCTATGCTAAGTTTGGAATTTTGTTCTGTCTTCATAGTCTACCAGAATTATCAACCTGTTGTTTAAAAATGTGAAAATACTTTAAAAAAAGCATTATATTGTAGAGACTAGGAAAGAGAAAAGAGTAGAACATTTATGCCAAGTCCTAGGTACCTGGCTTAGGGATAATTGGTGGACGAAATTGCAGGGAGAAACATGAGAAATTACTGATGACCTCAGATTATAGTCAGGCCTAAAATTCCATCATTAAGGACAACCAGAAAGAAAGACAACAATCAGAAGTTACATGCTGATCATTTTATTAATGTAGGGAAGCTCCAGGTCTGATCCTTTCTGGCAGTGGAAGAACTTTGTGAGGGAGCTGTCTTCTTATTCAATTTCTGAAATTAAAAAAAAAAAACTTTAATATATGCAGGGTACAGATAAAGCATACTATCTCAGTCATTAATAATATGAACATGCTAAAAGGAAACAAAAACAAGAACAGGATAAGATCTGTATATACATTTGAATTCATGAATCCCAGCAACAAGGTAAACGATCTTCAAAAGTAAATGTGTCTTCCTCCCTCAAGCATATAAGACATAAATAATTGTGGAATACTAAATTAGGAGAAGATAAGTCTCCAAAAACATATATTCTCTCATGAATAAATCACTGAGTGTTTAATAAAAAATATTTGATACTGGGTCTAGGACAATGTTACTCCTACAAATTTCGGTTGTTTACGTTCTACAATGTGAAATATAGAGTTGGTTTTTTCCCCACCACCCAAAAGGTGGTAAATATGAGTCATACCTGTCATAGAATTCTGGGTTACTAAGATCCCTGAGGTCTGCCCTATTGGGAACCTTGTGGTGGCCCTTGTGGGTTTCCTGCCTGAGGAGGCCTTTGCTGAGGGCCTCCCTGTGGGGGTGGGCCTTGAGGTCTCTGCTGTGGTCCTCCTTGTGGGGGTGGGCCTTGAGGTCTCTGCTGTGGTCCTCCCTGTGGGGGTGGGCCTTGAGGTCTCTGCTGTGGTCCTCCTGGTGGGGCTGGGCCTTGAGGTCTCTGCTGTGGTCCTCCTTGTGGTGGTGGACCTTGCTGATTCCCATTAGCAGGTGGTCTTGGTTGGAATCCTGTAGAAGGTGGCCTTTGATTGGGGTTCTGGTTTTGATTCTGTAGTGCTGAGAGATACAAGCAAATAATAGATGAGGCTTATCATACCTGACTGTCTTCTCCTTTCTTTCAGTGACCTTTTCATACTGCATCTTTTATAGATTACAACCTTTTTATAGTTTCAAGAAAAGCTCCTGTTAAACCATGGTCTTGGGTGACATGGAACTACACATAATTCAGTTTCCAGACTATTCAGGAGCAAATCCTTGGACAAATTAAAACAACTACATCAGTTGAAAAAGTAGAAAAAGTATACCAGTGTAGGAAGAGTCTAAAAGTCACAGACCATATAGTGCTCACTGAACAAATCCATCAGAGGTTAAATAATCAATAGGCTCAATACTTGTCTTTGAAAATAGTTTCACAAAGAATAGAGACACTGCCACATTTGTGTACTTTTCCATCTGAAGTCATCTTAAATAGAAGCAACAAGGAGTTGGAAGTAGACATTGACGACTCTTGTTTTCGTAAAATAGTCAAAATCAGGACACTGCATATAAACTTTATCTCCAATTAACTGCTCCTGTATTGTAGAAAAGGTAAATTTCTCCTGTTTTCAGAGAATTCAGAACTCTGGCTTATTGTAATTTTTTTCCTTCCCCTTTCATGTTCTTTATGGTTAGAGTTGGAGAATTTTTGTCTGGAACTTTGTGAAACATATTCATTAATTTATAAAAAGAGAAATGACAATACAGGATAGAATTATAAAGCACCCCCTTAATAAAGACAGATAGGGGATTAAAGATTTGATGGTATTTGCTTGATGTTGGTTGGAAAGGGAGTTGACAGATGGTCATTGTGAAACAAATAAAAGAATAGACTCAAAACAGACTTCATAAAAGCGTCTCGCATTCTACATGTGGGCAAGAGATTTTAGCCACAAACTGTTATTTCCTGAGGGAATTATTAACCACTGTTATGAAAATGGACAGCTAGGAGTAATTAGCAGCATCTCTAGTGACTATTTTGCTTAGTGTCAACTACTAAGTCAGAACAAAAACTTTCTTTTGGTTGCCTCCATTTTTCTTAGAATCTTGATGGATACACAAATGAATCATCTATCTGTCTATCTATCTATCTATCTATCTATCTATCTATCTATCATCTGTCATCTGTCATGTATCAATCTTGTGTCTATCATCTATCATTTTTATCTCTATGTAATTTAAAATATTTATCACATCCTTATTTAATTCTTTAACTAAAGTTTATTTTTTAACTTTCTCTCCTCTCAAAAAAAGAAATATGAATAAACATTTGATTAAATGATTAAACACACACTGATAATACATCGGAATATTGAATGAGTGTGGAAAAATGAAAATTGGGAAGATGTTATTATTTTCCTGCATAATAGTTTCAGGTTCATTATTTCAGTTGCCATCCTTCAAATGGCTCTTGTGTATGTTTTTCATTGTCTTCCCTTGACGAACAGCACAGCAAGGTTACTGGAAAATGTAGTTTATTTTAACTACCACAGTGTCTTCAAATCCGAGACCATCCAATTTTAAAAAGCAAAACGCTGTGTGGTCTCATTGATCTCTCAACTCCTGTGATTTTTCCCTTCTCTCTCCTCCCCTGAAATGTTGTCTCCTGCTTTTTAAAAAGAGTCACAGCACCCACACCCATATTCTCATACCTTGACCTTGTTCCTGAGCAGAGCTCAGGGCCAGCAGGACCACTGTGAAAAGGACCACCAGCATCTTGGAAGAGGCTCTGGAGTTTCTCCCAAGTCTGTGCTGGAAGAAGCAGAGCACTGACTTTATAAAGAGGAGCAGAAGAATGACCCCTTTGAAATCCATTCTATGTCATTTCAATCTTAACAAATGAGGAAACCTTGCATCCTTTACTCCACACTGGGACTTTTGCCCAGCAGGATGAAGTAAGGAAGAGCTGCCAGTGTCCCTGTTCTAAATGGTATGACAATAAAAATAAATTAGAGAAAATCACATGTAAGAGAGTAGCCCAGATATTGAAGGTAAGGAATATCAATATGTGAGTATCTCTTTCTATTTGCTGACATTATCTGTATATCACTGTACATTTGGGGAGGACTAGTGTGTGTGCCCATTTGTTTATATTGTCAGTAATATTTTCCATCCAAATTGAATATGGTCAATTTCTTTGATCAGTAGTACATCTTAAACACTCTCATTTATATGTTTCTTTATGCTTACTAGAGTTAGTTAAAGACCGATGACGTTGAGGATATGCATATACAAATTTCAATTGCAACAACACAAAATACTTAACATACTAAGCCTCAATAATAGTGCTCACTAGTGTATTGACCTAACCCAATAAAAAGAAAATTGACTAATAAAACACGAGACTTATTACATCTCTAAAATCCAATCCAAAATGGCATCACAGCACATATGATGTTTACATGAGTCAGTATCATGAATCTGTAATTCAATGATGAGTTGTTTGACCATTTTACATTTTGAAGGTCAATAGAGAGCTCCACTTTCCAAATTGTTCCATTTCAGTTGCTTAAGGCTAGAATTATGAAGCTGAGTATAGCAGCAATTTTCTTGTTCCCATCAGTGGGAAAAATGTATACAGTTATCATCTGTTTACAATGTCAGTAATAGGCTCAGGCCTGAGAATGTAATTCAGCACAGATTATGTGTAACTTTCTGAGAGCACTTCATCTCAAGATGCTCTTTCTGAATATATTATCTTTTCATTTTTATTATTATTCAGTCCTTGATTTTTTATTTCATCTTATTCTTAGACAATTTTGAGGGACCCATATAGAATTCTTTCATTTTTATCTTCACATTAACCATATTCAAAATATGGGCTGTGTCATGCTTATGTTTTATATTTCAATATTTTTTGTCTATTTCTATTTCAAATGTTGTTCACCAGAAGGTTTCTTTCCAAAATATTTTCTTGTGTGCCTAATATCTGTTACTTAAAATAAGTCCTGCCTTTATTGTTATGTCTCAACATTTCTTTCTCTTTATTTTCCTGAAAACTTTATTTTAACAACATACAGCTCAGGGTATCTGTAGAAAGTTTTATGTGTTCCTTATGTTTAGTAGAATGTATGTGGCATTTTTGTCCTACTTCCTTAGAGGGAAGTTAGAGGGAGCCACATAACAGATAAACCTAGACTTGTGACCTTTGTGCATCTTGGGTCACTAGGTTCTGTGCTATGGCTATGAATATCAGTTAGGTCATTTTCCACCTGATTGTGGAGAATCATGTAGGAAGTCTCCCTCTTCAAGGATTATGTGTACTACATGCTATGTTACCCTTAAACAATGACAAGTGTTATGGTTACATTTGTGGAGTAATTAGACATGTACTCTAAAGGAACTTTACTTGCAGTTCACCAATAACTTTTGGTTATGCTGAAAATGAATTTTTTTCCTGTTTTTGTTGAATTAATGAGAAGAAGAGTTTTCTTACAACAGAACGTACTCTCTATTCATCAACACACCATGGACTGTAACTTCCATTAAAATTACATAGCAAAGGAGCCTGAAGGTAATTTGTCCTGTCTGAGTTTTCATAGAAAAGCATCATAGTCAAGAATCAGGCAATGTGCTAGCTAGTACTGAATGTTGCCATGCTTGGAGAGTCACCCTTTCTCTTGACTTTTTGAAAACAGAAACATATCTGTTGATTCTTTTAAGTATCACTCAGCTCAGGACATTTCACTGACCTTCTTAGTTCCTCAATGTGTGAAAGAGATTAGTGTATACTTAAAGAAAAATATCAGCTGTGACCTCAACAGGCACAGCTGAGTCAGGAAATATAAAAGAGCTGATGGTGTGTTTAATGCCTTAAAGAGAACTATAGCTTCCCTTACCTCATATAAATAATATTGAACCTTGTCACCTTAATGAACACCTTCCCCCTCTTTTGAATGTACATCTATGATAGTATGAATATTCATACATATATTTTATACATTAGTTTATCTGTATCTCATATTTAACATCATATCAAGTATATATAAAGATGTTATGAACTTAAAATTTATGATTTCTTTATCCTAAACCTACTCTACTCACTATTAGTTTAATATGGATTAAAGGAAAAGGTGTACATCATGTGGCACAAACAATACACACTTGCAAATGAACTTTGCATCTGCATTTCCAGGAAAAATTTGATGTATGAACCAAGATCCATAGAGATGTTTATGTTCATGCCTTTCTCTTTGATCATATGCGGTTTCCTTGGTGCATGTATGGAGCTGTGTCATCTAAAGTCAATTAAGTTTGGTTACTAATTATTTATTTTCTTTTACACTTTAGCAATTATCATGTGTTCTTTGAGTATTTGATTTACATATATAAGGCCTCTAATCATGCTCACTTATGACTCTCTCCTATTTTACTTTGATCTGTCTGAAGTCTCCCTCCTCTCTACAAGTCCTTGCTTTAGGTTCATATCTTTCTTTTATTTTTGTTACCCACAGCTGTAGTTCATCAGACCTGTCATGTGACTATGTGTGCAGAAATATCCACTGGTTCTTTGTGAGCTGACTAGGGTATATATAGCTAAAAGCAATGAATCACACTTTCGTAAATCCATCAGTATCCACTGAACCCATAGAAGTTAACTCCAGAAGACTTGATCAAGGATAACCCAATCTAAATGGATAGGGGAAGGATCTCAATATGCCATGCTTACCTCAGTTCCTTGGTAGTTGATGGCTCCTTGTATGTGGTTATATTAATTTTCTTGAGTAGTGTGGGTACTGGTAAGTTGCCTATTGTCCACTAGATGCCTCACATCCACTAGGATACAGACAATATTAATTAGACTTAGTGAAATATAAAATTATAATAATGTGAGGAAATGATTTTTGGAAAAGGACATGCTGAGGATCTGGAGATATTGACTGTAAGGAGCTAGCCATGAAAGTTATCAAAAATCAATAAGTTATAACTATTTCAGAAATTAAAAAAAGTTATATCTGCTTACCATTTCACTTTATGTATGTCCTCTTATTTGAGTGACTGTGATGTCTTCTCCAATATACCCCCTTTCTAGCTCCCTGCTCTCTCCACATATTCCAAGTGAAATACAACAAGGATTTAGAAGCCATGAACACCTTCAGAGATCAAAGATGGCATTTGACTCCCTGGTCTGGTTTATTTTACTCAGTATAAGGGTTATCAGTTATATTTCTTTATTGAAAATTTTATAATTTTTTCTTTAGTCCTGAATAGATTTTTATTGTATGTATGCACCTCATTTTCATTACTCATTCAACAGTTGATGTAAACTTAATCTGCTTCCATTTCCAAGCTGTTGTAAGATGGCAGCAATATACATGGGTACGTATTGCTATCAGAAAGTATAAAGTCCTTTGGGTCTATGCATAAAAGTGTTTTAAGTGTGTTGTGTGCTGAGTCTGCCTTTAGTATTGTCAGGAATCTCCAGAGATGTTCATTTTCTTTAATTACTTGGGAGATAGTTGAACCTCCAAACTCAGCTATTGCCCAATGCATGAGGCTTTAATAAATTTCTGTGATCACCATGATCATCAAGACAAATTTATACTATAAAGTATACTTTATACTTCATATACTTCAGTCATATTCTCCTTAATGATCTTTATTTCATTGACTTTCCTATTTTGAGATATTATTTCAGGATAGTCATTTTTTTCTAACTTCAATTAGTATGCTAATATAATCATTTGCATAATGTAACTCATTGCTTCATATCTCTCTTCTGGTAGACTGAGTCTTTTCCAAAGCTTTATAACACAATTTTTGTCTGCCATATACCCTAACTTTGCTCTCAGTTGCCTCAGACAACTTTCAGTAGGAAGCAGAACACTATGTTGCTTACAGCCCACTAACTGTTTTCTTGCTTTCCTAATAACATATATATTTCATATTTTACTTCTTTTGAAGTAGAAACTTAATGGTTCTTTAGAGAGTCAGTTGTATTGGATGTTATTTTGCTGGGACAAATACATTTAGGAGTGTTTTTCTGAAGTGGACACAGGTCAAAGACTAAGGCAGACACGGCGTGAAGAAATAATTCACTGAAGCATACACAGGAGAGAGGATGTTTTGCTAAAGCAAACACATGAAAGGACATGTGATGAAAGATTCTTTACTAACAAAATACATGTATAGGCGCATGTCAAATTTTGTAGTAGAGCTCTTTTTTCAGTACTCCATAGAGAAAAGCATCAAAAAATTTCTGGTGGTGACCTGCAGGTTCTTGCTGCTTCCACGGAGTAGGGTTGATGAGTAGGTTTGGAAGGTATCAGTAAGACTCGATGGATATTGAAGTAAGATGACCTGGGCTAACTGATAAAGCTAGGTGTGCAAAGATTGTGGGTCTGGAGTCTGTGCTGTGATAGGCACAGCCAACAACTTCTGCTGGTGTCCCTGAATGTCCCTCTTGCTGAAAAGAGCTGTCTCTGCTTTGTAGTGCCACCATAGTTGAGCCCTGTTTGCTATCCCAACTCTACCTAATACTTGTGTATCTGTAAAGTGTTTGTGTGTGGACTGAGCTGCCACTGGTAGATTTCCAGAAAACACAGATAGAAGTGAAGTGACTGAGGTATCAGAATAAGCTCCATTTTGTTTTTAAGACTACGTTCTAACTTGCACTTAGAGAAGCAATGCCCCCATCCTTGAGGTCTCAGAAAAATCATGAAATGTCCCTGATAGTAGCAAAGTTGACAAAGCAGCTGCAGCTAGCTGATGACAACAGAGTAGGCTAAGAAAACATAAAACTTTCCCAGGTAAAGATACTCTTTTTTGATGTATTTTGTTCACTCTTTGTTGATTAATCAGGTGCTATAAACCAATTAGCTTCAAGGCCAATGTTCCTTTACATTCTCATGTAATCCTAAAGCTTCAGCTCCCACCCCATCTCTGCCCACTCTAGCATTTTGTTTCCTTTAGAAATCACCTTTTCCTAGATCTTGGAGGCAACTCCTCTAACCTGTTACTTCAGGAAGTTTGTGGATGAAGTTCAAACTTGAATAAAGTCACTCATATGCATGCATCAGAGTTGTGGTTCCTGGTGCTCTCTTTGGAGTTTTTGCAATCTGGGTACAACAGGAGTTTCTCTAAAGAAACCTTCGAAACAGGTCCACTTCTCCCACCCTTTACCCTTTCTTTCTACCACCTATGATGCTTGGTGGGCTACTTGGGATGTTAAAGCATTTAAAGACTATCCTTAAAAATAAGGCTTTAAAAACATTAAACTTTCTCATTCTGGAAGAGTCTATCTCTATGATTATTTCAGTAAACAGTCTTTGTTAGCATATCTAGGTTCTGCTTTGCCTAGATATCTAGAATGACTTTTGCTAGGAATTTTGAATTGCAGTAATGTGGACAAACATGAACATTTTTGATATTTTTTGAAAAAATATATAAGTTTATTAATATATATGCATATATATTCTTTACAAATTTATAATTTTACAATATACATGCATTTATATGTTAAGAAATATAAGCACTTACATATATTTCCTTCATATAGGTGCTACCAAAATTGATAATAATAGAAAACTTTTGTTTGTTATTTACCTTGAGACATTTAATTTTCAAAACTACCTCTGTGGGACGATGATCAAGATGATAGATGATGGTGATCATATTGTTGCTAATGCTGCTTCTCTAAACAGTAAGGTGGGAGGTTGCTGCCCCACAAAATCTCATTAATAATGATAGCCCATTGTGTGCAAAGCAATAAGAACCAGGATGTACACATGTGCTACTATAATCCACCAATTATTTTCTTACAATGTTCAATTTGTTTATTTGCAAGGTGAAAAAATATCATACAGAGATTAATCAAAGTATATAGAATATAGGATAGTATATAGGTTGAGCTGGTAAACTGAAAAATTCTGTCTTTATATCACTAAGTGACAGGAGAGAGGAAGAGAGGATGAGAGCTAGAGAAAGAGTAAAAAAAAAGAGAGGAAGGAAGGAGAGTATGATTGACATTTATAGTACAATGAGATAGTTCATGAGAGGGATATGTGACTACAAAGAGACTGAGATATTATATATACATCTAGTGATGAATTACTTGGTGAAACTTTAGTAGATTTTTGTCAAGAGCAGGATATAATCAAGATTTTGTATTGAATGTATCACCCTAACAGGTGTTATAGGGACCAGTGATGGTTTTGTTTGAAGGCAGATATGTTGTCATTATTATCTGGAGGCTGGTATATTTATCATAGAGAAATATTGGTGAAAGAGAGACACAGAAATCTTGATCCTAAAATCTGCTGTTGTGGACATCATAGTAGGAGACACATGGGTACACATTAAAAAATGGTCAACTATAGACAGTAGTAGGTAGCCACTGAAGTATAACCTGACACTAAATAAACCCTGTATGTTGCACTACAGGAGAAGTTAATGTCATTGCCAGTGAATGTTTTGAGAGGATTTCAAAGGCTGTAATTTCCACCTTATTCTTTTTGTTCCTATGTTGAACACATAATGTCAAAACCTCAAAAGAGGACTATAATTACAAGTAGGGTTGTCTTAAATTCTTTTTAAAAGGTTAGGCATTTATTGTATCATTAATGGAAGATGGCATTTTTTTTTTACTCCTTTAAAATATAGAACTATTTTGTACCAATATAAAACAGAAATTCTGCAAATATGGAATTTTATCAGCTGTTGAAACATTTGTATAAACCAAATATTCTATGTAATTCTTATTATAAAACTCTTAGTAACTTTTAAATTAGCAAAATATACCTACATCAATATAGTCGTGGCAATTTGATTTGAAAGAGAATATATATCTGTAGAGATTCCACCTTACACCAATCAGAATGGCTAATATCAAAACCTCAGGCAACAGCATATGTTGGTGAAGATGTGGAGAAAGAGGAACACTCTTCCATTGCTGGTGGGACTCCAAACTGGTACAACAACTTTATAAATCAATCTAGAGGTTCCTCAGAAAATTGGAAATAGATCTTTCTGAAAACCCAGCAGTGCCACCCAAAAGTTGCCCCACCAAGCCACAGGGGCATGTGTTCCACTATGTTCATAGCACCCTTTTTTGTAATAGCCAGAAGCTGGAAACAACCCAGATGACACAGATGTCCCACAACAAAAGAATGAATATAGAAAATGTGGTTCATTTCTACAGTGGAATACTACTCAGCTATTAAGAAAAAGGACATCCTGAGTTTTGCAGGCTAATCTGTGGAATTGGAAAGTATGATCCTTAGTGAGGTAACTCAGACCCAAAAGGATATGCATGGTATGTACTCAGTAATAAGTGGATATTAGCCAATAAAAAAGTACAGAATACCTATGATACAGTCCACAAAATTCAAAAAGGTCACCAAGCTGAAAGGCCCAAGTGAGGACACCTCAGTTCCAATTGGGAGGGAGAAGAAAGCAACCATAACTGGGGAGGGAGATAGGAACCAGGGAGAGAAAGCAGACAGAGGAGTAGGGGAAGAGGAGTACCTGATATGGTATTAGGTGAGGGAAACGGACTGAAGTCTTGAGGGCCTGCGTGTAGAATGGAAACAGGCAACTTCAGGAGGCAGTAGGTTGGGGGGACCTTCCAGAATGCACAAGAGACCTGGGAGGTGAGAAACCCTCAAGACTCAATGGGAGGGACCTTAGATGACATTCCCAAAAGTAGGGAGAGTAAAGTAATAGAGCCCGACTACAACAGGAAAACAAGGAAGGCATCAAGTGAGAGAGGATATTGCCATACCACAATCAAAACTGACTTATAATTTTTCCTGTCTGAAAGATCTGTGGGTATGGAAATGGAGAGGAGCCTGAGGGAAAAAAAAATAGTTTAAGGCTGAAAGTGGGATCCAGCTCAAGGGGAGGTCCCAAGGCCTGACACTATTCCTGAGGCTATCGAGAACTCACAAAAAGGGACCTATCATGACTGCCCTCCAAAAGACCCAACAAGGAGCTGAAGCAGTCAGATGAAGATATGTGCACCCAACCAATGAACAGAAGCAGCTGAAGCCTGTGGTTGAATTAAGGAAAAGCTGGAAGAAGACCAGGAGGAGGGCGACTCTGTTGGAGGACGAGCAGTCTCAATTAACGTGGACCCCTGAGATCTCTCAAACACTAGACCATCAACCAGGCAGCATACACCAGCTGATATGAGGCCCCCAACACAGGACTTCTGGGTCTGAGTTTAGTCAGAGAAGATGCAATTAACCCTCCAGAGACTGTAGGCCCCAGGAAGTTTAGAGGTCTGGTGGGGTTGCAGGTGGAGGTGGGGATATCCTTGTGGAGACACAGGGTGGGGAGGAGTATGGGATGTGGAAAAGTAGGAGGGTGCACTGGGAAGGGAATGAAATTTGGAGTTTAAAATAAATAAATAAATATTTTTTAAAAAAAAGCATATATATATACACACACATTACACAAGCAGTTTCTAATCAGAAAATAATCTCTCAAGGAATATCAAGCTCGACCAATACTTCAGCAAACTCTAGCACACTGCTGCTTTATATACGTATACACATATTCATGTGTATGTAGAAATGAAAAAAACAGTCATGCATTTGAACACAAAGATTTGAGGGAGTAAAGGGAAATATGAAATGATGAAATTTTATTTCAAAATAATAGAAGTAATATTTAAATTTTTCTTTCCTGACTTTAACAAAATGGAACACGTTACTTCAAGCAATTTTTATAACCACTCTTCATTAGAGGTTCAGATACCACTTATGGTGTTCCTTATATTTCAAAGAGTTAAGACATCATTAGAGTGAGCCTACCACATGTGTTATAATACTTTTCTTATCAGAACACTTCCCATTTACTAGAATTTGGAATCCATTTTCCTTCAAGCAGATTGTCTCTGGCACCTGCTTTTTAAGAATGTCAGTGAGCCAGTATTTTTTATGCTGATTGAAAATATATATTAAATACATTTTAGTACATCAGCCTCAAAAATACACTTATCAGTTTGCCTCAGAGGAATTAAAGTCAAAACTATCATGACCTTCCTTTAAGTGGTTATGTTAAGTGTTTTTCCCTACTATTGAGTTGACAAAGGATTCATTACTCTCTATAGTATAACTAGGAAATAAATTGAACAATTCAGCTTGAGTCCCATGATGGTTGAGTTAAGGAGAATGATGAGCAGATTATAGTTGGCCTTAACCTTTACATTGGTGAGAATTTAATTTTCTTGAAACAATCATAACTTTGCACAAGAAACAGGCAGTATTCACAAACATAGATTGGATGTAGACATTTGTATAAGAGATGAAAAAATCGTTGTTATAACAATGATTCCTCAGATTCGTATGTATGTAGATGCCATGAATTCATCCACTAAACAATGTTGGCAGCTTTGCAATTGTTTCAGTTTGACATATTTCAGTCTGAGATTTGTTCATTGGGAAATAAGGACACACATATGTAAAGATAAATATGAAAATAACAAGAACAAGCTATGTGTAAAATTATTAAAATGGTTATTTTAGACACTATGGAGTCTATGGGAGAGACACATAGTATTCAAAGTCCCAGACGCTTAAAGACTGAACCATTTGTTATCCCTTCTTTAAGAGTTAAAGGAGCTGCTGACTTTGGAACTCCTGAAAGTTTCTCTCATTGAGAGGGAGAGAGAGAGGGGGGGGGTACATATGTCTTCTATACATGGATGCAGTGTCTGTAATGGTGTACATGTATATATGATTGGTTCATCAATTTCACAGGAGTATTTCTAGTCACTTTGATTCCTTAAGCCTCATCAGGCACATGAGAATTGATCATTTTTATCTCCTTTCTATGTTTTCAGCCCTGAAGGCACTGACAGCTAGTACTATTTCTTCTCTCCATTACGCTAATGGAAGCAAGATAGATATGAATCATAAACAGATATCTCAGCCACAGCAGACATACTTATCACTGGCTTGATTCCTAGCCTATTGGTTCTGTAAAAGGCCAGAATGTAGCTGCCTGTGTCCACGATCAACTGGGTTCACCTGAAAGGGGGGCTGGGAATGAAAGATGGAGGGCGAAAAGAGATGAAACCAAGACAAAGTTCTCTGATCAAGGCTCAATGCTTTAATGTTCAGCTCTCAATTTAAAGGGAAAGGCCCCACCAAAACCCTTTCTGGTTTAAGCCAGAGATAGGTGGGATAATTCATTTTTGGTCATGGCTGGAGATATCTCAAGGCAAGCCCAGGGGCAGTTCTTCTTCTAAGTTCCATGCAGCCAAGGTGGATAACTCCACCTAGATCCTATCACTTGGTCTGTTGTGGTAAAGAAGGTCTTTCAGGCCTGCTCACTGCTGGGGGACAGGCACACCAAAAGTCATTATTCCAAAGCAAAGAGTTTTAACCATACTTGTCTTCTCATGGGCAAATAATTTGGAAATATGTGAGGATTCGAGTTTGTGTCTCAAAAGACATTTTATGTTTCCCTTCTGGCTTTGTTGAAGCATTGCCTCATGGTGGTGAAGACAAAATGTAGTAACATTCTCCACAATGACTTAGATGATGTGAACTAAAATAGGCTCTCAGAGAATGCAGGTATGTTGGAGTAATATAGCAACCTTGCATTGTTTTTTTGTATGTAGTTTTCTCTCAGAGACAGCTATCTTCACTGTCAAAAAACTTCCAGGTGGCAATGTTGCTCTGGAATATCTTTGTCAGTTTAACTATTCTGTCTTTTCAGAGAAGGTCACTAAAATGGAACCACATGAAATTATTCACACTCTATTCAATACTATGTTTTCAAAACTGATACCTCACAAAGGATTTTTGAAGGGCATGTTTTTCTCTTTGTGGAAAATATTTTGTCAAGAGCTGAAATGGATAAAATGTGTTTGTTCTCTGAATCTTCTTTATGGATTCAGTTAATGGGATACTCCTAGTCCATCAGAGTTCCCAGGAATGTCCTCATTTTGTCTTAAACTTCTCGTTGGTAGAACATTGACCACTGATGTCATGGACACATTTCAGGCATAATTCATCAGATTGGTGGATTATTTGCTGGATGCTGGCCCTGAGGAAAAGGAGAAGAACAACATTTGAATATTCCCAGTTTACAGGCACAGGACACATAGAGTTTTTCTGGTTTCTTGTCCCTCAGGTTGAATGCAGCCTTTTTTACTGCAAGCTGAGCTACCATCACTCCTTTGGCTTCAGGAAACAGCCTTTGTTGATAGAGCCCAATGTCATATGGGTGCTGTATTAGTGTGCTGGTAACAACATGAGATGAGGTAGAGGTAAGTGTGACTGGTGTCTGTGTAAGTAAAAAACATACAGAAACAAAGTAAAACCAATACTTCTGTTGTCAATTTTCAAAGAGGTTAAAACAATAAATTTAACAACAGAAATATAGAATGTATCAGCCCACAGGGAAACACTACTGAAGGATGTGCACATAGAAAACTATTCATTGGAAGTCATAGAGAAGGAACAGATAGAGTTTCTATCTCTCTCTCTTTTTTTTTTTTTGCCTTATTCGTCTCTAAATCTGCTAGTTTATATATTATTTTTGGGAGTCATTATGAACTAATATGAAGACCACAAGTTTCAATGTATGAAATAAAAGATCTATTGTATTCATGCTAGGTGTTGGAACTGTATTATATGGTAAGTGGATACCTTAGGGATTCATCATACATTATTTACCTTGGGAGTTGCCACAGTCTTTCTTTTGACTTTACAGAGCCCTTTATAAGTGGTATTGTTTTCTGTTAGGGCTTTCATCACGTTTGTTCAATGATGATATTTTTCTTTTGTGATACATTAATCTCTTTGACACTTTTCTGACAATGAAGAATGTCAGAGAAAGGGCACTGGCTGGGTGATATTTAATAGAGTTATTATAGGGAAAGGATGACTAATCCTCAAGATGTCACTTTCATACTCATGAACATGGTCCTTCTGCTTCTTTTATCTTACATGGAGTTTAACCATAAGTCAGCATATGTGTATGACTTATATCCTTGTACTCTGCCCATATAGCAATTATTCTCAACCTGTAAATGGTAACTTCTTTGTGTGTGAAAAGGCCCTTTTATAGGATTGCCTAAGAGCAACACAAATATTTACATTAGTATTCATAACAGCATCAACATTACAGTTATGAAGTAGCAACAAATAAAATTTTATGGTTTGAGTTACCAAAATATGAAGAACATTATCCAAGTATTGCTGCATTAACAAGACTGACAATCACTGCCGTACATGGTCTATAGTATCAGAGACAGGTATGTTAATAAACTGTGGGATATTCCAGGACCAAATAATTATATAGTATATCTAATGAATGCCAAGCTTATCAGATTTTCATAGAGCTAGGGAAAGTTGATGAATTCTGATATATTCCATTTCAAGACCACTCTACTGGTAAAAAACAAAAAACAAAAAACAAAAGCGAAAAACAAAACATAAAAAACCCCAACCTTCTACTGACAAAACTTTTCTAAAACCTTGGGAAACGACACATAATTGTATGCACAGTGGAGAACAGTTATCCACATGCAAGAAGAAGCTTAGCTTTGCATTTTAGGTACCGTTGCCCACTGTATCTTACCTTCCTTAAGCAATTCATAAATTGAAACTAATTTTGTGTCAAAATGAATAATAATATATGATTTATTCAACTGTGAAGTGAAATGAATAGCTGCCTAGGCTAATGATAGTGTCATAGATGAAGAGTTATCTATTACCATATATGATAGAGTAGAAACACTATAAAAGGAAACAACAAAGATAGTTGGCTGGAAATTTAACAACATCTCCTTACTAAATTTTAAAAGAATAGAGCAAGATACTGACAAATAGAAGAGAGGATGTTTTGGAGTGGTACAGAAATTATCCTGTAATATAACAAAAACTAGTTACACAGTAAGAAACAACAGAGGAAAATGGTCAGCAATTTATAATAGCAATGGTTTAGATTAACACAGATGTTAGGGTGGAATTAGTATCATGTAGCAAATACATATATATTGTGTTAAAGACAACCATAAGAAAACCACATAGGATTAGACTACAAGTGGGAGCATGAGCATAATATGACTAAAATTTTTGGTGTGTATTCTACTGGTTTATTCTATTGTATAATCATGATCAATAATGGATTATTTGCAGCAATTGAAAACACTTAAAAGTGAGAAAGTAGAATTCTTATTTGCTGGATATTCTGAAAAGGGATTTGCCTGGAGACATCTCAGAAAGATGAAATCGCATGGGCTCATCAACAGATTGTGTATTTGGCTTATAATGTTAGAACAATCCCAAGACAATTTTCATAGAATTTTTTAAAACAAGGATAGAATATTTTAGAGCTGTATATAACTCTGTGAGTAAAGTGCCTGCCTACTGAACGTGAGAATCTAAGTTCCTGATCCCTCAGAACCCTGCTGAACATGAAAACTCAAATTCTATTCCCCCAGAATCCAAGTAAAATGTTAGGTGACAGGACACACTGCTAAAATACCAACAATGGTAAGATAGGAGACAGAGATACCTGGATCTTTGGAAATTTGCATGCCAACTAGCTTCTTTACATGTGAAATTTTGAGACCAATGTGATATCCAGTCACAAGCAAAAGATGAAATCATATATCTGAAGATGAAGAGCTAAATTTATCCACTGAATAACACATAGTTTACCATACATGTAAACAAATGCACACTACACATGCACAAACACACAAGAATAGAATTTTTAGATACTCTAAATCATCAAGTATTTCTCCTTTAGAAATACTAAGTTAGGAGTTTGGATCAGTCTTTCTGTGCCTGAGTTGGTTGAGGTTGTAGGGCTTCATTTTAACTATATAAAAATGACATCGGTATGATGAAAATCTTACCTAAAAGTCTCACACATTGGTATTGTGAAATAAAATAAATCAAGAAACAGTGTGCTCAGCAGGACCAAAAACATATTTTGTATGCTGTCTTAGTTATTTTATGGCATTGGTCCTCAACTTTCTAATACAGCAGTCCTTTAATATAGATTTTTTTTAATTTTTTCTCAAATCATAATTAATTCACACAGGGGTATAAACACAGAAAGGCAGGATGTGGGGAAGGGAATGACACTGGAGTGTGAGTGTTCAGGGGGAATACAGATATCTTCAGAACCGCGTATCGACTGGGTGAGGGTTCAGGGAACAAGTCGCTATGACTCTGCCTATGACTCGCTTGTCCTTATCTAAGTTGGTATTAATATAGATCTTAGTGTTGTGGTGACCCTCAACCATAAAACTATTCCATTGATACTTTATAACTATAATTTTGCTACTGTTATGAATATCTGATATGCAGGTTTATACCACATTGTCATCTAAATCAAGATTGTGCTGACATGACATGGTATCTACATATTAATATTAGTAAACTTGACTGCCAGCCACAGGATTGCTTTCATTCTGATGAAGTCATCAGCCAAGATGTCTGCCAGCCACATGACTGTTATTATTCCAAGGTATACACACCGACATACTGTCTCTTCTCTTCTGCTTTCTTCTCTTCATTTTTTTTAGTATATCTATTTTTTTTAAACAAAAGTTGAATACAAGTTGCATATATGGTATGATGTAGTAGATCTATTTTTTAAATAACAGTTGAATCCTGGTATACACAAGCAGACTGTAGTAAATTAAGATTACCTATGTGTATTTTTTTTTAACTGTAAATTCTTCTTACAAGATTTAAGCTAATTTTCTGTTACAAGTTTTACATATTTTCCTTAAGAGAATTCTTTTGGAAAGCAGAGAGCACAGAAAATATAGAGATAAAAAGTTTTCAAGATTGGAAACAAGAAATTTCTTAGAGATAAGACACTTTGAGGATCTTTTGCTTTAGCAGTGGCAGAATTGTTAACAATCTTTGAGAACTTGGAAATTCAGTGTGTTATCTGTGGCCATTAATTAAAGTGCAGTGAGGCTAAGCTGTTTGTAGTAAGACAGCAAGGCTTTAACAAAATCTATTAGGATAAGGAAGAAAGGAGATAAATTATAGTAGGAGGAAGAGGATCAAAAACAAAAACTCTGCCGGAAGGAGAGTTCCAATAAACATCTTTGGAGATGTTAAAGACAAGAATTGTAAAAAGGAACTCTGCCAGAGAGAATATTCCGATACCATTGAGGCCTGGGAGGGCATAAGTTAGCTGTGTGATATACCTGCAGGACTTAAATAGGCTCCAGTGAGCCAAAAAGTGAGACAGCAACAGGACAGACTGCTTTTTCATTTTATTAGATATTTTATTTATTTACATTTCAGATGCCATCCCCCTTTCCCATCCCCACCCATGATTCTCATTATAGTTAGAAAAGAGTTTATAGACACCTGTAGGGTATTTGGCATAATCCTAACACCTCTCTGGGTGTCTTAACTTTGCCTATTGAGATTATGGATTTAAAGAATGCTGCTATGTTGAGCTTTGATGCTGCAGATAATGCCAATAAAATAATCCATGACCTGAGGTCAGTATTTCCATTTTGACCAAACCTCAGGAATGGCATATATAGCTTGATCATGTGAGTCCTTCTTGTCCTGGGAATACTTTTATTCGGATAAACTGCTTTTAGGAGGATGTACAGAAGCTCCAGGAGGGAGCTGACAGCCTCGACAACAGGAAGGATGAAAGAGAGAAGTTTGTATTCTGATCCCAGAAATTCAATCAGGGACATCCTTAAGCAGAACTGTTGTGCCTGTTTGTATGTCCCATCAAGGTAACTTCGATGAAAAGAAACTTAAGTCTTTATTTACAATCTCAAGCTTGGGCCACATCCACACCACCGCAGTCTCTGATGCACCAGAATGGTAGAGTGCATCCCTGAGCCTAGTTTCAGGCAACCATTTAGAGAGAAAAGAAGCCAGTATCTAGCCAGACACAGATCTGAGTGGAGGATATTATGGCCTTTAACATAATTGGCTCGTGCTGGGAGCCAAACCATAAATTTAACTTTTGCTCTTCTCCTGATTGGGGGTTGTTAGAAAGTAAAATGTCAGAGACAGGCTTGTAACCAGGAGGAGCAGATTTTTGGCAATTAACCTAGAAACTGACGCTAGATGCAGGTTTTGTTGGGGGAGGGGTGGGGCGCGGTGTAACCTAGAAACAGATGCTAGGTACCAGCCTATTAGTTAACTTGAGTTTAACTTTAGTTCAGGTTCTCTAAAATGGAGTCTGAACCCAAAAGATCTGGTCTCTCAGAACAATGTACTTGTCAGAGACAAATGTCCCAAAGCACAGAGGAGAGACCTCCCTTTCCATGTGGTGTGAGTCCAGTATAAAAGACAAGTGCTTCCTAGCACACTAGTGTGGCTTATGCAGAAGTAGCAGATGACAGGAGCCAGAGGTCCTGAATCACAGTGGGGTCGAGAAGCATCACTGAAGGAAGAGGCAGCTGAGAAAATGGACTTTAGAATTTAGAATCAAATAGAGTAGGTGGCAGAGGCCAAGAGACACAAATGATTCACACATACCTTAGAAGAGTCAAATTAGCAGCTTGCTTTGGTTAGGAAAGGCAGAGTCCCTTGAAAAGAGACTCGATTATGACCCACATGGAGATTTTATCACCAGTATAAACGGATGTTCTCAGCAGCAGATGTATAAACTGACAATGTGACCACTCCAAGATATAGGTACATGGATTTTTTAAAATTGTAGATATGAGGGAGAGAACTTTGAGGGATATCTGGAAGAGTCTAGAGCAGAGAGAAAATTGGAGACTGCGAATGTCCAGCATGGACTTGGCCATGAGAGACGTGGAATGGAACGGAAGTTGAAGAGAGAGGACAAGAAGAGGAAGACAAAAGAGAGAAGTGATAGAGATAGAGACACAGAGAAAGAGACAAAGAGAGACAAAATCACAACACAGAGGGAGACAAAAAAGCAGAGTCATAAGGAATAATGAGTAGGTAGGGGCAGGGAAGCTTCTGGGCTGGAGAAGTTTAAAGTAGAAGAGGAGACGAAAAGAACTGAGAAAGGCCAGGATGCCGGCATAGACTCAAATGTGTAATCTGTTCTGGTGATACTTGATAAGGTCTGGAGATCAGCATGCACATTGTTATCCTAGTTGGCACCAGATATAACCACCTGTCCCTTCTGCCAGTGATAAAAGAAATGACTTCTCTGGTAGAGGGGAACTGGGTTCAGACGTTTCTAAAAGTATTTGCTTCTGTCTTATGTCACGAATTTAGGGAAAAGGAATTTCCTTTGGACTTGACAAACTATAAAATATTTCTGTTAGTTTTTATACTTCTGAGTTAAAATAGCTCATATAGGTACTTCATTTTATAAGACAAGTAGAGCTGTTTTTTTTTTAATTTTTGGCATCACTCCTTTGTGAAAATATCAAACATGCACAATACATTTGAACAAACACAGATAGGAGGGTTTCTTGAGTTTTCTTTGATATTAAATAAATTACATGTCTGGACGTATTGCATCTCATTTTGAACATAAGTTCTTAATTCCAATTATTTTCTATGTACTCCAAACAAGAGCAAAGTTGTTTATATTAAAACTTACTCACTTTGGCATGATATTTGTAAATTATGTTTTATAAATTTACCATATGTAGCAAAGCCTTATGATAAAATTATTTTCTACATTCTTAGAGACTGGATTTTTGGGGTAGGTCTCATGGCTAAAGTTATTAATATACTTTGAAGTCACTTAAGACTGATGACATCCTCTGTGCTCAGTCTTTTTGTTTAACCTACTTTTTTAAAAACAAACAAACAAACAACAAAACCCAGTGTAACAAGCAACTTTACTTGCTTTGGAATTCACTTGTGATCAACTTTGACTACTTATGCTAATAAATAGCTTTAATCTCAAATTATGTACTCTTCCATGCCCCTGACTCAGAACAATGATTATATATTATTTGATGAAAGCACCAAATACAGAAGTTGAAAAAGACCTTTTAAAATGAATATCCATTTATGGATTTTGGATTATAAATAATGATATTTATACTAATATTTGTTAGATGTATCAGCTTGGATCAATTGGAGCCAGAGATTTAATCATAGGTATAGCTTTGATAAAGATTTCTGTAATATATCTTGTAGCTTCCTCATGTGATGCTGTCTACGTTGTTCAATAAGTAGTGAGGCCTTTTGTTAGAGAAGAACATGTAGAGACACAGACACAGATACAGGGACAGATTCACAAAGACAGAATAGACAGATTCTATCAGGTACAGATTCTGAAATATACCACAGAAAGTCAAAGGCCAGACAACATTGAGAGCATGCAGGAGAGAGTTCAAATTTGGACTTTCCATTGACTAAATGGCTCCTAGGATAAGTGCTTTATTTCTTTTCTTCATTTGAAATCAATTGGTAACTCACAATTAATCACTATTTCATTTAATCTATGCAAAGATAAGTACAGAAAATTACATGTTTGAAGACTTCAGAGTTCCAAATTTATATGAATTCCTTATTTCAAGACTTTGTGGATCTTTTTATAGCAGGTACCGCCTTACTGGAGTTTATATGCCCCAAGACAATATACCATGGGAATGAGCACTCAGAAATAGTAAACACAGTGTATATACGTGTTATCTAGATCTGCTTGATACTATTAGTAAGTTATTCACAAATTGTGGAACTCATGTTTTAGAGAAAGGACTTTTATACTGTTTGAATGTTACCAAATGGTTTAAGTGGCACACAAACTTATTTATATTGACCTTAAATCCTCACTGGGAAATATGAAAGAGATAGAAATCTCTTATCTCACTATGACATTTAGAGATGAGTCTTCTGTGGTTTTATTTTATTGTGGTTTTATTTTTGGATAATAATACATAAAAGCCTCCATTAGCATTACTGGTAACTTTATAAAGTGTTAGAAATGACAGACTCACAGCCTTGCTCTCTGTCACTGTCTGTGAAGTGCTGTTCTCTCTCAAAATAGTGTCTATCAGAAGGGCATTTGATGATATGGTACTTTAGTTTATGCCTCAAAAGCAGGGCTAAGTCATACCCCTCCTTTCTGTGTGACTTGTCATATCTCTAATCATGTTAGCAAAAGAAATAGACCAATACACCCTGGAAAGGAACACTATGAAATAGTCAACATATGTTTTATCTAGGTCTGCTTGATTTACTTCTTTCTTATTAATGATCAAATATCTGTTTCAAACCTTACTCCTGCAACCAGATATTCTAAAAAAAAAAAAAAAGTTAAAATACTTTAAAGTTGTAAAGAGTGTTTCTACTCTGTTAGGAATAGTATCTATCATGTGAGATTGATGTAGAATAAAAGCAAAAAAAAAATCTCCAACATCTTAAAAACCAATACTAACATCTCTCTACTCCACTGTAATATTCATATCTAGGTACTCAACAATTTCTTCAAATCAAGCAATGTCTCTCTGAAAATGAATTCAAGCTACAGAGTCCCTGTTTTTGATCCTTTTCTCCATTGCTAAGAAGAGAACTGTCTCAGCAGCAATCAGTATAAAGAAAACATTCACCTTGGACTAGAGAGATGGTTCAGCTGTTAAGAGCTAGGCTCACAACCAAACAAGAAAAGGAAAAAAATAAATGGAAATCACCAATACATTTGACCTTGACTGAAACAAATTGACTGGACTGAGAAGTTCCCATTAGTTCAACAAAGCAGACGTTAATGAATATGTGAGAAGTTTATCAAAAGAGAATTAACTAAAGGAAAAGACCCATCACAAAGGTGAGTAGCAACATAGGCTTGGAATCTTAATGGAATGAAAAGATTGAAAGTACTCATGAGCAGAACCATGGTCTGCCTGCATGTTGGCTGCCAGGATGTGAATTGTTATGGGTATGGGGTCATTAGATATTCACCAATCTGACAATGAATAAGACTTTAATAATAAGGGCATATATTCAAAATTTCTGGTGAGGACTGTTTTACAGCTCTGAGAGGAAAGGCTTCTCCAATGGAAATTTTTTATATCTTAGAGGAAGAAATTTTCCCAATGCAAGTGTTACAGCTCTGAAGGGAAAGGGATTCTGGCTGTTGGGAGCCAAGAAATACCACTAGGTCACACTGCTCAACAAACCACACATCAGAGATTTATTGGGAAAGACTGATAGGAATTGAACAGAAGGCAGGCTTTATATAGGGATTTTTGAGGGGTAAAATTTTTCAGGGCAGAAATTTTCAGGGTAGTGATTGGTGGGATTTCAAGCCAAGCCTAGGGATTGGTGGGATTTCAAGGTCAGGGATTGGTGGGTTTTGGTGAGTTTTCAAATTCAGAAATGGCTTCAGACCTTTTAGGATACAAGGACCAAGCCAGAGACAAGGAATTCTCTAGCTAAGGCCATGACTATTGTTGGCAGAAGGAGTTTAAAGGCAGAACCACAATGTAACAATTTTGGGAGGAAGGATTAACTCATATACTGTCTGGATGTAGGAAAAATTAATTATTGTCACAGATATCCATTAGATGCCACAGTTATTCTAAGCAAGCAAGCCTTTTGTACAAAAGATGAATTCACAGTTAGCCTTTTAGCCTCATGACTCATGGTCTTATAAGAATAGCTGAGTTAGACTTTACAGCAATTAGCATATTTTTTAAGACAAGTCCAACTGCACCCATAAGTTGTTCATCTTAGGCAAATTAGCTGAGATTATTCATTTAAGATAGGAGAAACTTCCTCATGAATTACAAGCTAAAAACAACTTTGTTTTTACAAGTCTTTCCAGCACAATAAATTATCCTCTAAACATGTTTAACGTGACAGAACTATTTTTCTGTACTGTATCGTTCCACCACAAAGAATTAAAACCCATAAAAAAAAATCTGATGACTAATTCCTTAAATTGTTTTATTGGATGTGTCAGTCACAGTCATTATAAAATTGTGATTGAGAATCAGCATGCTGCTGAGACTATCTAGCAGAGTGTTTCAGGATCTTGTTTTTTTTCTTCTACTTATTCTTTTTAAAGTTAATTAACTAATTTACTTTGCATCCCAATCACAGCTCCCACCTCTTCTTTTCTTCCAGTCCTTCCCTCTATCCTCTGCTCCCCACACCATTCTCCAGTCCTTCCTTTCTCAGTAGAAAAATGCCTCCTGTGGGTGGATGTCAATTTGCATTCAAGTTGCAGTAGGGGTAGGCACATTTTTTTTTTCTACTGTGTCCACACAAGGCAGCCCAGATAAGGGAAAGTCCCCCATAGATAGTTAACAGAGTCAGAGATAGCCTTGACTTTGCTGTTAAAAGTTCAAAATGAAGACTAGTATGCACAGCTGTTATTTATGTGTAGACGGAATAAGTCCGCCCCATGCATGCTCTCTTGTTGGCAGTTCAGTCTCTTTAAATCCCAGTCAGTCCAGGTTTGTTGATACTGTAGGATTTCTTGAAGTGTCCTTGACCTCTCTGACTTTTTCAATCCTTCAACCTCATTTTCCACAGGATTCCCCATGTTCTATCCTATGTTTGGCTGTGAGTCTCTGCATCTGTTTCCTTCTGTTGCTCAATCTTCTCAGATAACAGTTATGCTATACCTGTCTGCAAGTATAGCAGAATATCCTTAATTGTTTCTAGAGTGGCCCCAATCTCATATCATGGGTGTCAACTGGGCCAATCATTGGTTAGCTTTTTCCTCAGTTTCTGCTCCATCGTTACCACTGCACCTCTTAAAGGTAGGACAAATTTTGGGTGGAAGATTTTGTGGCTGGATTGGTGTTCCAATCTTTTCATTGGAAGTCTATTGTGGTTACTGGAGATGGAGATGTCCATAGTCCTCATTGCTAGGAGTCTTAGCTAGGGTCACTCTCAAAAATTCCAGGGGAACTTCTACTGTCCTAAGTTTAGGAGTCAGAGACAACAGACTTATGGGTTCCAGGCTATCCTGGTACACATTTTCAAGAGTATTTCTAATGGGAACACAAGGGAAATTTAACTATTTTCAAGACAGGCAAGAGATACATTAGAATACTGTAGGCAGAACTTAAAAGGATATCAGCGAAAACTCTAGGCTAGAATTTCAGTGGAAATACAGAAAGCTGAGATCACTCATAAGGTTTCATAGAAGTAAATGAACCTCTACTGGGAATTAGACTGAATGGCATTTGTTACCTCATGGAAAAGAACTTACTTTCAATTTGTCCATGGTTTGAAATTTGTGAGAGATTAATATTAAAATGACAAGACCAATTGATATGGTGGAATTTCAAGGTGATTCAGTGCCTAAATGGATATAAATTAGTTTAACTTTGCTTGTAGTAAGAATTGTTAACGTAAGTCTGAATAAGAAGTTTGAAAAATTCACAAACCAGAGTAATATTGTTATAAGTAATCATAGTTTCTGAAGATATTGTTACCTTAAAAGAAAATCAAATGGTTTGCATATAGATTGCAGAAGATGGCGTCACAGGATCAAGAGCACAGAAACATAAAATCACGTGAAATACTTTCCTTTGAACAGAGCAAAGTCAGGGTGTTGTGCCTCAAACGATCACCTAAGAGGGTAATTTTCAGATTCAGCTCCCAAGTAAGTGAAAATTTTATTGCTATGGTCTCATGGTCTTAGGGCCTTCACTTGAAAACTGAATTTGAATTATACATGTGAAACTAGTTTTGTTGGCATCCAGAATGCAAGGTTATGAGGTCACAAAGAACTATACTGAGATGTCACAGGAAGTCTTAGAGGCCACGTAGTGTAGGTAGTATCAGAACTCTTTCCAGTAGTCTGGAGAGAGTGATAAAAGAAATCCTGGAAGTGATTAATGGTAGGAACTTGGAAAATCTGAAAAAAATAAAAGATGATAGGATATCTGAGAAAAATTAGTTTTAGGAGAGTCCATATTTGTGTATCTGAGATTAGAAGCATGAAGGCAAATTCCACAAGTTTATAGAAAGAAGGAGGAAATAAAGGGGTTACTCGGGCATCTATTACCCTCCAGTAGTCATTTGTGCACACAAGTTGAAAACTATCCAGGTTAAACAAAAACAAGTGAGACGGAAACAAGAAAAAATGTCATACTTAATTGTATAGATAGATGCGATTAATATGTGTTCAGTAAATTTTGTGAAATGCACAAAAAATCTAATATATCTGAGTATAATGTTATTGCTTTTAATTTTCACTGTCGAATGTATAAATACCCAAAGTAAAATAAATATTAAATCAAATACTTGATGTAAAAATAGGTAAATAATAGATCATATCAAAAAGGCTCAAATTAACTCCACCTTAATATCCATCATGCTTATGTGGAATATATTTGAATTTAGATAAAATGTTGGAGGCAGCAAAATGTAGTGACAGATACTTAAACCAGAGAAGTTGATTGGCACAGCCAAATTGTGAGCGATACCATCCTTGTTTACATAGTGAATTCCAACCCACAAGGGTTACATAGTAAGAACTTGTTTATATGGACACACTAGAGAGAGAGAGAAAGAGAGAGAGAGAGAGAGAGAGAGAGGGAGGGGGGGAGGGAGGGAGGGAGGGAGGGAAGGAAGGGGGAGAGAGAGAGAGACAACAAGAGAAAAAGAGGAGAGAGAGAGAGAGAGAGAGAGAGAGAGAGAGAGAGAGAGACTAAAGCAACAAAAGCCAAGAAGAAATTTTGTAAGCATATAAAGAGAACTGAGAATCAGTGAGAAGGTTTATAAGAGAATCAGGTTAGAACCACATTCATGTCTGAAATCTGGTTCTGTTGTAGAAATTATAAGAATCAGATGCTATGTATTTCTTGTTTCTACAAAATGATAAGACAATGAAAATAATTTATGCCATTTTCTTTATTCTGTAAAATAAAGATCAGCCTGATAGTAACCCACAAATTCACATGAAATATGTCTCATTGGTAAAAGGGGAAGAGAAGTTTTCCAAAAACATCCATGAAAAACAGACATGAATATTCTTTATATATATATATAATTTATTTTTTCAAATTGTAATTTATACTCATTCACACAGGGGTTATAAACACCAAAAGGCAGGACGTGGGGAAGGAGATGACACTGGAGCGTGGGTGTTCAGGGGAAATACAGATATTTTTCAGAACAGGGTATCTGCTGGGTGAGGGTTCAGGGGATAGGTCACTATGACTGCCTATGATTCACTTGTCCTTATCTAAGTTGGTAATATCTGCCAAGGCTACCTAATTACAAGGTCTATGACTACTCAGGCTGATAAATTGTCATAAAAACTGCCTGTTTACAATAGCTTATAGCCATCTGTTTCAGTGTTTATCCACAGAGACCCAAGACTTGGTGTTAGTATACATCTATGACAGGCCTATTGCTGATTTTAGTCCTATGGCTGATTTTAGGCCTTCAGTGTATAATCAGGGATGCCCCTGACATCTCCTCCCTTCTCTAAGTATAGACAGGCTGTGGCAAATCTAATCTTTCGAAGGCCGGGATACAGGCCTGACCTCCAGTAATTGAAGGGGACCTTGTAATGGCTCCAGTCCCCCTGGAATATTCTAATTGTGTACTCACACCCTCCATCCATCAAGAAAAGAGACAACACAAGAAGAAATTGCATATTGGGTGTTTATTGTGAAACTGAAGATATAGTTTAGCTTCCAATGATGTACTTTATTTGTGTAACTCTTGATGTGTAGCATAGGCCAGTCTTGCATTCAGGCTTTTGAGTATTGGGATGACAAAGGAACAGCTACAAGCACAGTTCCAGTGACATAACTTCTGATGTGTACTTTCTTATTTCCTATATACAAATAAAAAAGAAAGTCAAGAAAAATCATAGATATGGATTACTATAGGAGACAGTTTCTGACTTCTGCTGCATTCACTAACAAGAGTATCAAGAAGCCTCATTTCATTGCTTTTCCTCTCTTTCCCTCTTCTTTGTTGCTAATAATATTTCATTTGCTCATATTAGTCACCTAACACATTATGTTCTTTCAACTGTAGCTTTTAGCATGTGGAAATACAGGTTATCTTAATTTATCTTTTAGTTGTTACTTAAAATGAAAAGTCATGTTATAAAGTATTCATTGTTAAATGTAACAGAGACATTAAAATGCATACAAGCATCTATGAACAGGGTATAACCAAATTATTATGGCATGACTGTATAGTAGATGCTGTACAACTAGAAAAAATAGTGAAGGTGAAGAAGAAAGCAATAGAGTAAGGATAATAGAAGAAACATATAATTGGAGAGAAAAATAAATTTGTGGAGAGAGAAAAATGAAGAAAAATGAAAGTAAGATTTTTAAAGTTAAGTTAACTGATATAGGATTTTCCTAAAATATACATTATTTAAAACAAGCAGTAAATATTTTTACATAACTTATGAGATAATTCATAGGGAAAATCTGATGCTTGAACACTCCGAAGACAATAAAAATGTCATTCTAAATGAGTTTTTCAGGGAGAGATGAGAAGAGTTAAAAATAAGACAGAAATTTAAAATTTAGCAGCATATTATTTTTTGATGTTAGATTATTATTTTATTCTTCTTTTAGTTTGAGGATACATCAATAAATCAAGTTAACGTTTGAGTGTCTATTAGATACACAAACAGGTCTTAACAGAGACATTGAATCTGAGTGCTTTTGTGTGAAACAGAGTTAAGGGTGTTGAAGTGAAGGGGTAAGACAGAAAGTCAGTGAGACTGAGAAAGGAAGCAGAAACTTCAGAGTAGAAAGCAAGTCAAATCAAAACTGGCAAAAAAAATCACATTAAAAAATGACTACATTGGAACAACACTTCAGGACAATCAATATTGTTTAGAAGAACTTTTAAAAAGCAAAGAAAATATTGGACTACAAACATTTAGAATTGTGTTTCCGTGATTCTGTAGGTTTGCATATTCTCAATTCATTTTAGGGCTCTATAAATTTGAAAAGTGTTGGAACTAAGGTCTTCACTGAGTGAATAAAGCATAACTCTAGCAAACACTGAATTTAGATTAGTGAAGTAGCTGGCCTTATGCCTTTGTTCTTTGATTTTATTGGAAAAATGCTAGTGCTTTAATGGGGTAACATAGCATGAAATTTTTGGAGTTATATATGATTACCTGTTGCTGTGGTGGCTTATGTCAGTAGTCAGGATGAGAGTGAGATCCTATCTGATTGTCTCCATCTTGCTGTGGTGTATGTTGATGGTCAGAGTGAGGAGGACGAGGCCGTGTCTGGTTGCCTTGGCTAGGGTGAGGAGGAAGAGGATGAGTTTGGTTGCCTTGACCTGGTCGAGGAGGACGAGGCTGAGTCTGGTTGCCTTGATCAGGTCGAGG
>NW_021604792.1:9654912-9676722 GCF_004785775.1 Grammomys surdaster
GGTCGAGGAGGACGAGGCTGAGTCTGGTTGCCTTGATCAGGTCGAGGAGGACGAGGCCGTGTCTGGTTGCCTTGATCAGGTCGAGGAGGACGAGGCTGAGTCTGGTTGCCTTGATCAGGTCGAGGAGGACGAGGCCGTGTCTGGTTGCCTTGGCTAGGGTGAGGAGGACGAGGCTGAGTCTGGTTCCCTTGACCTGGTCTGGGAGGACGAGGCTGTGTCTGGTTGCCTTGATCTGGTCTGGGAGGACGAGGCTGTGTCTGGTTGCCTTGATCTGGTCGAGGAGGACGAGGCTGTGTCTGGTTGCCTAGGTCTGGATGAGGAGGTCGAGGCTGAGTGTGGTTGCCATGGCCAGGGTGAGGAGGATGAGGATGAGTCTGGTTACCTTGACCTGGTCGAGGAGGACGAGGCTGTGCCTGGTTGCCTAGGTCTGGATAAGGAGGTAGAGGCTGAGTATGGTTGCTATGGTCAGGGTGAGGAGGGCGAGGTTGTGTGTGGTTGCTTCCACAATGTGGTCGTCTGTGTGGGTGGTGGTATGGAGGATAGTGAGAATGGGAGTGGTTATTTCCACCATAGGGTGGTCTCTGTTGGAGTTGGGGAGGTAAAGTGTATGAATGTGAGTGGCTGCCTTCACTATGAGATGCTCTTGCTTGAAGGGTTTCTGCTGGACTTCAACTGTTATCAGAGGGTCTTATTGGGTGTTCTCTAGGACTTAGTCTCATGAGTATGTGCTCATCCTGATCCTTTGTCTCTGTTTACATATGATACACAATGTAAGAGACTGATATCCCTTTGTATTTGTCTGACCTCATCCCACATTGCCAGTCTAGAACTATTTGTCAGAAACCAACTACAGTCATGTCCATTTCTTAGTCTTGATAGCTCCTCTATATGCAGACAATATGGGTGGATTCTTAACTAAGCTCCTGAGGCAAGTAGTTTTCCTTAAATTTCTCCACAACATGTGATGTTAAATTAAATATATTACAATTCCCAGGAAACAAAGTTGTATATGGTAATAAGAGGCTTCCTTTGTACTTCAGTCTCACTTCATGAACTAGCATTGAGACAAAAGATAGTTCTTCAAGGATCTATAAATACACAAAGTGAACAGAGAAAGACAAAAACAAATCTCCCCACCAGATTCTTTCAGTACTCACACTGAATATTGTTCCCTATTACCAATAATGAGATTTTGTCGAGAAACAGAAAGAGAGCAGAAAAAGGATTTTCTGTTCAATATTTACAATAAAACTATGTAATTTTTAGGGAAATTCTGAGAAAGAGTGAAATAGCTTAACAAGTCTTGCTGCCATGGATGAGTAGTCTTTGGATCTGGAAGCTGTTTCTCAGCAGTCAATTCTCCTTTGGGCAACATGGAAGCTATGATTAGAATAGAACCCAAGCTATACTGTTATTCAAACTCGTGTCACCCAGAAGTAGCAGTATGGAAGATTTGCATAAATTATTATACCTCACATTCATTAGTTACTACAAATTTTAGATAGCTATAGTATAATTTGGAGACCTGAAAATCTCAAAAGTAGAGGACATTGAAAGACAAACTTGGCTGTATCAAAGAATAAAAAGGAAGTACCATCATAGTTGACTTCTATGAAATAATATGCATGTGAAAGCTAATTTCAAAATAGTATACTAGATTTCTCAAGAAAATAAACTGAAATGTATTCATCAATTTTTAAAACTCAAAAATATATGATAAGGAGATATAACTTCTATCCATCATCTCACTAATCTATGTGAGCCTGTCAAACACACTCTGAAATGTCTCAAAAGAGAGGACGATACAGAAAAACAGGAGTGTGATTAATGAATCTCAACCACCTGCCTAAAAATGAAGCCTACATTTTGCCATCCTAGAATTCTTTAAAACTTACAACTTGTATTTGCTATATTTATTGCAAGGCCAAGTTTTGCTATATCATTATGACCCTTTTCTTCACTATTTCCTTTCCTTATGTTAGCATGTTTTTCCAAGAAGAAAATAAAGAAGTAAACATCTAGAAAATAAAGAAGTAAACATCATGTCAAATGTACTACAGTTGTATACTGATTTTCTGAATGTGAATGAGAGTAAAAACCTACTGGTAAGTGAAGAGCTATAGGTAACCAATGGCTGCCAAAAGAGGGACAGGCGGTTTTCTCTATGGGTGAATGCCTGATAGGTTATCCAAACGCAAGTGGTCAGCCTTAACCCCTCTACATGCCTGCAATATTTGATAGACTTCTCTTTCTTTCTCTCTTTTTCCTCTCTTCCTCCCCTCTTTCCTCTCCTCCTTTCTTTCTCTCCCTCCCTCCCTCACCCTCCTCTCTCTGTGTAAGTGTGAAAGCATGTGCAACAATAATAAGGAAGACATGAATATGAGAGCGAGTAAGAGAGAAACATAGGAGTACCTGGGAGGTGGGGAGGGAGAGGAAAAATTCAGTCTAAATAAAGTATTCATGTATGAAATTCCAGCATCAATTTATAAATTCAAAACCATGTAAATTTAGCCTTAACATGTTTCTTTATGTATAAAGGGTCATTCTTGCTACCTGATTCTCTATTTTCTTAGCAATTTTGGAATGTGTTTATCTCTTATATCTGTCCTGCACCTATTATGCAACAAGACTAGTTTCCGCAGTATACATAATACGTTGATCATATTTGTAACCACTATCCACTTCCCTTTTTCCTACATTATGGTTTTCTTAGCTCCAGACAAAAATCCACTCCCAACCTATTTTATTATACCTTCCTTTGAGCTTTGAACTGAGCTCACGGTCAGCAGGATCACCGTCAGCAGAACCACCAACATCCTGGAGGAGGCTCTGGAGTTGTTCTCAATCCTTTCTAGGAGAGGGAACAAAATGAGGCAGCTCTAACTTATAGAGACTCAGAACAATGGAACTTTTGAGTTCCCTACAGGGTGACCTAAAACCTGGCAAACAGGATTCTTTGCATCCCTGACTTCTCTTGGGACCTAGCCCATAAAGTAAAATGGTTAGGAAGACTGTCATTGTTTTATCTATAAAAGGTATGGCATGTGACTTCAGAAACAAACATTCTTTGAAGGAATATTGGGTAAGATACCAGTATATATATATTCAATGTAAAGTCTTGACATAATTTGAACTTCAGTCTGTTTTATGAGACTGAGTCTGTTCTTCCAATATGTGTTGTTGGGAGAAAAGGATATTAGTCACCAACATTCTCAAATTTCAAAGGGAAGACAGCAGATACTTCTGACAATCTTTATAGCACTTATTCTATCAGTCATATTGTATGTGTCCTGTATACATGATATATGGTCACAATTTTTATTAATGCAGCAGTCATTTCAACCCAGGTCTCAAATTCATTAGGATATCACACTTGAACACATGGTAAATGAAGGTAGATACTCATTCTATCTAATATACAAGGTATTTAGGCTCTATCCCCAATCAGTGCTCTAAAGCACCAAGGCTTCACTGATATTCATGGGGTTTATGGTAGATAAGCTAGCTACATAAACCACCAATAGGTTAGCATAACAGTCCACTTTCCTTTTCATACTACACAATTTTAGGTCTAATAATTCAGAGTACGCTCCTCTTTATGAGAGATATACTGTAAGCTTTGTTTTGATCTCATTCTTCTAGGAAACTCTTTAATAACCACTGCAGATATTGATCTCAAATATACAGATGAACGAGGTGGTCTGTTGTCTTCTGTAAAGTCCAAGGTGCAGTGAGTCTGTGCAGTAATATTCTATGCTATTTTCATATTTTGGCCTATAATGCTGAATTCTTTCAGAAATATTCTGAAATATTTCTTCTCACCCACCTTGTACTGTAGTCCTGGCACTGTGCTCCACAGCAAATTACAATGATGTATTTAAGCCTCGTTTCCTGAACTCTTTTTCCCCACATGTTGAGAATTATTGGCAGGAGTCCCTCAACATCTAGGAGTAGAAATTGCCTGAGGTCATACATATCAGGTACTGGCCGAGAGATGTGTGTGAAAATTGTATTCAGTCAAATAAAGTTGGTTCTTGAAAGTTTGGATTTAATTCCTTCTCTATCTTTCAAGAAGATGTTGTTCTTTATATGGCTTAAAATTCTCAAACTATAAGACTGCCAGCAATTTAGCTGAGGTGCTAAGGAATAGAGAACAAAAAGCCCTGAATCTTGTAATCCAATGCTTCCACCCCCATCATTCTATTTAAATGGCTTGTGTCAGAGAATTAACTCTGAGAAAAGGTCTTCACTAGGTACTCAGTATATTGTAGTACTGTGATCTTTAGCTTTCATAGCCCTGAAATGTAAAAAACAAACGTATATTATTTATAACAAAGCACTCTGGCTGCCCTTCTTGTTATTTAACCTAAGATAAGAAGAACAAGAAATGTTGCTAAGAATTAGAATGTAACTAACTCTAGTACCTGTCCACATAGACATGGGTTTTAAAAGAGGTAGTGGTTAGAGAAAATGTGAGTTTATATTGCCAGAATTCCCACATAATAGTCATTTACAGTGTTTTACACGAGCCACATTCTAGTGACTATTCATTGGAATTAAGAAACTGCTATACATTCTGATTTCCTAACTGCTATTAATGTAATGATGTACATCTTCAAGCAAAAGTGTTGTAGTTACACAGTTCTCTTCAGCAGAAAGAAATTTCTAGCCTTTGAAGAAAAACTGTGAATGTGCATGCACAATTCTCTTCAGCAGAAAGAAATTTCTAGCCTTTGAAGAAAATCTGTGAATGTGCATGGGAGCCACCAATTAATCACTTGAACAAAATCTCTATCTTAAGATTGTTTGCCTATGTTTTTTTTATATAGCTTTATAAGCTATTAGGGAATCTTGTTATGATTTGAAATGTCATTTGAAAGAAGTTTTGATTACATTCTTCTCTAAGAACTCTTAGGAAAAATAATGAAAAGTTAATAGTGCACCTGAAATTCTTAAGACTCTAGTCATCTAAGGCTCTAGACATTTCTCTAGAGAAAGAGAACAACACATCCTTCTCCAGCTACAAATCTTTGAAGATTAAACTTCCTCAAGGCCTGGAAGAATGCTCAAGAAGAATGAAATAAGTAAATGGAATATACATATACATCTTCTAATAGGCATTTTTTAAAACCAATCCCTTATGCTTGCTAAAAATTCACATATACTGATACTACAAGAATCAAAGAGCTGGGCATAGTTTTACTAACAGTTTTACTCTCAATGGAAATACAAAACAAAAACACAAAAACAAACACAAAACAAAACAAAACTGGAAAGCACTGGGACATAGCAACAGGAACGCAAGCCCTGGAACTTGCTGATTTCTAGTCTGTAGATTCCCTTTATACCAGACTTAGATGAGCCTCGGTCATACCATACTGAAAATAATTTTTGCTATATTTACAGTAGAGTGTTTCTGAAGGTTAAATGACATGTGGTAAATTGGTAGTAGTTACTCCATACCATGAGTAAGGTGTTATATCAGTAAATCCTTGGCTTCACCAGTATTAGAGTAGGTAAGTAGTCATATTTAGAATGTATTTGAAACATAGACCCAACTCAGCTTTATAATTGTGCCTGAACTAAATTCCCTTAACTGAGTGACAATTGGGAGGTCTTCAGGCTGATTTTCTTTTAGAGCAGATCCTATCTGTAGGCTGGAAGAGCATTATCTCACAATAAGACTGAATGTAGATGCATGGACGTTAAAGAGATTATATAAAACACCCAAACAAGGAACAGAAGCTGGGAATCCCTGAGGTTAAATCCCTGAGGCGGACCCCTTAGGAAGAACAACAGTCTCAACTAACCTGGACCCCTGAGATCTCTCAGACACTGAGCTACCAACTAAGAAACACATACCAGCTGATATGAAGCTCCAGAGACATATACAGCCTGGTCTGGCCTCAGTGAAAGAAAACACACCTAACCTTCAGAGACTTGAGGCCCCATGGATTGGGGAAATCTGGTAGGGCATGGGGTGGGGTGTAGGGTGGGGTGTGATTGTGGATGGGGGTGGAGTTTCGAGTTGGGGAGGGAAATGGGGACATCCTCTTGGAAACAAGGAAAGCTGTAAGGGATGAAGTACAGTCAGAAGGTGGACCAAGAGGGGGATAACGACTGGACTGTAAAAAAAGATTGAAGAATATTTTTTTTTAAATTTTAAAGAAGAAATTATATAAAGAGATGGTTAGACTGGGACCCAGAAAATATGACTGTGACTGTGCCTTAAAAAATAAGATATAGGGGTTTCTGTGTGCCTCTCTGGCATCTGATTACAAGGTGAGGGTGGGCGTGAGGGGGCTCTCTATCTTGCAGCCAGTGTCTATGGTCTGGCCCAAAGTGTCCAGCTGCTCCAGACTGAACCCTGGTGTATGGCGTCACAGGAGTAGGCTCCCAGGTCCCAAATAAAGGGACACCTCCACAGATCTTGGCCAGGTGTAAGATACCCTGTTCCAATAATGGCTACCACTCGACATGAATCAGTGGCTGGAATTGGTGTTGGTGCCTCCTGTATGATATTCAAAGCCCGAGATCTCCACAGTGACCACTCTGTGGCCCTCAACTGTGTGTGAGTTCCTAATGGAGCAGCAGCTGGAGGAGGACTTCCCATCAGCACAGTTCACGAGGTATTCTTGCTAAGGACGTTGGAAGCCTTTGAACCTCCCAATATTATATGGCTGATAGATGTCTGTGCTACTTCCAGAACTGATAGGGACATCAAGATCACCCTAGTATTTGAGCATTTGCCGTAGTATTGAGGACCTAAGGGCATACCTGGACAAAGCACCCCCACCAGTCTTGCTAGTTGAGACCATCAAATATCTGACGCGTCTAAGGGTTTCTAAGAGGCCTAGAATTTCTTCGTGAAAACTGCATTGTTCATTGGGACCTTAAGCGAGAGAACATTCTAGTGATGAGTAATGAGACAGTCATGCTGCCTGATTTGTGCCTAGCCAGAATCTACAGCTACCAGATGGCCTTCATGCCTGTGGTTGTTACACTCTGGTACTGGGCTCCTGAAATTCTTCTACAGTCTACATATGTATCACTTGTGGACATGTGGAGTGTTGGCTGTAACTTCGCAGAGATGTTTTGTCGGAAGCCTCTCTTATGTGGAAACTGTGAAGCTGACTAATTGGGCAAAATCTCTGATGTCACTCGATTGCCTCCAGAAGATGACTGGCCTTGAGAGAGAGGTATCTTTGCCTTGAGGAGCCTTTGCACCCAGAGGGCCAGTGCAATCAGTGGTGCCAGAGATGGAGGAATCTGGAGCACGGCTGCTTTTGGAAATGCTGACCTTTAACCCACATAAGCGAATCTCTGGCTTTCGAGCCCTGCAGCACTCTACACAAGGAGGAAGGTGACCTGGAGTGAGAAGAGTGGGCTGCCTTTCCCTGTTTTCAGACATTCAGTGGAGAGAGCCTCGCTGAACCCGCAGCCTTTATCTTCCCGTGAGGCTGTGCAGAGTACTCGTTTTTTTTACAGAGAATATTTTAAGCCTTAAATGACAATTCCCCACCTCTCCTTACCCTCTTGCCCTCCTATTTCTCTACAATAAAAGGCAGGCGTATCTGTCTTCTTCCCTCCGTGATTTATATTGGCATCTTTTTTATACAGGAAATCAAAACAAGACAAGGGACAAAAATAAGATATGTGAGCACTCAAGGAGATACTAGGGTTACATGTCTAAGAGAAAAGCCCCATGTAAAGACCTAGCAAGGACGCTATCGTCTAAAATCCAAGATCAGGCATGTCAAGAAAATGAATGTGTGGCCAGTAACGTCGACTTCTGATATTGAAAACTGAAATATAAATTTCTCTTGATAATTTCACCAAGTCAACATTTTATTTCAGACATAGCAAACTGAAAAGGATGAGAACAGGAATTGAGATTTGGAACCTGTGAAATGTACCTATTTTACACATTCACTCAAAGCTGCTTTCACCTACACAGACCTGACTGCCCTGGTGCAGGGTACTTCGTTTTGCTCCAACTTTCCTGAAGGTCTCACAGGTCCGCACCTGTAGAATGGATTTTGTTGTGTTTGGAGAGTTCCTAGGTGATATTTTTCTTTCATAATACACAAATCTCTTTCACACTCTGCTGAGACTGGAGAAGGTCAGGAAAAGGGCACCAACTGAATGATATTTGGAAGAGTCAGAGACTGTGTTCCAGACTCATCAAATTAAAGATAAATGGACTTCCTACAGGACTGCAGTTTCCTCCACTGCTTATTTGATACACTGTTTTCCATTTCTGTTCCTCTAGCATCTTGATTGTCTTCCCAAATATGGTATGCAAAAATCAAAGACATTCATAAAAATAAATATAGAGACATGGAAAGACCAAATACCTATAATTTCTTCTCATAAAAACAAATGAGCCCAGAGAAAATCAACCATTTTTAATTGAACAGAGAAGAAATGTCAAGTTGTAAAATATTCTCTATTCAGAATGTATGCATGACAAGTGTCGTAAAAGTCACCAGCCTGGTCTTTGTGTAGTTGTTAGATTATCTATAGAGAGACCCGCTGTTCGGTTATCTTTATAGTAATAATCTCTATAAACCACAGAAGTGCAGGACTCGCCCTTGTGTGCAGAGCATAGTACCCAGCAGAAGTTCATACTTGACAAGAATACATGTTAAGAGTCACATGTCTTTATTAGAGAGTCCTCTGTTGTGAATTCTCTGCTTAGTTCTATACCTCATTTTTTGGTTGGGTTGTTTTTGTTTTGTTTTAGTTTTGTTTTTGGGGATTTTCTTTTCTTTTTTTCTCTTTTTTTGGAGGTTATCTTTTTGAGTTCTTTATATATTTTGGATATTAACCTTCCATCTGATGTGGGGTTAATGAAATTTTTTTTTCCAATCTGTAGGTTGCCGATTTGTCCTATTGACTATGTCCTTTGCCTTACAGCAGCTTTTCAGTTTCATAAGGTCCCATTTAACAATTCTGCAGTGAGCATGCAGTGATCATGAGGCAAGTGTACAGTAAAACTGCAGAGTCCATTTGTATTCCTGTTTGTCTTTGGGTGAGTGTCCTGTGATAAATATGAGGCTGCCATCTTTTCCGTCTTCTTTGTCTTTGTCTCCTCATTTTCAGTTTTGGTCAGGATTCACCCTGGTACCTCACATAGGGGCTGGTTTCCCAGGTGGTGGTACCAGGGATTTGCTTCCAAACACCTTTCCCTTCCTGGGTACACCATCCAGGCATAAGGTCTTCGAGCTATATTGAGGGAGTCCCTTGCTTAGTACATAATGACTTTTATCACCTCTTCTGTCATACTTATTATATGTGTTAGTGGTTTGTTTCCTTTGTGCTTGTCTTCATGGGTTCTCTCCCCTCCACCATCAAGGAACTCAGATTAAGGCTCTGAAAACCCTTGAGGTTACTCATGGTGTCAAGGTTAAGACTCATGATCTGGACTAATTTCGGAACAAGGCTGCCATATTGGGCCCCTGGATATCCCCAGAGAGCATGTGGGACCCTGACCTCTGGATGCGTGTTCTCTTTTTTGCCTGCAAGTGCAAGGTACAGTCTGGAATTATCCCTCCCTTTTTCTTTGTCCTCTTCCTACTTGCATTCATTGCCAATTTTAAGAATTCTTCCCCAGGTAAACTTTCCTGAAAATGGCTTTCTCTCTCCTAGTAAACTCTCTTTGCTGGACAAACTCCTTCCTGAAAGGATGGAAGAAAAGACTGATGAAATGGATCAGAGAGAACTGGTGGACTCTGATCCAAATCAAGAAAGATGTCAACATTATAATAGAGAAGCATATGAGGATGGTGAACATCACCCCAGAGGTGGTGTTCAGTGTCAGATCTCTTAATGTGCCAGTCATTCTTTGACATTCTATAAGCAGTAGTGAATGTGGGAAGGACTGTAATCATAATATTCTCACTACTTGGCTATTGCTGTTGTTTTAATATTCAACTATAAATGAAGAATAAACACAAATATTAAAAACTCTAAAAAAAAGCTCCTCCCCAGCAGAAGTTGTGGTTGTCCATAACAAACACTGCCAGGATCAGACAAATATTCACTTTTTATTACTGACCTCATTCCATTTTCTCCGAACAAGCAGGTTGATTTTAGGGATAAGGATGAGGGCACCTCTGCTCCAGCACTCCAGCTCTCAGCCTCTAAGCTGTCCTCTAGCACCACTGTTCATGGTCCCTCACTCCACTAGCCCTTTCACTCTGGCCCCATTGGAGGTACCCTTAGCTTACCTCTGGCATGATTTAAGGGGACTTTCATGGTAATCTAGCTTGTGGCATCATAATAGGCATAGAACCTCATGTTCCCCTTACTGATTACAAATCCCCAGAAGATCCCCCAAGCATATCAGGTCCACCCCTGCCTCGATGTCCAAGAGTCCCTCAAATGTCCACTTTTATTAGACTTCCTATCCTCTGGGAGCACTGCCAGTCTCACTACGTGTAAAATTTACCAGGGACTACCTGATATTGTCATCTAACCTAAGCTTTTGATATGTGGAAGTTTACCTCACATGATGCTTCCCTATATTAACAGGATTTCCAATATGACCTCATTATGAGCAACTGAGATTTTTATGGCCCCTCTAATTGTCTTGATTTATGCCAACTTAATCTTCTAAATAATGGTCATCTTTTTAATGGGACATATTTCCACATAAACAGGTCAGCCAAAATGTGGACTTGAACAACTCCAGTGAATGTGACCATTGGCAGGCAGATTGGCTGGAAAGCCATCCCAGTTTGTGTGTGACCTCCCTTTTTCTTTCTGGTCACTAACCCCTCCACTGCCAGAGACAACATTGACTGTTTTAATGAGAAATGTCTCCTGACCATCTGCTGAATGTGTTATTCAACAATGGCTATCCCGATGAGGGAGCCAGCCACTATTTGGAAGCCTTTGGTAAATACCACCAACTTTCATGCAGTCACTTTGATAGCTCAGACTCACTTACAACCCCTACACCAGAGAAAGAGGGATTTTGGTATCACAGGTACCATTGTTGCATTCTTCACTTCAGGCATTTCCAGGGCAACAGCTGCTGTTGCCTTGATCCAGACAGCCACTACAGCAGAGACTGTCAATGCTGTAGTCTCTAAATCAGCTGAGATGCTGAAAGCACAGGAGGTACTAAATCAACATCTTTATCAGGCCATCCACATTTTACAACAGATTGACTTACTGACAAAAGAGTTGGCCTTAATTAGGGACATATCTCTATTGGCATGCAATCCCAGGTTTCACTCAATCTGCCTAGCCCCTTATATAACACCACTGAAAGCCCGAAAACATTTGGAGCAATATCTTAAAATTATCTGTTCAGAAAATTTCCATATATATTCTGTACTGTTAAGGGAAAACATAGCCAACCTCATTGTGACCACGGTATCTGTGCTCTCCCTCGATGCTGGATTCTTGGAAAAAGTGTGAGATAATATTAAGAGGTTGTTTGACACCTTGTGGATAGCTACTTATGCTATGATTGGAGAGAAATGGTCATATATGAATGGTCATATCAACTAATAATTATTTTGTGTCTCACATAGCATGTCTCCAGGCAGTGTTCTATAAATAAGGCAACTCTTCAGGTGCTGATGGCTCACAAAGATCCCAATTGCGGCCCCTGTAAGGAAGTGATCAAAGCATGGATGTCAGAGATCCATGAGACCACCACGTAGGCTGTTCCTCATCTTCCTCTTATGTGACATGTGATATCTCTTTGAGGGCTGATAGTCAAGGACAGGTAAGATTCTGGAAGACAGTAAAACCGGAGACAGTATACTGGGAATCCTCCAAGGTGGAGTCAACAATGTCGAGGCAATGGCAGGCCGGCTTCCACTAGGCTGTCAAAATCTAAAAACAAAAGGTAGATATGTAGCAGGAAAGGTGGAGCCACTTCTATGTAAAGCCTCTGGGAGGGCCTGTGTAGCTACAAAAGCATTTCCTATAAGAGGACCTAATTAAGGGCTGCCTGTGACACCAGGATTCCTACAGAAGGACCTAATTGAGAATTGCCTGAGAGACCAAGGATTGTTAGTGTAATTAATGCCAGCCAATCAGGATCTGCTGTTTAGAATAGATATTTTTTGGGACCAATGGCAGTGTGGCTGGAGGATATTTAAGGAGCTTGCAGCAGTTCTCAGATGAGCTTCCTCAGGCATTTCTCACCTGCTCCCAGAGTCTGTGTCATTGACTTTGCACCAACTTGCCCCCAACCCCCTAGAGCAGGTAGGGTTGTGCAGAGAGCTGTCCAGTGCACAGGCAACAATGAAATATTAATGGCTTGAGGGAAGAATTTGAACTGATCAGGGCTAGGAGAACAGTTTTGAGATGCATTTGGAAGGTACAGTCAATTGGATTGTCTAGCAGTTAGTGTCACAGAGACTGAGAAAATGAAAATAGCTTGGTTGGCTTTTGTTGTTGTTGTTGTTACGTAGATGAAAGCAGGCACAAGATGGTAAGAACAAGGGAGATTGAAACAGAATGTAAAACAGCAGTAAGTACGATGAGAGACAAGATTGCCTATCAGAGCATTGCAGAAAAGAAATTCACAATATTGTCTGAGAAAGCTGAAAAAAATTATCCCTGTAATAGGTTAAGAATGTTTCTTATAATGCCCAGATAAAAATGTATTAAATATTCTACATAATATGGGGGCATCAAGATATACTATTAAAAATATTAGATTTTGTCATTCATATACAAATCATCTCATTATACTACTAAATCCAATGACTGCATGGGCTTTTGGCCTTCACTTTTTCTTTACCATCACACAAGGAACAGAAGAAAGTGTCTTAGGCTTCTTGGAGGTAATCTAATGCTTTCCCTAACTAGAGATAGATTCAATGAATCCCAGACAATTTTCTGGCAATAGGCAGGCTCTGTATCTTAGTTCCTGTGTATCTCTATGCAATGTCTTCAATCGTTTAGAATGGAATGAAAGATTAAGCCTTGTATTATTTATATACAAGATTATATAAGTCATTGTACCAAATAAATATTTGCACATTTATCACTGTGCTATTCAAACTACCTGTAACTTGGAACCATCACATATAGAAATTCAAATTTAGTTTTTCTGGAGCTTCATTATGCTGGTCCAGTTTATCATACCATCACACTTTCAGAAGCTACCGCTCATTACTTGTTAAAAAAAAAAAGTAAAACAACAAAAACACAGGAAAAAACAGAACACAAACAAACAAAAAAGCTGCTCCTGCTGATGATGATAATGATGACATTGACATTGTAGAATTAAAAGTTTTCCTGAGGCAAAGGAAGTCAAGCAGGCTAACATGGGATTAATTGAGATTTACCTAAGCACTTCAAGGAAGGATATTCATTGATGACCTTTAAAAAAGCAGAGGATGAAGTCAAAGTTCATTATGACATTTTGAGATCACACAAGTACATGACTGGAAAAGCTAATTCCCAACCATAACTCATACGTCCATCAAGTAGAATTTCCTCTTACTTCTGAAAACCTTGTAGGTGTGGAATTGAATGTTGGTTCTGCACTTGTACTACCAAATCAAAATACCATTTTTGTTTTCTATTAAATTATCAAATCTGACTACTAATAAACAACTGTGAGTATTTCACTATCACATACTAGTATTCTTTTATGCTTTTCTTTGTGAATTCCTTTCCTTCTCTTTCTAGATTTTCCTGAGGAGGATGTTAGGGCCTGGGAAGCCAAAGCGTGTCTAGCCAGCTGTTACTAATCTTAGAAGGAAACATTCTCATAGGCTGTAACTACTGTTACTGGGAAAATTTCTCCTGCCAGTGTTGGTTGCATACTCTGTTATGTTCTGTGCTTTGATGTTCTTGAAAATCAATCACAACAGAAATCAGTTAGAATACAGACATGTCCTTGGCACACACATTTAATACCAAATAATGAAGGTATAGTTGGTTTGTAGAAGGAAACACCCATGTTTGAAAGTGATGTCTAATTGAATGGCAGATGAAGTGACAAATCAGAAAAGATTTGACAGACTGGGATATGTTCAACACTCAGAGAGGAAGAAGAACCTATTTAAGAGAGCAGGCTAGAGGGAGACAAAGGAGGCAGTTTTCCCAGAAGAGTTTTACAGAGACAGGATAAAGACAGAAAACAAGCTAGGGTAAATATTGAATAAGCCAGGAAATGAGAAGGACCCAGAGGATTAGAACAGATTGCCAAAGTTAGTATGACACCAAGCAAAACAATTAGTGGAAAAGTTGAGAAAAGTCAGATTGAATTAGTCAGCTTGAGGAAGAGTTTGACCCAGAACAGCTGAGTTGAATCAGCCAAGGAGAGATCAGAAATAAGAAGAAAAACTGAGCTTGTTCAACCGTAAGTCTCAAAAGGTGAAAACATTCAAGGCTTTGATAAGATTGTACAGAGGCTAAAAGCTTCGAGACTAGCCCTAGTTTTGCAGGTAGAGACAACAACCCTTTAAACTAACAATAACTACAGGAGAATAAAAGTTACTTTAGTAATAAAGATTTCACAATCCTCTCTACTAGGGACTTAAGATGCCATTAGAATCTTGTTTGGCTTGTCTGCAGTGTTACCTGATATGAGACAATATTAAACAAGCTCATGTTTCAAGTTGTTCTTTAAAGAAGGATTTTACTGTTTGTATGAACTATATCCTGTTTGGCTTATTTGACTGTTTCTACTCACTGCAACCGTTTTCCTTTAAAATCAGGAACTAAGCTTCTTCAGTATCTGAAAGCATGCCAACACATAGTGGCAGACAGGAAGAAGGCAAAGAATTAAAATATAATGCTATTTTGGGAAGTACTGTATAGACTACATTTCACTAAATTACATTTTGAAAGATATATTTATAAACCATCTTAACCTTTTTGAAATATTCTATTGTTAATTAATATAAGTTAATTATAATTAATATAATTAATTTAAATTGTTAAATGTTAAGTAAATGGGATTAAATCTATATGTACAAATGATATGCATAATAAATATTATAATAAGACAGGCACTGGATTTTTTGTTCACAGTGGAAGAAGATAGAGTTTTCCCTTCAATATATTCAAATTATTTATCAAATGAAGGGTGATACACTCGATCTTTGAATTTCATAAATCTCCCATTAGCTAAAATAGAGTCCTATGGAAACCAAGGACACCAGATCTGTGCCTTCTCAGCAGTAGTAAAGAAGAAAGAGATAATGCCTGTCTAAGACATGAGAGGAAAAATATATTGTACAAGAAACTAATTTGGAGGCAAGATGAAATCCTCCAAGACCTCTCAGTCAGGAGGATGTTAAGACAACCAGCACACAGAATATTACTGGAAACATAACCCCTTCTCCACATTGTATCTGATAAATTAGAAACACTAATTCTCTACGATTTGAGAAAAAATAAATTATAAAAAAAGAAAAAAAAGAAAATGGTTAAAGTTACTCTTTCTGTCACCCAGCAGCTCTCCAGACATACATTCAAATACTTTTAAATGTTCTTATAACAGCAGATGAGAAATGGATAGTGCCAAACATGTCAGTGAGAAACCCCACCTAATAATCCCACAGGTAGGCCCACAAAAGCTACTAGATGAAACCCAAATGATAAATTGAGTGATGATTTTATGGAATCATTGGAAGTGGGATAGGATGGTGTTAGAAAAGGAGTCCCTCCCCATCAGAAGATGCGTGGGAGTTCCTACAATGACCACAGATGCTAGAGGAACAATGGTGATCGGCAAGAAGGAACTACAGTTCAGCAGTACGTTGTGAGCTGGTGGCAGTTCAATCATCTAAAGTCTGACCCTAAACAGTTTATTGTCAGCAAATTTTAAGACTGTACAATTTGAGGAAAAATTTTCCTGTCGTAATAAAATCACCTGTGCACAAGGAGCCATAATAACATTGAAATTCAACTCAAAGTGTTTGTCACACATCAGTTTTTCCAAGGATATATAGCTACTAGAGATAGGCTACATCTTTTATCTTTAGAGTCTATGGAAGAATCTAGTGTGGTCTCTGTAATACATATACTGTAGAGTTCATTTAAGCTACCTTTAAAACTAGTTCAAGCTTGGAGGAGCCTTTAGCCATACATAAAAAACAAAGGTCACCTAAACTATTAGGTGTCTCCAGTCCTGTTTGATATGGCCTGGCTGTATATATAGTGTTTATCACCAGGGTAATAAACACCTCCATCCCTAGAATTCTGGGTAGAAAAACAGGTTATGTATCTCTTCCCCTAAAGAGAACATCTTGTGCATTAAAATGATTGCCTTTCTAGTGCTTTTCTGTGAGTGGAAAGATCTTTGTGCTACCTGTAAAAAGATATATGTGTCTCGAAGAAGAGAGATGCCCAATAGTAGCACAAATGTTCAGAACTGGAAGAAATACATGGAGAAGGCATAACAAGGAAAAGAGACAAGAAGACAAAGAAGATAGAATGGAGAAAGAGAAAGAATGGTGTGGGGAGAGCAAACCTGTAATCATATGATGTATGAGGATGTCAGCTCCAGCTTTACTTTATGAGTGCTCCTGGGTATAACTGACATTCATAAGCAAGATGCCAGTGGAGACTAGATTAGACTTCTTGTCAATTCCAGGGTAAGTCAAAGTAGCCAGAGTGTCATTTGCAGAAGTAATGGGAGAAATGCAACAGAAAACTTTAATCCAAAGTGGGAATAATAAGTAAGTTGGAGGCTTAAACTTAAAACTTAGTTCCGACATGTCTAGTATCACAGTTAGACATTATCTAAATAAGCAAAGGATAACAACTCCACCTGAAGCACCTAGCAGCAAAGGCCACTTACTCACTGAGTAAAGCAAAAGTATCTCTCAGAAGGCCCTCTTTCTTAGTGAGTGTTTCCATTGCTGTAAAGAGAAAACTATGCCCAAGGCCAGTCTTATAAAGGACACCATTTAATTGGGGCTGATTTAACGGTTCTGAGTTTCAGTCAGTTAACATCATGGTGGGAAGCATGGAGGCATCCAGACTGGTATGAAGCTGGAGAAACTGAGAGTTCTCTCTACATCTTCATCGAAAGGAAGCCAGGAGCAGACTGTCTTCAGAGAGCTAAGAGGAAAGTCTCAAAGCTCACCACCACAATGACACACTTACTCTAACAAGATCTCACCTCCTAATAGTACCACTACCTGTGACAAGTATATTCAAACTACCAAACCCTCCTCAGATGAGGTTTATATTTATTGCACTGCATATATAAATATAGTATGTACTGCATATATGTGAGTTTGGATGGATGGAGGCTGGAGGAAAATGGGAGGGTTTTGCTTATTATTTCTATATTCTTCCCTTAAGACATAGACTCTCACTGAATTTAGAGTGATGCTGCAAACCAGTAGTCTCACAAGCTCATCCTGCCTCTACTTTCTATACTTCTGTGGTTACAATTACATGTGTGACCATACACATTTTTATATGGATTCTGGGGATTTGAACACAGTGCCTCAGGCTTTTCACAACAAGCACACTTTCCCACTGAGTCATATTTCCAGACACAGTAGGAGCTTTGCAACTCAATCCAGTCAGTACTCTAGAAATTTATCAGGCCGGAATTAACATTTTCTCATATATTAATTTTTGATTCTTCAAAGTTACAAGTAAAAATATCTTCAAACCAAAAGGTAGAGATTTGCCCAGGACTTAGGAGCTATTACTAATACTGTTTATGCAAATGGAAGTCTTGGATATTACACCTGATGTTAACAAATATTCTTGATTTATTGATATTTGGGCCACATGAAGAAATCTCCTAATAAATTGGTATGTGAACAGAGGAGGCCAACACGGCCTCCATTATTTTTTCATGAGAAAAATAATGAGCCTTAGCTGTGAAGATGCTTCTTGTTTTTATCATTGAAATGAGATTTATTATGATATTTTATTGGTCATCAAGCAGGAAAGATATGTCACTCTTAACTATCCAATAGATGTTTAACATTATTGTCTAGAAATTGATATTCTGAAACAAACAAAAAAAAAAGCAAGCAAACAAAGAACAGAAACAAAACCCCAGGCTAGGGTGAAAGCAACAGTGCAAAGCCTGGTAAAAATATCTTTTAGGTACTTGCCTTTTAGTACAGCTCTTAGCATGCACCAGAGAAACATCTTTGGGCAGTGAGCATCAATTACAGGAGAGACTCATAAATGAATAATACGCAAAGAACAATAATTATCCCATTTATGGATGTTTCATTATTCCCCTTTCTCCCAAAGTACAGGAAACATCAGAGAATGGGGAAGAAACATTCTAAGAGCCAGAGGTCCAGGAGGACCAGAGCAATGCATTGTCTTCTAGGCATGAGAGAATTACTGCTCTCATGAAATCACAGCAACCATATTTGGTTGTAGCAAATCAAGCCAGTCAACCTATGACACGGATACTAGAGGGGTACACAGCCCTTCGCCCCTACCTGAGTATCTATTGAATTTGATGGCTGCTAATTGAAAGAGAGAATTTTTTTTCTAGGACTATGGTCCTTGGTAGGTTAATCATATTTTATAGAATAGCCTTATCATACCCATGTGTCTAGAGGAAAGACTAATTGGATTCAGTGAGCCATAAAAACAATCATACAAACAAATCCAAACCATCTAGTTTGAAGAGTGCCATGAGTTAAATGGTGTTTGAGGAAGAGTAGAAGGGGTGGCAAGTGTGGTCACAATTATCAATCAATCAACTTAAAATAATATATTTAAAAATTAATTTTAATAGCTCATTCAAACTGCATGAAAATATAATGTCTAGCTGTCCAAGCTACAGTTACTGCAATCTTCATGCAACAGTTCTTTATGACTATCAACTTCTCTGAACTAAGGAGACATCAAGAATGTTAGTACAGCACATGTTTATGTGTATCTGTAAGAAGCTTTCCAAATAGTATTGGAAGTCAAGTGAGGAAGTTCTGTGCAAAAGGAACACTATATGAGTGTGTGGCATGATCTAAAAGGCTTGGTGCTAGAACAGAGCTAAAAGCAAATGGGAGGTTTTTCACATTATCCTAGCAGATTCTCATTGATCAGAACTTTTACTATAGCTGTTCCTCACTTTGATGCATGGGGCTTCAGCTTCCTTAGCCTTAATGATGTTTACACTTATGACTTTCTTCAATATTTCAGGGCTCCTAGCTTCTAACTAAACTCCAAGTTTCCAGCTTTTGAACTCACAGAATACCCACTGTACTGTTGTTTTACCCCTGAGCCTGTAAGACAATAGAATAAAACTCCTTTCCTAATTATACACACACTGTATTGATCCTACTGTCATGCAACACACAGGCAAATACATCCCCACATACTTAAGAGTGCGTTTAGATACAACTTTGAGAAGAAAATAAAATTATTAGTGAGACAGAGAGAGAGAGAGAGAGAGAGAGACAGAGACAGAGACAGAGACAGAGAAAGAGACATGATGTAATTCTATGAGACAAGAAACCTCCAAATTTATTTCTGAGTTTATTTTATGTTGTTCATATGCTCTCCTGGGCATGCTTAGTTCATTTCTTCTGTGGGACTCTCTTGGGGAGAACCAAATTTTCATTTGCACATGGTTACCAACAGAAGATGGTGTATGGGTTAGGGATAGGGCATGTTTTCACCACTAGGAATTTAACTGCTACAGGCATGTCCAGGCTCACTGCATGCTGTCTCAGTCTCTGTGTATTCACATATGTGTTAGTCTTTTTTGTTTATAAAGCCTGATTTTTTAGTGTCTTCCGTCCCCTCTAGCTCTTACACTCTTTAGATCTCCACTGCTGCATACTTTTAAGATTTGGTGAAGACATTCCAGTTAAGGTTGTGTTAGGTCTCTCATTCTCTGAATACTTTATCTGAGTGGGAGTTTGTGTTTGTTCCCTTCTGCTGCAGGAGGAAGTGTTTCTGATGATAGCTGAGGAAGGCACTGATCTAGAAGTATAGTAGAAGTCACATTATAGCTATGTTCATTTAGTAGAATCAGCAAAATAAAATAAAAATCTTTGCCACCTCTATATCAGAAAGGAGCATAATATTCAGAATACACACTTGTCCCAAAAGGTAAATACAGAACATTGAATAGATATTTCTCTAATATTTTCCATTATGAGCATTTAATAGCTAAACCAGCTTTCCAACCATGAATGGACATTTATCAATAGAAAAAATACAAATGGCTAAAAATATTTTATAAATCTTCTACAATCTTAATTTATCATATGAGCACAAATTAAAACTAAAAGAATATTTCATTTGACATTAGTCAGAACAGTCATCATGATTCCAGTAAACAATAATAAATGCTGATGAGAATGTGGACAGAAAGGAAGCCTCTGAGAGTGCAATGGGGTGGACCAGCCCCATGAACATCCATACTGAAGCTCCAGAATAACAAAATCTGAACTTCCATATGTGCTGGTTCTAAGTTATGGAAATTTTGAATAGTGCAGTGATAAAAATGCAAGTGTTTATGTGGTGTGATGACTCCCAGATATTCATGTATATAACCAGAAGAGATACAGCTGAGTCATATGGAAGAGCCACTTCTTAGTGCGTCAATCACTACAGGTCTCCAAGAGCCCTTCACATGAAACGTATTACTTAAGCCACCTTAGCCTTTAATAACTGACAGTGTCCCCAGTCCCTTACTCCACAACAACTTTTTTTTTGTGTGTGTGAGTTCCTAGGTGACATTTTTTTTCATACAACAATAATCTCTTTCACATATTGAAGACACTGGAAAGGTCACAAAAATGACTTAAGTTGTGTGAGTTTTGGCAAAATCAACTGCTCTATTCCAGAATCAACTTAGCTCAGGAGTAGGCTGAGTTCCACCAAAACAAGCAGTTCTTCTCCAGACCCACCATGAGCATATCTGCCTAGCTTTCTCCTTTGCTATATATCTGATATGTCCAGCACAATGTCTACCAAAATCACATCTGATCTATACCCCCATTTCCCAATCCTTCTCATCTTCTATTTGTAGACACTAGAAAACCACTCAATCAACAAGCATATTCAGAACAGTCAACCTTCCACTGCCTGCATTAAACACCATACATCCTGTGAAATTGTCTCTGATTTTCCCCAAATGAGAGAAATTTACTAAATACTAGTATATCCTCCCTTCAAAATACATCTGTCATCACCTAAAGGGGAAGCATCATCATCAACAACAACAAAAACAACAACAACAACACAACCACCCACCTGATAATATCGCAGAATTTTACATCATCTATAGCAAAGGACAATTTAGGTAATGTTTCTGAGATAATTCCTATACCTGTTCATAATGAAACATCTGGAATATTCATACAAATAGTATAGTAGATTAGTCCACATGATAAAGGATAATAATATACAGTCAAATGCCTCTCTCTGTTTTAGCTCATCCAAATGTTTTTCGAATTCCTACTAGCCATACTTAAAAACTGAGGGATTATGAAAGCTCTATTTGAGCTCAGAGATGAAAAGACAACAATTTGCTTTAATTTTATAATTTCCATTTTCGGTGATGTCTCATGCAATTGAAAAAAGTATAGAAATGTGGAATAAAATAACATTTGTAACAAATGAAGAGTCATTCAAGTACAGTATCTTCCAACCAATTTCTGTTTGTTTTTTGAGACAGGATTTCTCTGTGTAACAGCCCCAACTGTTATGGACATGGCTTTGTAGTCTAGTCTGATCTTACACTTAGACATCTACATCCACCTGCCTCTGCCACATTTGAGTGCTAGGATTAAAGTATGAGACACTACACCTGCCTATATGCTCATCAATTATTGCAAAGAGAGAGAGAGAGAGAGAGAGAGAGAGAGAGAGAGAGAGAGA
>NW_021604792.1:9677122-9785521 GCF_004785775.1 Grammomys surdaster
GGGAAGGGGGAGGGGGAGGGAGAGGGAGAGGGAGAGGGAGAGGGAGAGGGAGAGGGAGAGAGAGAGGGAGAGGGAGGAGAGGGAGGAGAGAGGAGGAGAGAACAGGCAAGGCAAGGCAAGGCAAGGCAAGGCAAGGCAAGGACTATGCTCATGAGTTCTAGAATGAAGCTGTCTTTAAGGGTTCAAATTCAAACTCCTAATATGGGGACTTGGGTAGAAGAATGTCAAGTGAAGCTATGAGGCCAAGTCAAAAACAAGCAAAAGAACAAAGTAAATACTGATTCAAAAAATAAGTCGAGTTTTTTTATAGGAACTAGAAAAGGATTATGGACTGTGATACAGTGACAGTAAACATGACCCTGTATGGTATAGAACATAATCATCCTCAACTAGTCAGATGGGTAAGTATTGAAGCATTGGCTATAAACACAGAAAATAAAATACTCCAAGTTGAGAATCATTCAGAGAAAGCAAATTGGAGATTTGAAGGTCACATCAGACCACCTTATTCATGTTTTTAGCCAATCAATAGTCCAAGTAACTGATCAAGAATACTTCCAGGGGAAGTAATACTGAACATCATGTAATTCAATGTTCTAAAATAAATAAATAAATAAATAAATAAATAAATGAATAAATAGTGTAGATGTTAGGATATTCTATGTAAAGCATATCATTCTATGCTTGTTGTGAGAAATGTATATTCTAGAATTGACTGGTCCAACACTTACCTGGTCTTCTTCTGCCACTATTATTTCCCTAACACAGAAGGAAGAGAAGAAAAGAATATTCAATCTTCCAGTTCTATGATATTACAGTTTCTTTAATTTGAACCAGATGTGGAGAATTCCAGACTGCATATCTGGGCACAAGCAGCCAGTCAGTGTTGTCTCATCTACTATGTATTCCATCTTGGTGTTCTAATCACCTGCAGAAAAGAACAAAATGTTATCTCAAGGGTATACATAGGTATATAAGATCATATATGGAGTTTCTCACTTATTAGCAGAAATACTGTCCATCTTTATCTTCAATGAGGGAAAGAATTGATGTAAGTATTCATGTTTGTATAGAAGCAAACTCACAACTAACAGGAACTGAGTCACAGTTAAATCAAACTAGAATTTCATTTCTAATATCTGAAATTTCAGTTTCATTTTAACATTGTTGTACAATTTCATGTTGTATTATTGAGTCCTGAGTCTTTAACAGCCTTTTCCCTACTTCAGCCTTCTAGGCTAAAGTCCCAAAGAAGTGTCAGGGATGCATGGCATCCTGGTGTGACAGGTCAGGTCAACAGTAAGGATCTGAAAGGTACCTTTGTTCTACTTTCCTTATAAAGATTGTGTCTTTCCTTCCTCCAGCGCAAACTTGAGAGCAAATCTAGATTCTCCTCCAAGATGCTGGTGGTCCTGCTCACAGCAGCCTTGCTGGTCCTGAGCTCAGCTCAGAGCTCAGAAGAAGGTATGAAGTAGGGGAGAGAGTGGTATAGTGATATGGGACTTGGGCAACACTGTTCAGAACTGGGAAAAATGAAAGAAGATGAAAAAGAGATTGAGGCAAAAAATGATGAGAATAAATAGTAGAAAATTTGTTATCATTTTACCTCTAGACTAGATTAAACAATAATTATACTTTAAGTTAAAAAATTTATTGGAACAAAATAACATGAGTGCATTTTTAAAGAGACTTTTTTGCTTGTGGATGATGCATGTCAGTATGTTACAGTTGACAGAGGGAAATTCAGTTCTTATGGTGTTATGAAAAACAGATAGTGGGTGGTGTTTTCCTTGTATACAGATGATAGAGAAAATGAAAGAAGTAAACACATATCAGGAATGTTTCTGAGAAATTGCAAATGGTAACAAACTTAAAACTCTGTACAATATGAGCTGTAAATATCAGAGAATAATTTCTTCTAAATATAACTTTAATGTTTATTTTGCATGTATCAATGCAAATATGCATCTCTCTCTCTCTCTCTCTCTCTCTCTCTCTCTTTCTCTCTCTCTCTCTCTCTCTCTCTCTCTCTCTCTCTCTCTGTGTGTGTGTGTGTGTGTGTGTGTGTGTGTGTGTACATGTGTCTGCAGGTTTTAGAATGCTTAAGTACATTCTGACAGAGGTCAACTTATTGGTAGCAGGATTTCTCCTTCTATCATATAGATTCAGGAACTTAACAGGAACAAGTCGTTTAGGCAAGTGCTTTTTGCCATTGAAAATATGTTGCTAGACCCAATTTCTCTTTATTTTTTAATGACAGCTATGCAATACTTACTGTGTTGTATATGGTATTGAAAGCATTATTTTTCTTATTTCAATGAATGAAATACCTGGGACTATAACATATAAGAAATGAAGATCATTAAGAAAAACATTAAGAATAGAATCATGTCTCTGTGAAATTGTAGGAATGTTTATGAAGAGTATCAGTTTGATATATCTAAGTAATGAAGAGTAAAGTTTGATACATCTAAGAAGTAACTAAATTCTCATTGGTACTGAGTGTAGAAACTATCCCGATAGGTTTCTCAGCAACTAGAAAATGACATAAGTAACTTTCAACTTCTTTATGCTTATTTTTCAGATGTCATCTATGAAGACTCATCTTCTCAGCTGTTAGGTAAAGGGAGATCCATCCTCTATTGACCTTCTATATACTTTTTTGTCTGTAATTATTCAATTCTATAATATTTCTATCATCTCCTTATTTTATCAAAATAATGGCTGGTAGCTTCCCTAGAGATAAACAGACAACCTTCCCAACACTGACACTACAACAGCACCATGCACTGGAAGAACTGGAAGTTAGGTTTGGATAACAAAAGAAACATTTTGTCTCTTCCACAGATTGAAGCAATATATTATATACGATGCACATATAGGTTGTCCCCATTTAAAATCCTCTGCAATACTATGGTTCTCCCAAAGAATTCTTCTTTCCCCAGTGATTCTAATTAGCATGCTATGATTGTGCATAAAATATGCAACTACACAGAGTCTGTCCTTCCAACAATTTTAAATTTATTTTTTTGTACTCAGCTCAGTAGCCACAGCTGACTAATTCTTACAAATATTTTGCATAAAAATTGAATAGAAAATTTTTTCTTGCATTTCCTTCTTGCTTTACACAGGCCTACAGGACCTTGAACACTATTTTATATTTAAGAATATTAAAGCCTTGTAGCCACAATTTTGCCAAGTTCTAACTAGTAAAATTTATAAAATACTTCCCCTTTCTTCACTTCTGTCTGAGAATTATAAGTTACATAAAATCACATTTTTTTGCATCAAATTTAAGGACAAATACTCATTCCAAGAGTTGAGATACAAGAAAATACATATGATAAATATACAAATTAAGCTTCATGAAGCATCAGTGATATAAAGTTGGCTGGAGGGGGGTGATCCTGGGAGAAAGAGAAGGTATAAACTCATCTATTTTGACCAATACTTAAACAGAGCTAGAGCAGCAGAACCAGGGACATGGTCAACATCATCAAAAACCACCTCCTGCTTCTGATGAAGATGATGATGGTGATGATGATGACGGTGATGATGATGGCAGTGGGGAAGATAGACCAGAGAGACCACCACATCAAGGAGGCAATCACCAACATCCTCAGCATCCACGCCCTCCTCACCCAGGACACCACCATGGTCCACCCCCACAGGGAGGCCCTCAGAGACCTCCTCAGCCTGGAAACCAACAAGGCTCATCCCCACAAGGAGGCCACCAGCAAAGACCTCAAGGCCCATCCCAACAAGGAGGCCCTCAGCAGAGACCTCAAGGCCGACCCTCACCAGGAGGCCCCCAGCAGAGACCTCAAGGCCGACCCCCACAGGGAGCACCTCAGGGACCCCCTCAGCCTGGAAACTCACAAGGCTCACCTCAGCAGGGAAGCCAGCAACAGCCAAGTTTCCTGCAGACATTTTTTGCATAACCATCTGGTTCCTTATCAGAGAGAAGGTAATTAAATGCCTCATCATTCATACCATTTCCCCAAACTCCGGTGATGACCACCCTGTTCCTAAAGACATAGATCATAGATACATCCAAAACGTGAACGGCCTTTATAATTTTATGGTGTATGTGATTTAAATTCACTCTCAATCAAATGTCCTAACTCTAACAAAGTTATCCAAGAAACTAAAAGATATTTATAAGATGTTGATATTACACACTGTATCTTTATTCTCTTGTTCATTTATTTGTTTCAGGTGAACAGAAGACAGATGTCTTCAATATCATTTCTATAGAAGAATCATCCCAATAAAATATTTAGCATACAATTATTCTTTGTTGTTTTTCATTCTGAGCATGAGTGGTACTACAGTCTGGGGATGGTTATGTCCATAAAGGGCAGTCCTCCCTCTACATATCAGCTAACTGTCACTTGAAAGATCCCCTTCTTTCCACGTTACCCACAAGTTCTGCCCACTTTTTTCCCTATATTTTCCATATACATATTATTTTAGCAAAAGACTACACATAAGATATGAATTTCAAGAGTAAACTACATAAACAGTGATGCCCTTAGTATATCATGTGCATTTAATGCCCTTACTCTAGGGAATAGCTGCCTTGATAAATTCTTTGTTTCTTACAGATATTACTCTGTCTGTTCACAATTTAGGGTCACTGTTTCAGCAGCTAGTAGCTAGTATTCTTTTGGACAGTTTAGTATCAGCCAGCTCACATTCTTTTGATTTGGACATTCTTATAAATGGAGTGGTGTGCTCTGGCTAAGCTGTTATTGTTTTATTTTTTGGTCTTGTTTATAAATATCCTATACCTGGCCTTATAGACCAATGCAATTTTTTAAAAGTTTAAGCATAGTTTAGAAGTCTCTCATTGTTAATTTTTGGTTATTTGTAATTATTCCATCTATTTATTTATTTTTAATATTTTATTGAATCTTAATTAAAAGAGGAAAATATAAAGTCTGTAGAAGTTTCAGAGGCTTAGGAATCCTTAAAGCTTCCATAGTATTTGAGTTTAATTCATAAAGTTGAGTTTGCTGTTCTTTGACTGTTCTCTAAATCCTTATTCCTTTACCAAAATCCTGGCCAGTAATCAGGTGAAGCATTGCACATACAGTTTGCTTCAAGGACTGATGGTCTCTGGAGACAGGATTAAAGACTAATGGTTTCTGACATTCTGTCTCTCTACATATAATGAATGCTTTCTGGTAGCTTCAAAATAATCCTAAAAACTTCCTTATTCTATAGTTAAAAACTGCTGGCTTGGGTGATTAACAATGGTTGGATAATAGCATGGGATTAAGTAAAGGATTAATTCCAGAGGCTTTTTATTCTTTTACCCAGAAGCCTAGATTCTAGCTTGCCTGGGTGGGGGGAGGTTTAGGGCAAACTTTTATTTAACCAGGAGAAGAGAACCACTATTGCAGAAGGAAAAACTTTTACACAAGCAAATATTCATAAACATACACATTTTCATATATACACATTTATTATCACATAATTAGTTGTTGGGCCCAACAATCTGCCTAACCTACTTACATACTTACGAAGACACACTTATACTTACATACACATGCATATGGAGCAAATGCCCAAGCACCACCTCAGAAAGAATTTACTCATTTTGGATGAAAAGTAAGCTTTAACCATACTAGGTAACGAAAAAGCGTCTACCCCTTTACTGCTAAATGGATTAAATGCAAGTATCATTTTTTACTTTTTATTAATTTTAATGAATTTCTCACTCACTGGTACTCTCACTCTCACACTCTTTGTGGGTTCACCTATACCATCACCACAGGTGCCAGCCTTACTATGATGCCCAGGTGGGGTGCTGGGCACATCCTCTGAAGGGGTGCAGCAGGTGAGAGGTGGGATCAGCTCTGCACAGCTTCTGAACTGTGGGCTGAGGTCATGGTCCAGACCAGGGATGTCCAAATGATCTTTAGCGGTAATATGAACCACAGACATGGACACAGACCCCTACTGCTGCATGACCAAAGCACCAGACTTGTTCTTCAGGGGCAGTATCTTCTGGGATATTACCATGGCCTCAGGTCCAAGCCAGAATTCTCACAGCAGGCTATACCTCAATACCCTCATGTCTTTAGTTCTTTCTTCACAATGCTCAAACTATTCTGCTTCTTTCTCTGCCATATGTCCATTACATATTTGCACATTGTAGTGGATGCTGCTGAGGGTAGGCCATGTGACTGGTGGGCTTCTTAGTGTCTACCTCTGCCTTCTCTGTTTGGTGTGGCTGCCATTAGGCCTCTGGATGTCTACAGCTGATATGTGCCAATGACAGTCCACTGCTATTTATTCTTTGACAGTTTCATACATGTATGCATTAATCATACCTATTCCCAAATCCTTCAGACACACATACCACAAACTCTTCATCTCCTGACTACATATATATATATATGTATATATATATATATATATATATATATATATATATGTGTGTGTGTGTTTATCTGTTAGAAGATTGACAGATGACAAGACACAATTTTTTTGTTGTTGTTTAAAATATACTTTATTTTACTGATTATTTTGTTTATTTACATCTCAAATGTTTTTACCATTTTTGGTTCACCCCGAAAACCCCCATCTCCCTTCTCCTGCCTCCATGAGGGTGCTCCCCCCCCACTCACTCCTGCCCCACCGCTCTATCATTCCCTTATGCTGAGACATCCAGCTTTCACAGGACCCAGGGCTTCCCCTCCCATTGATGCCAGACAAGTCAATCCTCTGCTACATATGCAATTGGAGCCACGGGTCCCTCAATGTGTATTCTTTGGTTGGTGGCTTAGTCCCTGAGAGCTCTAGGGGGTCTGGTTTGTTGATATTACTGTTCTTCCCCTGGTATTGCAAATTTCTTCGGCTCCTTCTGTCCTTCCCCTAAGTCCTCCACTAGGGTTGCCATGCTCAGTCTAATGGTTGGCTGCAAACATCCACGTCTGTATTTGTAAGAATCTTACAGAACCTCTCAGGAGACATCCATATCAGGCTCCTGTCAGCAAGCACTTCTTGGTATCATTAAGTATCTGGGTTTGGTGCCTATTTATGGGATGGATCCCCAGGTGGGGCAGTCTGTATGGCCTTTCCTTCAGTCTCTGTTCCACTCTTTGTCTTTAATTTCTTTTTTTATTTTTTCCTTGACCAAGTTATCATTGAGTAGAGTTTTGTTCATCTTCCTTGTATATGTGGGCTTTCTGTTGTTTTTATTGCTATTGAGGACCAGCCTTAGTCTGTGGTGATCTGACTGTATGCATGTGATTATTTCAGTCTTCTTGTATATGTTGAAGCCTGAATTATATGGTCAGTTTTTGAGAAGGTACCATAAGGTGCTGATAAGAAGGTACATTCTTTTATTTTAGTATTAAATGTTCTATAGATATCTGTTAAATCAATTTGGTTCATAACTTCTGTTAGTTTCACTGCATCTTTGTTTATTTCCTGTTTTCCTGATCGGTTCACTGATGAGAGTGTGGTGTTGAAGTCTCTCACTATTATTGTATGAGGTGCAATCTGTACTTTGAGCTTTAGTAAAGTTTCTTTTATGAATGTGGGTGCCCTTGCATTTGGAGCATAGATATTCAGAATTGAGAGTTCATCTTGGTAGATTTTTTCATTTGTTGAGTATGAATGGCCCTTCCTTATCTTTTTGGATAACTTTTGGTTAAAATTCGATTTTATTCAATATTAGAATAGCTACTCCAGCTTGTTTCTTGAAATCATTTGCTTGCAAAAAAATTTCCAACCTTTTCCTCTGAGATAGTGTCTGTCTTTGTCATTGAGGTGCATTTCATGTATGCAGCAAAATCCTGGGTCCTATTTATGTATCCAATCTGTTAGTCTATGTCTTTGTATTGGGGAATTGAGTCTATTGATGTTAAAAGATACTAAGGAAAAGTAATTGTTGCTTTCTGTTATTTTTGTTGTTAGAGGTGGAATTATGTTTGTGTGGCTGTATTCTTTTGGGTTAGTTGAAAGATTACTTTCTTGCTTTTTTTAGGGTATAATTTCCCTCCTTTTGTTGGTTTTTTTCATCTATTATCTTTTGTGGAGCTGGATTTGTGGAAAGATATTGTGTAAATTTGGTTTTGTCATGGAATATCTTGGTTTCTCCATCTATGTTGAAAGTTTTGCTGGGTATAGTAGCATGGATTGGCATTTGTATTCTTTGGGTCTGTATAATATCTGCCAAATATCTTCTGATTTTTATAGTCTCTGGTAAGAAGTCTATTGTAATTCTGATAGGTCTGCCTTTATATGTTTTTTGACCTTTTCCCCTTACTGCTTTTAATATTCTTTCTTTGATTTGTGCATCTGGTGTTTTGATTATTATGTGACAGGAGGAATTTCTTTTCTGATCCTGACTATTTGGAGTTCTGTAGGCTTCTTGTATGTTCATTGGCATTTCTTTCTTTAGGTTAGAGAAGTTTTCTTCTATTATTTTGTTGAAGATATTTACTGGCCATTTAATTTGGGAATCTTTGCTCTCTTCTATACTTCTTATCCTTAGGTTTGGTCTTCTCATTGTGTCCAAGATTTCTTGGATGTTATGGTTTAGGCTTTTTGCATTTTGCATGTCATTTTTTGAGAATGTTTTCTATGGTATCTTCTGAACCTGAGATTCTCTCTTCTATCTCTTGTATTCTATTGGTGATGCTTGCATCTATGACTACTGATCTCTTTCCTAGGTTTTCTATCTCCAGGGTTATCTCCCTTTGTAACTTTTTAAGTTTTCTATTTCCATTTTTAGATCCTTGTTGGTTTTGTTCAATTCATTTTCCTGTTTGATGTGTTTTCCTGTAATTCTTTAAGGGATTTTTGTGATTCCTCTTTAAGTGCTTCTACCTGTTTACCTGTGTTCTCCTGTGTTTTTTTTAAAGGGGTTTATTATGTCTGTCTTAAAATCCTCTATCATTTTCATGAGATGTGATTTTTTTTATAAATAATTTATTTTTTGTCAAATCGTAATTCATTCGCACAGGGTTTATAAACACAGAAAGGCAGGATGTGGGGAAGGGGGTGACACTGGAGTGTGGGTGTTCAGGGGGAATATAGATATCTTTTAGAACAGGGTATCAGCTGAGTGAAGGTTCAGGGGACAAGTCACTATGACTATGACTATGCCTATGACTCACTTGTCCTTATCTAAGTTGGTATTGTCTGCCAAGGCTACCTATTTACAAGGTCTGTGACTTCTCAGGCTTCTAGATTTCCACAAAAGCTGCCTGTTTACATTAGCTTATAGCCATCTGTTTCGATGTTTTTCCACTGAGACCCAAGACTTGGTGTTAGTATACATGTATGACAGTCCTATTGCTGATTTTAGGCCTATGGCTGATTTTAGGCCTCCAGTGTGTAAGCAGGGATGCCCCGGACATCTCCTCCCTTCTCTAAGTATAGAAAGGCTATGGCAATTCTAATCTTCTGAAGGAAGGGATAGAGGCCTGACCTCCAGGACTTGAAGGGGACCTTGTAATGGCTCCGTTCCCTCTGTCATTATCCAGTGAGGCATGAAAGCCATGAAGGGCCACTGACAAGAACATCAAACAGCTAGAGATTGATATCACTAATCTGAAGAAATCCCTCATTTCACTGTCTGAAGAGACCTCCTAAAATCACAAAGATCCTTATTGGACTTGATTTATTCTATTACAATAGAAAGGCTGTGTACAGCTCTTGACTGTGTACAGCCCTTAAAGAAGAATGTTGCCTTTACATAGACAAGACAAGGAGGGTTAAAGAGAGCATGAAATAGGTCAGTGAAGGCCCTAAGAAAAATCAGAGAGAGAAAGAGACAGATGAATGCTGGTGCAAGAATTGGTTTTCAGCCTCTCCAAGGTTGTCAACCCTATTTCCTCCCATCTTGGGACCATTATTTGGGTTCTTTTTCCTTATTCCTGCTGGTCCCTGGCCCTCAAATAGGTGGACTAACTCTGTGATACAACAGATAAATAATTTGGTAGCAAAACCTATTCAGATACATTATCATAAGTTAGCTATGGAGGACCACGAGACCCAAGATGAGGTTGTCACTTTATACAGGGTGTTTCCAACACCCATCTCCACCCAACCTAAAAGGGGGGACTTCTGTCCCTAGACCAAGCAGAGAGGGGCCACCCAGAACCCCCTCTGACAGATGATCTGAATTCTCACTTAGGCTGTGAGGCTAATCACTGCAATGGAATATAAATAAAAGATAAAAATATCTCTCTGGGTTCCCTGAAGGACAAGCCTGACTGCTTAGGGTTGATGTCAAAAGTATCACCTCTCCAGGAAAGAAATGTGATTTTTAAATCCAAATCTTGCTTTTCTGTTGTGATGGGGTATCCAGGACTTGCTATATTGACAGAACTGGGTTCTGATGATGCCAGTTCGCCTTGATTTCTCTTGCTCATGTTCTTGTGCTTGCTTCTCACCATCTGGTTATCTCTAGTGCTACCTGTCTTCCTGTTTCTGACTGGAGCCTGTTCCTCTTGTGATCCTGGTTGTGTGAAAACTCCAGCTGTCTCTGTGAATCTGTGATTCTGGAATTCTGTTATCGTGAGATCCTGGGTTTGTCAGAGCTCCTGGGAATTAAGCTTTCTCTTGGTGTTGCAGGAGAGAATGGAGAGCCCGAGCCTTGGGTCTGCTCCAGGCACAGATGTAAGCTGAAAACAAACAAACAAACAAACAAACAAACAAGCAAAGAAACATGTCTCTGGCTTCGTGGTGGTTTGTGTTTCCCTGGTTCCTGTGAGGGTTCCAGTTAAGCTGTGTGTTGGGAAAGATGTTGTGACCTCAGCTGTGATCGTGAGTGTGTCAGAGTTCTAGTACTCCTGGGTGTTGTCTGTTCTGCTAGTCAAACTTTCTCTGTGATTCTGTTATCCTGTGATCCTTGGCATTTCAGAGCACCTGGGAGTTGAGTTTCCTCTGGGTGTTGTGGGACTGGGTGCAGAGCCAGTGCTCAAGGTCTGCTCAGGGCACAGGTTTGTCCAGAAGTACCTCATGCCTCTGGATGTGTAGGTGTTCTTTTATCCCTGGATTGTGGAGGACCCAGTTGCTCCTGATGTTGGGGCAGATGTTGTGACCTCCTCACTTGTGATTCTTAAAATCTTCTATCATCTTCATGAAATGATAACTTAGATCTGAATCTTCCTTTCTAGGTGTGTTGGGGTATCCAGGACTTTCTATAGTGGGGGAACTGGTTTCTGGTGTTGCCATGTCAAATTAGTTTCTGTTGCTTATGTTCTTAAGCTTGTGTGTTGGCATGTGGTTATCTCTGGTGTTATCTGGCCTCCCTGTTTATGACTGGAGCCTGTTCTTCCTGCGATCCTGTTATCCTGTGCTTCTGGATGTGTCAGAATACCTGGGGTGTCAAGCTGCAACTGAGGAGTGGGCTATATGGGTTTGGATTCAGAACTGAGGCTCTGTTCCTTTTTCAGGAGGAAACTGGTAGGCAAGCAGGTCTCTGGCTGGGTGGGAAATCTTTGTCCAGGAGTCACAGGGGTGCGAGTAATCTGGGTTTGGGGCAGGGTTTTGGGTCTCACCTGGACGTGTCCGAATACCTGGTAAGTCAAACTACAACTGGCCTGTGGGCTGTGTGGGTATGAATCCATAGCTGAGGATCTCCCCCTGGCTCAGGTAGAAACCAGAAAACTTGAGGGTCACTGGATAGGCGGGGAATCCACAAGACACATCTTAAGTTATCAATTTCCTCATAGTAATCAACATGTAGCCTTAAATCTTGTAGCCTATATAGTCACCATGTAGTCTATAAAACTTGCCTCAGCCTTGTTATCTGGTCTTGCATCGTGTTTTTTAAACAGTGATGTTCAATTGTCCTGAGGGAGAGAACTCTCCCTGCCTGGCATTGGGGCCTGAAAGAGACCCCCACCCATGGGATTTTGTTGGCAAGGTGCACTTTTTGTCTGTTGTTACTCTACATTCTTCAGTCAAATGTTGACCTTCACTACATATTTGACATATTCCAGAAGACAAAGGGCCTGTTTTGTGATTACTTTGGATTTTTTTTCTGCAGTTATTTCAGAGATGACCCTGTTGGCTATAGTTAAATCATTTGAAATCTTGGGTCATTTCTAGATCTCTAGTGTCAGCTTCTCTTATTAAGGTCATAACAGGTGAATAAGGTCTAATATCAGCTGAATGTCTACTTTACTCATCTATTGGTGCTGACCTTGCCCTCGTGGTCTGATTACTTCCTTGCATTCAGTATTTGCATTTTCAGAGGCTAAAGACTCAATTATTGCCTTTCTTGCTGCTGGATCTGATATACTTCTTTCCACAGTGGAGGCTACCTTTTGCAAAAAGTCAGGGAAGATTTTCTTTGGACCTTGTATGACTTAAGGAAATGGTTCAAGTCTTTCCTCTGAATCTGTGACTTTCTCCTAGGCATTTAAGGCTGCCAATCAACACAATGCCAGAGTTTCTTCATGATATACAGCTTGTACCTCTACCTCAGCAAAGTAACCTTCACCAAGCAGCTGATTTTTGGATATCTCTCTACCCCGGTTCTATTTTGTCATTCTATCTCTCTTATCTTTGCACTCCACCATGAGAACCATTGTAAATGTGTGGCAGGTTCTAGTATTGCTTTTGCCATATCCTTCAAGTCTTGGGGGATTATTCTATTTTCAGTAGCCCAAGAAGTCAGTATTTGTTTTTCATTCTAAAATTAGTGACATTTTACTTAAATTTCCTCAGTTCTAACACATCCATGGGTTGCCATTTGAATTCCTAATAATCCTGTGGATGATCATCATCTGGAGGTTTTTGGAAGTTTTTGTTGTATACTAACTGGATAAACTAACATTTATTTTCTAATACTTTTGGTTGGATTTCTTTATCTTCTGCTTCTGAGTATTTTCTTTAATAGAAAATTTAAATACTTCCCTTAAGGTGGAATGAGTTCATGCTTCATGTTTCTCCTTTTGTAGCTTCCCCTGTTCCCTGAGTTCCTGTATTCTCTGTTCAAGGTTCTGCCTCCACATTTTAAATTTTCCTTTATATTGCAATTCTGATATTCATGCTGTATGTTCTATTTTGATTGACTAATTTTAAAAATTTATTCTCCAAGTCTTGCTTCCAATCCTCATTATTTTCTCTCTGCTTCTCAGTTTGACCTGTTAGTTGTTGTATCCTTTGCTCTAGCATCTTTTCTAGCTCCTGTCTCCCACCTTTATTTTCGTCTTTCTGTCTCTTATTCTGTTCTATAACTTCCTTTGTCTTCAATCCTAGAGTTTTCTCTAGGCCACCTTGGCAAGTCTTAAATTTATCTTTCTGTTGTTCATAGTGCTTTATCATTTCTTGTATCTTCTGTTCTAGGCCCTGCTTTCATAATCTTAGCTTCTTTTTATGTTGTAATTCTGATATTGCAGCATCTGCCTCATTTTGATTTATTATCTTTAGTAAATTATCCCCTAGACTTTTCGTCTTTCTATCTTCTTGCTGTTCACTCTGATCTGTAAATTGTTGAATCGTTTTTCCTAGTGTCTCTTCCAGCTCCTGTCTCCAGACTTTTTTCTCCTTTTTCTGTTGCTTATTTTGACCAGTAAAATCTGGAATCTTTAGCTCTAATATTTCCTCTAGGCTGTGTTGCCAAGCTTTAAGGTTATCTCTTTGTTGTTCAGTCTCATCTATGAATTTTTTAAATTTCTGTTCTAGCATCTTTCCCAGCTCCTGTCTCCAATCTTTATTCTCCTCTTTCTGTTCCTTACTTTGAGCTATGGATTTCTGTGCCTTCAGTTCAAATGTTACCTGTAATCTCTTTTCTAAGGCACATAATTTTTTTATCTAGGGCTCTGTCTTTTGAGAAGACATTGAATATCAAGAGATTAAATATTGCAGTACTGGCAAAAGGTATCTATTTCCTTAAAATACAACCTTGTCAAACCGTTCAAAATATCGTCCCATAAAGCCCATAAGATATTTTTTGTGTTTACCATATATATTCAATATATGATTTTTTTTTTAACCTGATACAGAGTCATTTGTCCCTTTGTCTCCCTCTACTGTTCGATTTAGAACACTGCAGTGCTCTCTAATTGTTTTATTCATTCAGGGAGGTTCTGACTGTATAAAGACTGGTGGCTACTGTGGTTCTGAGTCAGCTCTCTGTCTTTTGTTTGGGTTGCAGGTGGCAGCATGTGCTTGTGTACTGATCTCTGGTAGCCTGCAGCATAAGCAGTCAAAAGACCCACACTGGCTGTCCAGTGTCCTGTATAGACATGGGGAATACTTGAGGCATGGGGAGCATGAGGGGTCAGCACAGAAACGCTCTCTTGAGCATAGATGCCCGATCAGTTCACTGTTTCTGCCTGAAAACTACCTCATAGGCAGTTGTGCTCCAGGGTCCCCTGGCCATCCCTAGATGGTGCTGCCCAAGACCAGCTCCAGGCTAGGGTGCTTCCCTTACCTGTATCTGTCTGCCTGGGCCTTGGGAGGGAATCTGCAGCTCTCTAGGCAGCCCAGATTGCTATTCCAGAAATGTATTTCAGGGTGGGGTATGAGCACTTTTATCTTAAATTGGGTTCTAATCCATATGATGGGTGCCAATTTGTTGCAGTAAATCTCCAATCCAAACAAGCCCATGCAAAAAACATGCACCTCAGTTATAAAGTTTACAAGCTGTATGCCTAGATTGTGCAGATATGCCACTATAGTACTCTATTCCCCATCTAGGAGATCACTTGCTACTTGTGGCTTCTCCAGGCCACATGGTTCTGCTCCACCTTCCTTCCGTCTTCTCTTCCTCCATCTTCCTCTCTTTCCTCCCTCTCCTTCTCTCCCCTTCCTCCTTTCTCTCTCAATTTCTATAAACCTCCCAGCCCAACACTTTCTTTCCACTGTCCAATCACAGGCTCTAGTCTTTATTTGACCAGTTAAAATAGGGAGAAGGTTAACCTGAAATCACCTGAGTATGTGATCTACTCCTTGTCTAGGCAGCCCCACCTTGAGGAAGCAGGGTTAGCATCAAAATACAAACAGCACTAGAGTAATCCACATTTGAAGAATAAAACAAACCTCTTCTTCAGATTTTCAGAAAGCAAGACAAGTTAGTAAAAACAAGTATGGTTGGTACAGAATGTAAAACATCAATAAATCAGATGAGAGACAAGATTGACTATAAGAACATTGTAGAAAAGAAATTCACAGTGTTGTCTGTGAAAGCTAAAAATTATTGTCTGTGTTATAGCTTTAAAATATTTCTTATGGGGAATAATGCCCAAATATAAACATATCCAACGCTCTGCATAAGATGAGGCACAAGATATGCTATTAAAAACATGACATTTTCAGATTCATATAAAAACCACCTCGTCATATTAATATAATCTAATGGCTGCATGGACTTTTGACACTCTCCTTTTCTTTCCTACCACATAAAGAACACAGCAAAATGTTTTACACCTTTTTTGAGGCAATCCAATGCTTTCTCTAATTAGAGACAGATTTAATGCAGTCTGGACGTTTTTTCTGGCTCTGGACAGGCTGTCAATCTTATACACTATGTATCTATATATAGTGTCATCACTCACTTGAGAATTGAAGGAAACATTCTGCTATACATTATTTTAACGATATTATAAACACAGAGTGCATGTGCACCAGAATCACTCCTCACATTGAAGTGATGCCCGGCAACACTTGAGGTTGAGTTTTGTACAAGGTGACAGATAAGAATCCAGATCTACATTTTCTCTGCCTGGTGTAATACAGCTCTTCTTACATGATTTGTTAATGTTTCTGTCTTAAAAAAGATACTAGTGACGGTAGATTTGTTGACATATGTCTAGGTCTTCAACTGTATCCCACTGGTCTATGTGTCTCTTTTTGTGCAGGTTATGTGGAAGTAACCATATTTGCTGTGACTGCATGAATGCAAGGATCATGCCATGTCCAGAAGAAATACATTTATTCTGGTCCTCCTGTATCTATGGCTTCTGTAATCTTTCTGCATCCTTTTTTTTTTTTTTTTTGATGTTCCCTGAGTCTGTAATGGGGGAAAAGGCTGTGGTAAACATGTACTCTTTATGGCTGAGGATCTCATAGGTATTTCTTCTCTGAACTTTGACAAATTGTCTCTATATCAACTACATTCTGATACACAATGAAGAATCTCTGGTGAATGTAGAACTCCTGTATTCCAAGCCAATATCCAACTTAGAAACTCTGCCATGGGAAGATAAGTGTGACTATGATTGACATACATTATATTTATGTATGAAATTCTCAAATAATAAATAAAATAAGTAAAATCTTCACTAAAATGTTTATTTTCTTAAAATGCAAAAATCTGCTTTTTGAATTCTATGAATAATATCCCTGAAGTGTAGAAATATCAGATCAGTAATGGACAAATGAAATCTCATAAAATGGTAAAGCAAAGAAAATCAAGGCAAGAGAACATACAGTCAAAGTTTGTCATCTATTCTGTTAAGAGGGGACTTGTATCTAAAGAATATGAAAAACTCAAAATAGTAATCTGTAATTTAGTTTTTTTCTTCAGAGGTAATTATTGTCTCAAAGCGCTGTTGCCTTCCTCTGCTAATCTAGACCTAGTCTTGGAAGTTTCGAGCCTTCATTCAATCTTATTCTGGCCAAAGATATTTTCATCCTCTGAGACTTATGCTGAATAAACTCACCTTTTCTTCTTTCTGATGTCTATCTAGCCAGAAGGATCAATGCAGCTTCAATGCAGCTCTTCTGGCTCAAAATTCCTATTCATGGTAACTGACTCAATTTGACTTCTTTCACTTTTCCTTTCTTGATTTGCTCTACTGGACTTCAAACTAAATCTAGCAATCTGGTCTAATCTTCAGGCTCTTTCTCATTCTCTGGCTCATTCTGTCTTTATCTGTGTCTAGCTTGTTCTCTCTTCAACTTGTCTCTGTAAAACTCTCCTTGTAAAACTGTCTCCTTCCTTCTTTTCTCTCTCCTATGTTGCTTCCCTTTTTTCTCTCTTCAATTAAAAATTGGGCATATCCTATTCCGTCAAATCTTTCTCTGAATTATCACTTTTTCTGTGTCTCACTTAGACTTCCCTTTCAAATTTGGGTGTTTCCTTCTTTGAACTAACTTCATCTTCACTGTTTAGGCTTAAAACTGTGTACTAAGGATGTATCTGTATTTCAGCCAGAGGAATTAAAGGGGTGAGCACCATCACAGCTAAATTTTTTTCAGTAAATAGCATAATATTTGGGTTCACATAGTGACCATATATCCTGCAACAGTAATCAGTAAAAATGCAAGCATTTCAGTTATAAAACGGCATGCAGAACTGAACTGAAAGCTATTAAACAAAGAAAAAGAAATGCCTAAGAAACACTTTAAGAAGTTTTCAACATACTTAGCCACTAGAGAAATGTAGATTACACTATGAGTTCATTTACCTCAGTCAGAAGGACCATCATCTGGAATACAAATAATGACAAATGCTAAATGTAGAAAAAGGGGAAACAATACTCACAGTGGTGTAGAGTAGTGCACCCATGCTGAAAATCATTCTGGAGGTTTCTTTTTAAAAGAAGAAAGAAAAGAAACAGAAATTGAACTACCATATTTAACCCACTTATACCACTCCTGGACATACACTCAAAGGATATTATATACCCTCTGTAGAGATATTTGCACATATAAATTCATTGCAGTAATATTTACAATAGCTAAGATATGGAGTCACCCTCAATGTTGATCAACACAAAAAGAGATTATACAAATGTGGTACAGACACATAAAAGATTTACTTAGGCATAAAGAAGAATGAAATCATATGATTTTTCAGGACAGTTAATTGAACTGAAAAAATTATTTTGAGTAAAGAAAGTTATACCCAGAAAGATAAACACTAAGATGTAGGTCCTAGCTTGAAATGTCTTGGGTAGTGTGTTTAACTTGTTATACAAGAAAATGTCACAGAACCAGAAAGAAACCTTTGCAAGTATACCATAAAGGAAGAAAGATATTAGAATCTGGAGTAGTAGAGTGTTTGAATATGTACAAGTGGTAGAAAGTCTTAAGCAGTGAGGGACATTGGTGAAAAAACTTTGGCCAGCTCTCACATGGCAAGCATGACTATGAAAGTCCTTGCCCTCTTTCAATCCTTCTGACTTTCTACCAAATCATTATATTCCTAAAGTTAGTCACTAAATTCTATTCTTTTATTCGACCACTTTCTTTTCCTGAGGCTGATGACCAAGGTCTAGCTACCAAAGCTTTGAAGTCCAACATTTTAAAGCATCCGTTGGCTTACCTAATTAATATGTCCAATTAAAATTAAACACCTCACACTAACATGGGATTTCCCCTTTTACCCTTATAAGCTGTCATTTTCCTATGGGTTACATATGTCTCCTCTCCATCTAGAGGCAGTCCTTTGTCCTCTGGGACAAACATCCTTTCCCCCTCTCCTTTGTTCCCTTCCTCATCTGCCTGCCCTCTCTCTGACTCTTATTTCCATCCATCTGTCACTCTGCAACAAATAAATCTCTTATGTGCTGAGAACGTGATTTTGGGTTGGAGTACAGAGTCAATATGTTTTGTTTCAATGGAAATTTAAAGGAGTTGGGGGATCTTAAACCAAAAGAAAGAAGGACAGAAACTCATATAAAAGCTCAATGTTTCAAAATCTAATAAAAGTGATTGGAGGTATAGAATATGATGTGGAGTGAAAGAATATGGGTAAATATTGAGGGTTAAATAGGATCGGGGAGGATGTTTTTGAGAGGAAGGGATAGTGGGTAGGTTGACCTGTATTTTGTAAACTAAACTGAAATGTTGACATAAAGTTTGAATCTAATTACCTATTCTGAAAGACAAGTGGACATGATTGAAAAGTACCATGCATTAGCATATTTATTTGTATAAATACAAAGATTCAAATGCAAGCATACCTTAGTTTCTTCTTTAGTACTGCAGAAAGCTCTACGTTATCAACACAAACTTCCTCCTTGAATTGTCTTACTCACAGAACCTTTCTCATTTTTTCTAGTGAATTTCTCTGGAAACTGGTGCTCTTCATATTAAAGCTTCCTCTCTTTTCATGCTACAGTATTTCATAATGATCTAGGAAGTTGTTTATTAAGGAGTTCTTAGATTTTTGAGACATATGGTCTGTCTGTAAAATCTATTCTAAACTATGTTTTCGTTTTTGTTTTTTTTACTCTACCTAGAGTTAGAAAATTCCAGAGGGTTCAGAGGACAACCCAGGAGAAGTTAATCACTCTTATTGTGCTAAAATGACTTAAATTCATTAAGATAACTTGAGACATTTACATAGACTGGAAATCGAAGTAAACTGAGTATGAGATGCTTCAAACTACTAGAGAACTTAGGGATCAAAGTGAGATCCTGACTAACAAAAAGAAAAGTAAGAAGACCAAATACTCTCCCACACTTCTGCTTCCCAGACTGTCTGCTTCCCAGGAGGTCCTCAGTAACCAAGGACACAGGTGAGAGTCTCACCTAACTACCTACACCAGCTGGGACACCAGAGCCCAGCTGATGCAGGGCCTACCCACACTCCTATGCTCCACCTTCCTTCAGGTCTGCTTCATCACCTGGGCTAAATCAGGAGCCCAATACCTACCCATGCCTTACAGCCAGTCTTCCTCCCAGGAGTCCCACAATAACAAGAAATACAGGAGTTCCATAGTAACCAGGGACACAGGAGGTGTGCTCGAATCAGAGACACAGGAGACCAACCCTAATCAGAGACAGCCTAGAAAGAGAACAGCTCTAACCAAGGGCACAGAGCTCTACCTGCCTCCAAGGAGGCTAGCTCCAGTCAGAGACACCCAGACAGTTAACACCAGATATAACCATGTGGCAAGAGACAAATGTAAGTTCATAAGCTACAGAACCCAATGCAATTTGGCTCATTCAGAATGTTGTTCTCCTATTACAGAAAACACTGGATACACTAACATGACTGAAAAGTAAGATAATGGCCTAAAATCCATACTCATAAAGATGATAGAGATCTTTAAGGATGATATAAAGAACTACCTTAAAGAAATACAGAAAAATATTATCAAGCAGGTGAAACAATTGAACAAAATGACCCAAGAACTAAATATGGAAATAGAAACAATAAAGAAAACAGAAATGAAGCATGAAGATGGACAACTTAGAAAAGAGATCAGGAGCTACAGACACAAGAATCGTCAACAGACTACAAAACATAGAAGAAAGAATACCAGGCATAGAAGATAACATTTAAGATATTTACACATCAGTCAAAGAAAATACAAGGTATAAAAAGCTCCTAACCCCAAAATATCCAGTAATTTCAGGACACAATAAAGAGATCAAACTTAAGAATCAAAGAAATAGAAGAGGGTGAAGAATTCCAGCTCAAAGAGCCAGAAAACTTCTTCCACGAAATCATAGAAGAAAACTTACCTAACCTAAAAAAGGAAATAGCCATGAATGTTCAAGAAGCTGACAGAACAAAAAGTAGATTGGACCAGAATATAAAATCCACTCATCATATAATAATAAAATCATTGAATGCACAGAACAAAGAAAGAATATTAAAAGCTGTGAGGTAAAAAAGGTCAGATAACATAAAGGCAGACCTATCAAAATTATACCAGACTTCACTACAAAGACTTTAAATACCAGAAGATCCTGGACAGAAGTTATGCAGACTGTAAGAGAGTACAAGTGACAACCCAGGCTACTATACTAAGCAAAATTCTCAATCATCATACATGGAGTAACCAAGATATTCCATGATAAAGCTAAATTTAAACAATATCTTTCTAGTAATACAGCCCTAAAGAGGATACTGGAAGGAAATCTTCAACACAAAATGGGTAACTATATGCAAGAAAACACAAGAAATTAAACATTTTACAACAAACCAAAAAGAAGGGAACAATACATACATAATATCACCTCCAGCAATAAAAATAATAGGAACTTATAATCATCTGTCTTTAGTATCTCTCAACATCAGTGGAATCAATTCCCCAATAAAAAGACACAGGCTAACAAACTGGATACTTAAACAGAATCTCATATTTTCCTGTAAACAACAAACACACCTCAGTGAAAAAGACAAACACTACTTTAGATAAAAGGCTAGAAAAAAGTTTTCCAAGAAAATGGGCCCAAAAAACAAGCTGGAGTTGCCATTCTAACATCCAATAAAATAGATTTTCAACCAACAGTTATCAAATGAGATGGGGAAGGACACTTCATATTCTTCAAAGGAAATATAAAACAATACAAAGTATCAATTCTGAACACCTATACCTCAAATGAAAGGGCATCTGCATTCATTAAAAAAAAAACTTTACTAAAGCTGAAAACATATGTTGAACTTCAAACAATAGTAGGGGGAGAATTCAACACCCCACTGGCACCAATGGATAGGTCATTGTAACAGAATCTAAATTAACAAAATTTATGAACAAAATGGATTTAACAGATATCTACAAAACATTTCAGCCTAAAACAAGAGAATACACCTTCTTCTCAGTACCTCATGGAAACTTCTCTAAAATTGACCATATAGTCAGACACAAAACAAGCCTCAATAGATATGAGAAGATTGAAATAATCTCATGCATTCTATCAGACCATCATGGACTAAGGCTGGACTTCAATAACAACAAAAACAACAGAAAGCCTCACATACTCATGCAAACTTAGCAACTTTCTGCTCAATGATAATTTGGTCAGGGAATAAATAAAGAAATAGAAGACTTAATAGAATTCAGTAAAAATGAAGACACAACATATCCAAACTTATGAAACACAATGAAAGCATTGCTAAGAAGAAAAGTAATAGCACTCACTAAATGTTTTCATGAAAAAACTGGAGAGATCCCAAACAAACAACAACACACTTGAAATCTCTAGAACAGAAAGAAGCAAACACACCCAAGGAGATTAAAAAACAAGAAATAGTCAAGCTCAGAGCTGAAAACAATCATTTAGAAACAAAGAGAACCATACAAAGAATCAAGAAAACTGAAAGCTGGTTCCGAACCTACTACAAATTCCAATACTCAACAACACTAGAAAATCTAGATGAAATGGTTGATTTTCTAAACAGATAGCATGTACCAAAGATCAGGTGAACTATCTAAAAACTTTCATAACCACTATGGAAATAGAAATAGTCATTAAAAATATCCCAACCAAAATAAGCCCAGGGCCAGATAGTTTTAGTGCAGGATTTTACAAGATCTTTGAAGAAGAGCTAGTAGCAGTACTCCTCAAACTATTTCACAAAATAGAAACATAAGGAACACTACCTAATTAATTCTATAAAGCCACAGTTATTCTGATAAGTAAACCACGCAACGACAAAAAAAAAAAAAGAAAACTTCAGGTCAATTTCACTTATGAATATTGATGCAAAAACACTCAATAAAATTCTTGCAAACTGAATTCAAGAACACATCAAAATGATCATTCACTGTCATCAAATAGGCTTTATTCCAGTGATGCAGGGATGGTACAATATACAAGACTCTATTAATGTAATCCACTATATAAACAAACTCAAAGAAAAAAGTCACATGATCATCTCATTAGATGCCAAAAAAGAATTTGACAAAATACAACATCACTTCTTGTAAAAACTATTGGAGAGATCAGGAATTCATAGCATATACCTAAACATGATAGAAACAATATATAGCAAACCAACAGCCAACGTCAAATTAAATGGGGAAAAAGTTGAAGCAATCCCACTAAAATCTGGGACAAGACAAGGTTGCCGACATTCCCCCTATCTACTCAGTATAGTATTTGGTATTCTAACTAGAGAAATTAGACAACAGAAGGAGGAAAAGGGTATACAAATTGGAAAGGAAAAGTCGAAGTATCACTATTTGTAGATGATAGGATAGTATATATAAATGACCAAAAAATCCACCAGCAGAACTGCTATAACTAATAAACAACTTCAGCAAAATGACAGGATATAAAATTAACTCAAACAAATCCATAGCCTTCCTTGATAAAAATGATGAACACCTTGAGAAAGAAATTAGGGAGACAATACCCTTCACAATAGCCACAAGTAGTATAAAATATTGTTATGTAATCCTTGCCAAGCAAGTGAAAGACCTGTATGACAAGAACTTCAAATCCCTGAAGAAAGAAATGGAAGAGACCTCAGAAGAAGTAAAGATATCTCTCATTCTCATGGATTTGTAGGATTAACACAGTGAAAATACCCATTTTACCAAAAGCAATCTCCAGATTCAGTGCAATCTACATTACAATTCCAACATGGTTCTTCACAAACATGGAAAGACCAATGCTCACCTTCATATGGAAAAATAAAAAAAAAAAAAACAGAATAGCCAAAACAATTCTCAAAAATAAAAGATCTGGAGGAATCTGTGGCCTGATATTGTTCTACAAATCAATAGTGATAAAGGCTGCATGGAAGTGACACAAATACAGATAGGTTGATCAATGGAGTAGAATTGAAAACTCAGAAATAAATCCACATACCTATGAATACATGCCCTTTGACAAAGAAACAAAAAACATACACTGAAAACAAGAAGGTATCTTCAATAAATGGTGCTGATATAATCAGTACTCTGTATATAGAAAAATGTAAATTTATATATACATGTACATATACATATATATATATATATATATATATATATATATATATATATATATATTTATATATATCACCTTGCACAAAACTCAAGTCCAAGTGAATCAAGGAACTCAACATAAATTCAGATACCCTGAATCAAACAAAAGGGAAAGTGGGAAAGAGTCTTGAATTCATTGGTACAGTAGGAAATTCCCCGAGTTGAATATCAATGGCTCAGGCTCTAAGATCAACAACTGACAAATGGAACATCATGAAACTGAAAAGCTTCTGTAAGGAATAACACACTGTCAATAGGACAAACTGGCAAACTACATGTTGGGAAAAATATCTTCACAAACCCCTGCTACACCCAATAGAGGGCTAATGTTGAAAACATATATAGAACTCAAGAATTTAACCTCCAAAAAAACACATAACCCAATTAATAGAGTGGTACAGAGCAAATCAGAGAATTCACAATTGAAGTATCTCAAATGGCCAAGAAGCAGGTAAAGAAATGTTCTAAGTCCTTAGCTATCAGAGAAATGCAAACCAAAACAATCCTTACATTCCACCTCACACTAATCAGAATGGCTAAGATCAAAATCTCAAGTGAAAGCACTGGTGAGGATGCTGGTGAGAATGTGGAGAAGAGGAACACTCATCCATTGCTGGTGAGATTGCAAACTGGTACAACCACTGTGGAAATCAATCTGGTAGTTCCTCAGAAAACTAAAAATTGTTCTCCCTAAAGACCCAACTATACCACTTTTGGGCATATAACCCCCCAAAATGCTTCACTGTACTAAAAGAACAGGTGTTCCACTATGTCTATATCAGCCTTATTTATAATAGCCAGAAGCTGGAAACAACCCCAATGTCCTTCAACTGAAGAACATCTATAGAAAATGTAGTTCATTTACACAATGAAATACTAGTCAGTTATTAAAAGTGAGGACATCTTGAATTTTGCAGGCAAATGGATGGAAATAGAAAATATTATTCTGAGTGAGGTAACTCAGACTCAAAAGAACATAAAGGTTTGTAATTACTGATAAATGGATATTAGCCAAAAAGTACAGAATACCTAAGATATTCTCACAACATAAGAAGTGTAACAAGTATAAAGTCCTAAGTGAGGATGCTTCAATCCGACTTAGAAAGGGGAAAAAAATAATCATGGGAGGCAGGAACCTGGGTGGAAGACAGGAGGAGGGAAAGAGGATCAGGAGTGTATGTGGGGGAGGTGGTAAAAGGAGAAAAGCCCAGTGGTCTAGGAGATTGAACGGAAATATTCAGCCTTGGGGCGGGGTACCAGGTAGGGGACCCTCTAAAAGGTACTAGAGACCCAGAAGGTGAGAGACTCTTAGGATTCAATGAGGGTTACCTTAGCCAAAATTCCCAACAACACAGAGAGAGAGCCTGGAGAGTTCACATCCAGTAGATACACAGGGCCTCAAGTGGAGGAACAGTGTTACTAACCCACAGTCAAAATTTCTGACCCAGAATTGTTCCTGTCTAAGAGAACTGCTGAGACAAAAGAGGAGAAGAGACTGAAGGAAAGGTAGTCCAATGGCTGGTGGAACTTGGGATCTATCTCATCGGAGAAGGGAACACCAAGGCCTGAAGATATTACTGATGCTATGATGTACTTATAGATGAGAGTCAGGCATGGTTGTCTTCTGAGAGACCCTACCAGCTGCTAACTGTGACAGAAGTAGATACTTACATCCAACCATTGGACTGAAGTCTGAAGTCAGGGACCTCTATGGTTAATTTAGGAGAAGTATTGAAGAAGCTTCATGGGAGAGCAACTCCATACGAAGCACAGCAGTTTCAACCTACCCAGATCTCAGGGAACTCCCAGAGACTGAGCTACCAACCAGGCAAAATACATGGGCTGGTCTGAGGCCACTGACACATACTTAGTAGAAAACTGCCTGGTTTAGTCCTAGTGGGAAAGATACCCTTAATCCTCAAGAGACTTGAGGTCCCAGGAAAAGGGGAGATGTGGAGGGGAACACGCTATCAGAGGCAAGGGGGAGGAAGAATGGGATGAGAAACTGTAGGAGGGATTTCTAGTATAGGGGCAATGACTGGAATATAGAATAATAAAAATAAAAAGCTAGATTACACTCAGGTTGTATAAAGATTAGTAGAGTCTGTATTGGGAAATAATTCAGTAGACAAAGCAATTTTTAAGCAAGATTGAGGATTTGATTTTGGATCCAACCTCATCAAAACCAAGAGTAGAATCTTCTGTCTGTCATCTCATCAATAATAAGTAAAGGCATTTGGATCCCAGAGAATCACTCACCACTGTGTTTATCCAAAACAGTAAGTACTTCTGGGTTTACTCAAAGATCTTGTCTCATAACATACACAAAATTTAGATAAAGCATCTCAATCCTAATCCTATAAAGAAATGGAAATACTCTTTATCTTAGATATAACAAACAGAACATTTGAACATTGAACATATTATAAAAAGTTGAAATTGTCCAGTAATACATTTTAATAAATTTAAGATTAAATTATATATATAATGTATATTTACATGTATAAGTATATGAGCTTATGTGTAAGCATGCTCACTGAGACCAAAGGTGTCAGATATCCTTGTATATGAAATAAGAAATATTTGTGAGTTACCTAACATGTGTCTATTAGTCAAACTCAAGTCTTCTGCAAGAGCAGTAAGCCAGCCAAATTATTATCTCTACCATTTCCTGTCTTTGTCCCCTTCATACATCCCATATGCATTGTACATGAAAGCTACCATCATCTGCTGTTTTGAATTGTGATGATACCCTGAAAACTAGACTTTCCTATATCATACTTCCTATATTCCCATACAACATGCCAAGCACAAAGAAATCTCTTATAAGAAAATGGTGCATCCTAAAGTGAGATGAAACATTCTATACCGATAAGTGATCAAGATGATCCTCTATAGACCAGCCCACAGGCCAGTATGATCTGGAAAATGACCTAGATTAATAATCTCTTCTAGCTACTGGAAAGATTGCTCACTAAGTTGAAGGTTGAATTAGCATCACTCCCTTGCCAGCTCACAACAATATGTAACTTCATTCCTGGAAGATTTGACACCCCTTCCAGGTTCCATGTGCATCAGACATGCACATGGTACACAGACTTACACACAGTAAAAAATGCTCAAACATATTAGATATACTATTTTTTAAAAAAATCCATTATTGGGTGCCCAGCTGTGCTCACAAAACAAATTTGATGATTTTGTCAGGTAATGATGCTCTCTTATTACTGAATCTGTCTCTGATTCTACCACAGGAACAAGAATAACCACGAAAGCAGCTGAGACATATCCAGGCATGAACTCTCATGAGTCTCGTTTTTTTTTTTTTCCGTGTTTTCTTTCACTCTTCCCTATAATACTGGCTCCTTATATATACTTCTAGAAGAAGAAAGGGCCCTTGGATCTTTTGAGTGAGTCTCTGGATCAGAATCCTAGTAGGTCACATCACAAAACAATGAGGATTTCTCAGTCTTCCCTCTAGGGACTTAAACTGACATTATAATCTGGTTTGGCTTGTTTGAAGTGCTGGCTGCTGTAAGGGAATATTAGACAGGGTAATGTTTTGAGCTTTCCTCTCAAGGAAGATTTTTGTATATTTTGAATTATATTCTGTTTGCCTTATTTGACCCTTTCTTTTTTACTTTAACTGTTTGCTTTTCAGAATGGGCAGCTCATCTGCTTCAGATCTGAAAGCCTTCTATACCACATAGTAGCAGACAAATAGGCCAAGAATTAAAATAAAATGCTATGTTTTGGAAGTAGTGTATGACATATATTTCTGTAAGAATACACATATGAATCTTACATGTGATTCCACATGTAAAAGATATCCATATAACCCATCTCTAAATTTTGTAATATTTTATAATTTAAATTATTAAATGATAAGTAAATGGATGAAATTAAAATGCAGAGATGGTATGCATAATAAGTATTATAATAAGAAAGACACTGGACTGCTGGTTCACAGTAGAAGAAAACAGAGTACTCCCTTCAATATATTAAAATTATTGATCAAATCAAGGGTGGTGTACTAGATCCTCTAATTCTTTAAATCTCCTATTAGCTGAAGTAGTGTCTTGTGGAAAATAAGGAGGTCATCAGAACTGAGCAATAGTAAAGTAGAAAGAAGGTAATACCTGTTTAAGACTTGAGAGGAAAATATGTTTTACAAGATGTAACTCTGTTTGGAGGCAAGATAACATCCTCCAAAGCATCTCAGCCAGGAGAAATTCAGGACAATTCATCCATGGAATATTACTGGAAAAACTCTCTTCTTCACCTCATATCTGATAAAATTGAAACACTAATTCATTGTATAGAGAGGATATGGAGAAAATGGTTGATGGCTAATGTTAATCTTTGTGTCACCCAGCAGATCCCCAGATGTACATTCAAACACTTGTAAATGTTCTAACCACAGGTGAGAAATTGCTACTGCCAAACATATCAATGTGAAAATCCCACCAAATAATTCCACAGGGAGACCCACACAAGCTACTGTAATGAAGTTAAAATGTAGAAGAGAATGATATTTTATGGAATCATTAAAAGTAGGTTAGGATGGTGTCAGAAAGGGAATCCCTCCCCGTTAGATGTGTGAGGTTTCTTCAAAGACCACAGCTGCTAGAAAAACAATGGGTGAGACGCAAAAGGAAGTACAGTCCACTAGGACTTAGTGAACCTCTGGCAGTTCAAACTTCTAGAATTTGACCTTGAGAAGTTTATTCTTAGCTTATTTAAGCACTGTACAATTTTTTGTGTGTGTGTGGGGGGGGTTAGTTTTCTGGTGTAATTAAATCACCTGTGCACAAGAAACATAATAACATTGAAATTCAGCTCAAAGTGTATGTCAAAGGCCACAAGAGTATGGGTTCTAGAGTATGGCTTCATGTATTATCTTAATGGCCTAGGGAAAAATCTAGAGTGTTCTCTGTAACACTGATAATGTAGAGGTCATTTAGGCTAACACCCACATAAAAACTTGTTTGTTCAAGCTTGGGGGAGCCTTGGCCACACATACAATGCAAAGGTCACTTAAACTATCAGGTAATCACAATTATGTTTGTGGACGCATGGTATGGCCTGGCTCTGTTGCTCAAATCACTAGGCTAATGATCACCTCTATCCTGAGCCATCTGAGTAGAAAAAAAAAGGTTATGGATTTCCCACTGAAGAGACAATCCTATGTGTTTAAAATGACTGGCTTTTCTACTGCTTATCTGTGAAGGCAAAGACCTTTGTGCTTGCAACAAACCCAAACTGTGTGTATATTACAAAGAAGAAAGATTCCCAATAGTAGCATGAATGTTCATGATTGGAGAAAAAACACAAGGATAAGAGATAAGAAGGAAGAGAGAAAAGAGACAGCATCACAAAGAAGATAGAAGGGAGAGAAGAGGGGGAAGAAGGAAGCTGGACGGAGAGGGAGAGAGAAGGAAAGAGAGGTGTGTGAGGGGACAGCAAACCTGTAATCATATGCAAATGATGGATGAGAATGTCAGCTCCAGCTTTACTTTCCCAGTGCTACCAGATATAACTGACAGTCATAAGCAAGATGACTGATTTGCCATTGGAGACTAGACTGTCAATTCCAGGGTAAGTCAAAACAGCAAACTTTAATCCAAACTGAGAGTGATAACTTAGTAGGAGGTTTAAACTTAAAACCTAGCTCCTACATGTCTGCTGCCATAGTTAGAGAGATGATCTGTTATACACTTGAAGCACTCAGCAACAAAAGGCTGTTTACTCATTGTGGAAAGAAATAGTATCTCTCAAAAGGCCCTCTTTCTTAGTATGGGTTTCTATTAGTATAAAGAAAAACCTTGCTCGAGGCCACTCTTATAAAGGACACCATTTAATTGGGGCTGGCTTAGAGGTTCTGAGGTTCAGTCAGTTATCATCATGGTGGGAAGCATGGAGGCATCCAGACTGGCATGGGGCTGGAGAAACTGAGAGTTTTACCTACAGCTTCATCAAAAGGAAGCCAGGAGCAGACTGTCTTCAGAGAGCTAAGAGCAAAGTCTCAAAGCCTACCACCACAATGACACACTTCTACCAACAAGTCCACAACTACTTAAACAAGGCCATGCCTACTCCAACAAGGCCTTATTTCCTAATAGTACCACCATCTCTGACAAGAATATTCAAACTATTATACCCTCCCCAGATGAGGTTTAATTTATTGTATTGTATATATAAATGCAGTATATACTGCATATGTGGTTGCACATTAAGTATGCAGGAATGGAGGCTGTAGGAGGATGTCAGAGGCTTATTCGGTTACTTCCATCTACTTCTCTTAAGACATGAACTGTCTTTGAACTTAGAGTGATTCTGGATGCCCGAATTCCCACAAGCTCAATCTGCCTCTGCTTTATATACTGTGCAGGTTACGATTACACATGTGACCACACTCAGCTTCTTATCTGGATCCTGGGAATGTGAACACAGTTCCTCAGGCTTATCACAGCAAGCACACTATACTACTCAGTGATATTTCCAGACACAGTATGAGCTTTTCAATCTAATACAACTAGTATTTTGGAAATTTATCAAGCCTGAACTAACACTAGCTCATATATTAATTTTTGATTCTCTAATCTTGCCAGTAAAAAATGTTTTCAGACCAGGGCTTAGAAGTTGTTACTAACACTGTTTATCCTGATGGCAGTCCTGGGAGTTACAGCAATACTAAAAAAGATTCTTGATTTATTAATAGTTGGGCCACATAAAGAAATCTCCTGATAAACAAGTACGGGAACAGGAAAGGCTAAGGTTACGTGTCATAGAAATGGTGAGTCTTAGTCATGAAGTGGCTTCTTGTCCTTGTCACTAATTTTAGGACAATGAATCATGCCAAAATACTTGTGGTTGGTGGTTCAGTCTCTGTGAACCCTTAATGGGCCCAGGTTAGTTGACTGTTTAGGTCTTCTTGTGGTGTCCTTGACTCCTCTGCTCCCTCAATTCTATCTCCACTCTTCCACAAGACTCCCTGAGCTCTGCCAAATGTTTGCTGTGGGTCTCTGCCTTTGTTTCCAATCATGAAGTCTCTCAGGAGAAAGTTATGTTAGTCTCCTATCTGAAAGGATAGCATGGTACCAATAAAGTTTCAGGTGTTGACTCTCCTATATGGGATGTGACTCAAGTGTGGTCAGTCATTGTTTACCAACTCCTTCAATCTCTGTTCCATCTTTATTCTTGTGTATCTTCTAGTGGAGGCAGAGGAGGCTTCTAGTGCAGGTTTTGAGAATTTCAAGTACTGTATATAATAGCTGGACTCATTTCAACTTGACATACAAACTAAAGTTCTGAATGGAGAAAACCTTAACTAAGAAAAGGTTTCTATAAGATTCAGCTCTAGGGCATTGTTTTAATTAGTTATTGATGAAAGAGAAGCTTGCCCATTGTGGGTATTGGAATCCTTGGGCTGGTGGTCTTGGGTTCTCTAAAAAGGCAGACTGAGCAAGCTATGGGGAGCAAGCCAGGAAGCAGCATTCCTGTGTGGCATCTGCACCAGCTCTTGCCTTCATGTTATTTCCCTGTTTGAATTCCTTTCCTGACTTATTATAATAATTACCAGCAATATGGAATTGTAAAATAAATAAAACTTTTCCTACCCTACTTTTTTCATTATGGTGTTTTTTTTTTCTTTTCAACTTTAGAAACTGTAAGCAAACCATTGTTTTTAGATTATTTCCACCCTTGCATCTTTCAATTCCAACTCCTTTTGTGTTCTACTCCTTGCTGTCAAGTTCATAATCATTTTTCACTAATGTTGTGAACACATTTATGCAGATATAAATATAACCTGGTAAATCGGCTTTGTGTGTCTGTCTGTCCATCTCTTTGTCTGTTTGCCTATCTCTGTGTGCATGTAAATGCAAGTGTCTGAGGAAGCCTGAATTTGGTATTAGTTCCCCTAAAGCTGGAGTTACAGGTGCTTTTGAGCCATAAAGTGTGGATCCTTTTAGTGGAACTCAGCCCCTCTACAAGAATAAGGTTTGCTCTTAGGCTCCAAGTCATTCCTTATGCTTCCATATACACTTTTTTTTATAGGAAGTGTTACAAGATCATGAAGATCAAGAAAAGTGATTCTAATGCTGAACCCTTGGGGAAATGGTGTATATTTCAGAGGAATCACTGTTAGTTTCTGTGAGGTAGGGTTCTACCCCAATCCCAAGACCTAACTTTTTTTTTTTTGAGCTTTTGTCATTTTATTGTTAACCAATGAATATTATCCAAAATGAGATGTAATTGTAATTTACCTGTACTACATGAAATTATGCTAATAGGAAATTGCCAAATACTCATTAGTTTGTTTTTACATTGCTATATGAACATGTGTTCTCATCTGCTAATGATAAATGTTATAATTGATGCAATCACTATGAAAACCCATTTTTACAAATGGCTGTTCCCGTTTAGAAAAATTTATACAACTATAAAAATGGATTAAACCTACTCTATTCTTAATCTAAAAGTAAACTATTAACAGCAAATATAACTGGTAGCCTCTCAACATTGTAACAACTGGTGTAACAATGATAATGTACATAATGCAAATGAAAAAGAATCAGTAAAAATCTGAGGGAAGTCAATTCTTTTAGCAGTAAGAACTATTGCTGTGATGCTTTGGAAAAGTGAACACTCATACTTCAAAATCTGAGTAGTAAGGCCTACTGTCTCTCCCTCTCATCTATGGAAAGCATTCCCTCACAAATGGTTTTGAAGCATGTGTACAACCACTGTACAGCAGTCACTTCAAGGTTAACCAGTTGTGTTTTGTCCTACAGAGTCCAAAAAATATACTAATCCTTTCCTTTTTATAATGTCTGCCCAAATTAATCATTTTTAAATCAGCAAAAAAAAAGCACAAAAACAAGTTGAATCTACTGTGTGTGAAAATTGCCTAATAAAATGGCAATTGCAATAGATAAATGTTAAGTTTGAGTGCATAATACCAAATGGAAAGTAGCTGAATCACACAAAGAAAACAAGGCTTTCTGTATCTTCAAATTCAGGTGCTTCATGATCAGAGAATGTAAAATCATCTTTCTAGCTGGAAAGTCTTCAGTAATGTTGGGTTTTAGTGTGCGTGGGACCTGTTGTTAGGTTGATATGTGGGTCCCGCCTCTGTCTTGCCATGTGGCTAGGGCCTCTTATGGGGATAGAGGCATGGGAATTTGACTGTGTTCACTCCACCCTGATGCGGGTGGACATCAGGCTATGTGAAGCCGTGGGACTCCACTCGAGGTTGTAGAGCACAATCTGAGGTCCTGTGGGGAGCCAGAGCTGTTGACTTGGGTGTACCCAGGCCAAAAGGTAGCCAGGAACTTCCTGGTTCTCAGCCTCTTGGGCCCCAGCCCAGAAGATGCTGGGGGGGGGGGGCCAAGGATGGGCTGAGAATAAAGTGGAGTTATGCAGGCTAGATTGGCCTACAGCCAACGAGGAGAGGGAAAAGGATGAGCTCTGCCTATGCCCTGCAGAGATGAGAGTTCTTGGCTTGGTTTCTGCAGCTTACTTGGCTGTGGCCACTGCTGACTTGGCTTGGGTGACTGGGTTGGTGGTCTCCATGACTGGGAATGCAGAGAGTTCTTAGGTGACCTGCTTCACTGTTTCCCATGGTGGGTCACAAAGAAGAAAAATAGTCTATGGTCTTAAGACATGTATTGTCATGGCGTATAATAGATGAAAACTATATCTCCCATATTTTCAGGGTAGGCCTGAGGTTAAATACCTTTTGCAAGAAGGAGGGTCTGAAGAGGAATGTTTAATTGGATACTCCCCTCTGGCCTTTAGGTATCTCATTAATATGGAGATCTATCTTGAGGCTCTGTGGCCTGTAGTCATGCCCTCTACCTGTGGAGAGGCTAATGGGCATTGTCCTACATGACTGGAGAACCCCACTAAGGTCTTCTGCTCCATGTCAGGAATCTGGAGTCTGGGAGCATGGCAAAATGTATGTCTTCTATTAGGATCACCAGGGTTCTCTGGCGATTTCTAGCCAGTGCTCAACCAAAAACCATGCTGTCCTTTCATGTCCCTACACAGTATAACATAATTGAAATAAAATTTGTTTTTAGAGATTGCAAATAAAATAAGCAGTGCTTAACTTATATATTAAGTTTCTAATTCTCATTACCTCTGAGTATGGCTGTTTGGGCATTGCCAGTTGGATTCTTTAGAAATGAGAGAAGGTATTTAGGCCATGGATGTGTATGAGAAAAAGTGGACAAATAAAGTGACATGAGAAACACATGAGCCAAAGGGACAGATTATGGGGACATAACTTGAAGCCTTTCTTGTGGCACCAGATGATGGAACTCTGAAGAAAATGGCATATTAACCTTTGTGAAATTACATCTCTCATTTCTCTACTTTATTTTTGTATAATAGCTGTAGATGCCTAAAATATGAATATGAAGTAGTGGGAAGTAGAAATTGTGGATTCCATGGAGGTACACATTTCAGACCAGGATTATTTAAGGGCACTAACAATCTACAGGTCAATAAGCCTGCAGTATGTGACCATTTCTTTAACCTCACCTTTATTAAATGTCTTCCTGGTGAGCTGTTCAAAAACTTATTTTGATTGTGCCTCATGAGTTCATAGGTGACATTTTGGGGCCACTTAACAGAATGATCTGCTTCATATATTGCCAACACTGTAAAGGTTCAAGGAAAAGGCAAAATATTTCCAGCTTTTCACAGAACTTGCTGCACTTTTCTAGAATTCACTAAGCATTGGACAAACCAGACTTTTATCAGAACTGCCAGCACCACAGCACACTCATGTGATTAAGCGTATCTTGTTAGCACTTATACTCCTTATGTCTGACTTCACTTTCTTTTCTAAAACACTTCAACTGGCCACCAGGTCTAGATTACCTACAATAAATACAGTAGCTTAAGAAAAACATATAATTTCTCCTTGCCTTCCAAAATGACCAATGAGACAAGATTACTCTGGTTTTTTAATTGCCCCAGAAAATTTGCAGAGAGATAAAGCACTCATTCTGCTTTCATAACATATCTATTATGACTAAGGGAAAATCCACCAGTATTTGTAGCTCTGCAGTTTTCACACTATCTATAAAATCACACTATTCAGTTGGATTTCATATAATATTCTCAACCTTATTTCACAGGGGACCAAAATGCATACTGCAACATGCCTATGTCCCATGGTACACATGATATAGGGAGTCTGTCTTAAGATTCACAATAGCATGAACCTTTGTAATTTAACTGCATCTGAATATTTTCAAATTTCTCTGAGAAATACACACACACACATGCACACACACACACACTGAACTGAGAAATGCAAGAAATGTACAAAGTCAAACATGAAAAAATTATATAATTTATGTGTGTTAATTTACACCTCCATGAGAAAAATTAGATAAAGGTAAATACAGAAATTCAGTATATTTTACTTTTTGTCTTGAGATGCATAATGTATTTTGTTGTTGACACTGAAAATATACCATTGTTTGATATGACAGAATTAAAAAAAAAGTCATCCGTGTGCTGTCTTAATAGATTGATGCAAGGAGAAACATTATGACATGAAGGGTATTTGATTTTCTTTTGTGATACTAAAAATGAGATACAGAGTGACACAGGAATAGTGGCACTTGTCTTTAATTGCCATGTCCCATGGGCTAATGCAGAAAGACCTCTGAGTTTGAGGCCTGCCTGTCCTACAGAGTAGGGCTTTGTTCAGGGAGAGCCAGGGCTATAAAGATAAAGCCTATCTTAAAAAGACAAACAAAAAGTAATAATGATTAGATATCAGGAGTAAGCAATGTCTTTTCATATTCTTAATTTATTTAAGATTATTTCTATTATCAACCTAATGTAAATAAGTTTTACATTATAGTGTTTATAAAATAAGCAAAAGAATGTCCAAATCCATTCAAGAGATAGCTACATTATTCATATTTTGATTGCTGTGCTATTAATGAAAGTGCATGAGATAAAATGATATAAGGGTTTTGTATTTCTGACAAAATTCTACTTAAATGTGTGCAGAAAAACATGGTAGCACAATACTTGCTCAAACATATACTACAGAAACTTATTAAGAGAAAAAACATTCTATAGACACAGGGTCAGAGATCTAACAAAAGAAATTAATTATAGGACACAAAAATGAACCTACACAACTATAATGATGCCTAATTTTGACAAGTCTGTCAAAATTTTTATTCTTGAAATGATAGTCTTTATTTATTTTTATATTTAACAAATTGATCTGTGGAAACTGTAAATCCCCATGTACTAAAGTGAGAAAAGATGGATATTTCTGACCCTAACCAGAAATAAGTCTAAAATATAATCTTCTTTTAATTTAGTGCTACTTTTAAAATGATATATAGGGAACTCTGTAGGAAGAACATTCTGAAAAGTATCCATGTAGCTCAGAAAATAAATGTCTCATATTTATGGCTTTGTTTACATAGAATTAAGATGATTCCACACAGCAAAGGAAATAATCAGTACAGTAAAATAAAAATGTTTGTCCCATCTATATCAGATAAGAGCCTAATATGCAGAATATACAGTTGTATCAAAAGTTAAACCAGAACATTGAATGGATATTTCTCTTATATTTTCCATTATGAGCCTTTAATTGCTGAGATGTCTCTCCAACCATGAATGGATGCTTATCAATAGAAAAAAATACAAATGGCTAATAAATATTTTGTAAAACTTCTATAATCTTAGTTTTCATGCATACGCAAATTAAAACTAAGAGAATATTTCATTTAACATCAGTCAGAACAGTTACCATGATTCCAGTAAGCAATAATAAACACTGGTGAGAATGTGGACAGAGAGGAAGCCTCTAAAAGTGCAACGGGATGGATCAGCCCCATGAACATCCATTTTGAAGCTCCAGAAAAACAAAATCTGAACTTTCATATGTACTGGACCCATATTGTGAGTATTCTGAGTAGTACAGTCATAAATGTTCAAGTGTCTATATGGTGTGATGACTTGGAGTTACTCATGTATGTGACAAAAAGTGGTGTAGCTGAGTCACATAGAAGAGTCACTCTTTAATGCCTCAATCACTATACATCCCCAAGAGTCTGTTGCATTAGACTTATTAATTAACCCACATTACCATTAATTACTGACAGTGTTCCCAGTCTCCTCCTCCACAACATGTTGTACCCTCCTGTCCCCTCCCCCCTGCAGTGAGTTCATAAGGTGACATTATTTTTTCAGACAACAGTAATCTTTTTCATGTATTGATAACACTGGAAAAGGTCACTAAGATGTGGAAAAGGCTCAAGATGTGTGATTTTTGGCAAAATCAGCTGCTCTATTCCATAACCCACCTACCTCAGGAGTAGGTTGAGTTCCACCAGAACATCCAGTTCCTCAGCAGCCCCCATATGAACACGTCTGTCTAGCTTTCTCCATATCTGAATTTCCCAGCACAAAGTCCACAAAAACCACACTTGTTCATGACCCCTCATCTCCCAATCCTTCTTGTCTTCAACTTCTAGACACTAGAAAATCATCCTGTCAACCATTGGACCATATTGAGAATGGTCAACTGTTTCTTATCTTCATTAAACTCCATGAGTCCTGTGAGATTGTTTCTGATTTTTATAAAATGAGAAAAAATTAGCAAATACTAATATATTTTCCCTTCACAATATATCCATCATCACCTAACGGGGAAACCATCAACAACAATAACAAAACCCATCCACAGGATAACATCACAGAATTTCACATTATCTGTAGCAAAGGAAAATTTAGATAATTTTTCTGTGATAATTTCTATACAAGTTTGTATTAAAACTCGTGAAATATTAACATTCATAGCACAGTAGAACGGTCCACATTTGATAAAGCATAATATACAGTCACATGAATCTGCTTTACCTCATCCAATTTTTTTCAAATTTCTAATAGTCACACTTAAAATCTGAGGGATTATGAAAGCTCTATATGAGCTCAGACATGAAAAGGCAGCCATTTGCTTCAGTTTTACACTTCCCATTGCCAAGTGATGCCCCATATAACAGAAAAAATAGTGTAGGAATGTGAACTAAAACAACATTTGTAACAAATCAAGAGTCATTTAAACACAGTATCTTCTAACCAATTTCTTTCTTTGTTTTTTTTTGAGACAGTAATTCTCTGTGTAACAACCCCAGCTGCCCTGTCTTAGCCTTAAAAGCAGGCTGGTCTTGCACTCAGACATCTAGGTCCACCTACCTTTTACCCTCACCTTTGAGTACTAGGATAAAGTCCCAAAGAAGAGTCAGGGATGCAAGGCATCCTGGTGCGTCAGATCAGGTCAAGAGTAATGGCCTGAAAGGTGCCTTTGTTCTTCTTTCCTTATAAAGACTGTGGCCTTCCCTCCTCCAACACAAACTTAGGAGCAACTACTGAGTCTACTCCAAGATGCTGGTGGTCCTGTTCACAGCAGCCTTGCTGGTCCTGAGCTCAGCTCAGAGCTCAAATGAAGGTATGAAGTAGGAGAGGGAGTTGTAAAGTGACGTGGGACTTGGGTAACTCACTTCTGTTCAGGACAGGGAGAAATGAAAGAAGATGAAAAAGTGACTGAGATAAAGAATTATGAGAATAAATAGTAGATCATTTGTCATTTTATCTCTAGAGTTTAAACTATAATTATAAGTTAAAAATTCTTACAACAAAATAAGATGAGTGTGTGCATTTTTGTTTGTCTCCAACCCCCATCTCTATCCCTCCAGGTCTCCCTACTCCCTGGGGCCTAAAGACTCTCAAAGGCTAGGTGCACCTCTCACTGAGGCCAGACCAGGCATTCCATTGCTCTATATGTGTTGGGGTTTTCAGACCAACTAGTATATACTGCCTGGCTGGTAGAGCAGTGTCTCAGAGATCTTGGAGGGTCCAGATTTGTTGACCCTTCTAGTCATCCTATTGGGTTACCCTCCTCCTCAACTTCTTTCAACATTTCCCTAATTCAACCATAGGGTTATCAAACTTCAGACCATTGGTTGAGTGTTAAGTATCTGCTTCTGTCTTAGTCAGCTGCTTGTTGGGCCTCTCAGAGAGCAATCATGCTAGATTTCTCTCTGTAAGTGTACCATAGTATCAGTAATAGTGTCAGGCCTTGAGATAGGTCCAATTTTAGCCAGTCACTGGACCTCACTTCCCAAAATCTCTTTTCCATTTTTGTCCCTACAGTTCTTTTAGATAGAATCAATTCTGGGTGAGAGTTTTTGACTGTGAGATGGCGACCCCATCACAACACCTGATGCCCTGTCTTCCTACTGCAGGTGGACTCGATGAGTGCATTTATGAAAAGACCATTTTGGTGGTGGATAATGCATGATAGTATGTTATAGATGACAGAGGGAACCTCGGTTCTTATGGTGTTATGATAACAGATAGTGGGTGGTATTTGCCTTGTGTACAGAGGATAGAGAAAAATGAAAGAAGTGAAATCATACCAGGATGTTTCTGAAAAATGAAAAGTGATAACAAAATTAAAGCTCTACAAAATTAGTTGTAAATATCAGGTAATAATTTCTTTTAAAATAATTTTATATTCACATAATTAATTTGTGTGTATGCAAATATGCATATCTGTGTGTGTTTGTGTGTGTGTCTGTCTATCCATGTTTCTACATGTTATTGCATGATTATGCACATTCTGACAGAAGACAACTTATTGGCAGCAAAATTCCCTGCCTTGCATGCATACTCAAGAACTGAATACAAGGCACTAGATCAATGCTTTTCCCCACTAAAATATCTTGCTACCCCTATTTCTTTCTCCTGTTTTAAATGACAACCATGCACTATTCATTTTGTTGTATATAGTACTGAAAGTCTTGTTTTTTCTAATCTCAATCAATGAAATGCCTGGGAATCTAACATATTAGAAATGAAGGTCATGAAGAAAAACATTAAGAATGTAAATATTTCTTTGCAAAATTCTGAATATTTGAATGAAGACTATTAGTGAAGTTTGATAGATCTAACAATGAACTAAATAGTCACTGCTACTGAGTGTAGAAACCATCCAAGAAGGATTCATAGAAGTCTAAATATACCACAAGTATCTTTCCCCTTCTTAGGAGCTTATTTTTTAGAGGTCATCTCATCTTCTCAGTTCTCAGGTAGAGACAGATCTATCCTCTACTGACCTTTTATATACTTTACATCTGTAATTATTCAATTCTGTAATATTACTATAATTTTCTTATTTTATCAAAATAATGACTGGCAGTTTTCCAACAGATAAACCAACAACCATCCCAACATTGACTCTACATCAGGGCCATACACTGGAAGAATTGGAGCTAGGCTTTTTTAACAAAAGGGACATTTGTCTCTTCCATAGATTGAAACAATGGATTATCTATGATGCACATATTGGTTGTGCCCACTTAAAACACTCCCTGGCACTCTGTTTTGTTGAAAGAATTGTTCTTTCACCATTGATTTCAAGTAGAATTCCAAGATTGTATGTAACATATGGAACAGCACAGAGCTTGTGCTTCCCCCATTTTTAAATTTAGTTATTTTCACTCAGCTCTGCTTCCATGGTTGACTAATACAAATATTTTCCACGGCTATTGAATGGGCAACCTTTTCTTACATTTCTTTCTTGCTTTACACATGCTTTGAACACCATGATATATTAAAGGATAAACCTTTTGATACTCTAACAAGTTCTAACCAGTAATATTTAAAAAATATTCTCCCTTTCATCACTTCTATATGGGAATTGTAAACAACATAAAATCATCCTTATGCACTAAACTTAGAGACAGATATTCATTCCAAGTGTTTAAATACAAAAAGTACATATGATAAATATGAAAATTAAGCTTTATCAAGCATCAACAATATAAAGTTAGAGGTGGGGGTGGTGATCCTGGGAAAAACAGGGGGTATAAAATAGTCTATCATGTTCTATACTTAAACAGAGGTAGAACACCAGAACCAGGAACATGATCAACATCATCCAAAACCACCTCCTGGAGGATTCCCCCCAAGACCTCCTGCTTCTGATGAAGATGATGACGGTGATAATGATGACGGTGATGATGATGATGGTGATGATGATGGCAGTGGAGAAGATAGACCAGAGAGACCACCACATCATGGAGGCAATCACCAACATCCTCAGCATCCACCTCCTCCTCACCCAGGACACCACCATGGTCCACCCTCACAGGGAGGCCCCCAGCAGGGAAACCATGAACAGCCAAGTTACCTATGGTCATTTTTTGCATAACAGTCTGGATCCTTGGCAGTGAGAAGGTAATTAAATACCTCATCCTTCATACCATCCCCCAAACTCTAGGGATTACCACCCTATTCCTAAAGATATAAGTTATGAATATATCCTAAACTGAAATGACTCTGTAATTCTATGATGTATGTGATTGAAATTTACTCTTAATCAAAATTCTTAACACTAATATAATAATACATCCTGGAAACTAAAACATATCTTTGGATTCTTTGAAATTATAATCTTTATTCTCCAAGACTTTTATTTTTTTTTCAGGTGAACAGAAGACAGATGCCTTCAATATCATTCCTATAGAAGAATGATTCCAATAAAATATTTAGAATGCAATTACTGTTTGCTGTTTTTTATTCTAAGCAGGTGTTATACTGAAATCTGTGGATGGTTACTTCCAGGAAGGGGCAATCCTCCAAATATATATATATCAGTCAACTATCACTTGAGAGACCTCTTGTTTCCATATTACCCCCAATTTCTGCCCATTCTTTTGCTATATTTTCTGTATACTTGTTATTTTAACACAAGACTTCACATAAGATTTATATATCAATATTAAACTACTTAAATAATGATAATGTTAGTATGTTATGTGTCTTGGTATGACAGTACTCTAGGAATTAGCTGCCTTAACAACCTGCAAAGAGGGTTCTTTGCTTCTTACAGATATTTCTCTCTCTCTCTCTCTCTCTCTCTCTCTCTCTCTCTCTCTCTCTCTTTCCAATTTGAGGTTGCTGTGTCTGCAGCTAGTAGCTAGCATTCTTTTGGTCAGTTTAGTTTCAGCTAGCTCACATCCTTCTGATTTGGACATTCCTATTGAAGAAGATATTTTAAGTTAGTACAAGAAACCTTAATTCACAAATATAAGTAGTTAAAAATACAGGTCAGCTAACTTGCTAGCCCAAGGCCATCATAAAAGATGCAGAGGTAGAGAAACGGAGATCAATTGAGTGTTCCAAGAATCGGCCAGCTGTAAGAGATAGGGAAGGCGCTCAAGGATAAATTCCTTGAAAATGAGAACTGTTCACATGGTGTCTGACTTAGCCTCCTCTGGAAACACTCCCACCAGAGGTCCCAAGGACTTGGGAATTAAATTCAGCCAGATGGTCGGTTGGCTCAGATAAACATTCACACTGGGTCCCAAGGCCACAGGAGCCAGGGACTGTTCCGTGAGATTAGTCAAACCCTTGCTTGGGATCTGCTGACACAAACTTCGGATGTTTGAAACAACCAATTGTGTGTGACTGTACCACAACCTTCCACTTTACCCTGGCCTTTGCATATATTAACCCTAAGCTTTTGGGCCTCTGGGTCAATTCCTCTACCTCCTGTACATATCAGCCTGGAGCTCCGGTAATAAAAACCTGACTCATGTGATTGCAGCAAGACGGTCTTTGGAGTATTTTTGGGTCTGTGTCCCTTCAGGGTCTCCCTTGGGGGAGTCTTTCCACTATAAATGGTGTGAAGTGCTCTGGTTAAGCTGTTTAATGTGTGTGTGTGTGTGTGTGTGTGTGTGTGTGTATATACATATGTGTGTGTGTATGGTTTTAAAATAAATATATAACTGAACTGTATAGCTCAATGTAACTCTTAAAATAGTTTAAGTATACTTTATAATAGTCTTTCAATGTTATTTTTGAGATATTTGCAATTATTCCATTTATTTTTATATATTATTGAATCTTAATTAAAATGTAAAAATATAAAGTGTATATGGTCTTAGGAATCCTTAAAACTTCCAATGTATTTGAGCATTAATTCATAAAAGATGTATTTGCTGTTCTCCTTTCAGTGTCATCTCAATCCCCACTCCTTCATCAAGATCTGATCTTTGCTTCCTCCTTTCAGATAATTCTTTATAAAACTTGTGTAGCTTTCATGGAAGCAGGATAGTGGTGGGTTCTCAGAGGTAAGAAGTTGTGGCCATTCTGACATTTACCATTCTTTTATTTCTTTCATCCTCTGATAGCCACAGATCACGACAGCAATGAGAAGTGAAGAAGCTATTCCAGGATGTGTAAAGATGTATATGCAGGTTCATTGACACAGGAAATCACATGCATCTACAATATTAGTAAAACCATATATTATAGTGAAACAGCTCATTTTCAAGTGTATCAATATTCTGAATGATTCATCAAACATTAGCAGGCCTTGCTGGCCTAACCAAACATTTCACCAACCCTAATGACTTTAGTGTTTACTTTTATAACAGTAGGGAACAGAAGGGAAATATCTTTTTTTTTTGTGATCATTTTTTTTTATTGGATATTTTATTTACATTTCATATGTTATCCCCTTACCCCATCCCCCACCCACCCGGGAACCCCCCATCCCCTTACCCTTCCTCCTTCTTCTCTGTGGATGTAACCCCCACATACCCCCCCACTCCCACCTCCCCACCCTCAAATTTCCACCCCCTGGGGCATCCAGCCTTCATGAGGTCAAGGATCTCATCTTCCACCTGTGCCCGGAAGGGCCCTCTACTCTTACATATTCAGCTGAAGCCCTGGATCCCTCCATAAGTGCTCCCAGGCTGGTGGTTAGGACCCTGGGAGCTGTGGTTGGTTGGTATTGTTGCTCTCCTCATGGTGCCACAAACCCTTTCAGCTCCTTCAGTCCTCACTCTAACTCCTCCATTGAGAACCTCATGATCAGTTCAATGGCTAGTTGTGAGCATCTGCCTCTGAATATGTCAGACTCTTGAAGGCCTCTGAGGAGACATCCATATCAAGCCCTTATCGGCATGTACTTCCTGACTTCCACATAAGCATCTACCTTTGGTGACTGCACATGGGATGGATACTCAGGTGGAAAGGTCTTCAAATGGCCCCTCCTTCAGTTTCTGTCCCTCACTTTGTCTCCATGTTTGCTCCCTTGAGTATTTTGTTGCTCCTTCTAAGAAGAACTGAATCACGCCACTTGGTCTTCCTTTTTTATGAGCTTCATGTGGCCTGTGAGTTGCATCTTGGGCATTTCAAGGTTCTGGGATAATATCCAATAATCAGTGAGTGAATACCATGTGTGTTCTTTTGTGATTGGCTTACTTCACTCAGGATGATAATTTCTAGTTCCATCCATTTACCTAGGAACCTCTCGAATTCATTGTTTTTAATAGCTGAGTAATACTCCATTGTGTAAATATACCAGATTTTTTGAATCCATTCCTCAGTTGAAGGACATCTGGGTTCTTAGCTCCTGGCTATTATAAATAAGGCTGCTATGAACATAGTTAAGCATATGTCCTTGTTATATGTTCGAGCATCTTCTGGGTATATGCCTAGGAGTGGTATAGCTGGATCCTCAGGTAATGCTATGTCCAATTTTCTGAGGAACCGCCACACTGATTTCCAAAGTGGTTGCACCATCTTGCAGTCCCACCAACAATGGAGGAGTGTTCCTCTTTCTCCACACCCTCGCCAGCATCTACTATCACCTGAGTTCTTAATCTTAGCCATTCTGACTGGTGTGAGATGGAATCTCAGGGTTGTTTTGATTTGCATTTCCCTGATGACTAAGGACATTGAACATTTCTTTAGGTGCTTCTCGGCCACTCAAGTTTCTTCCATTGAAAATTCTTTGATAAGCTCTATACCCCATTTTTTAATAGGGTAATTTGGTTGTCTAGTGTCTACTTTCTTGAGTTCTTTGTATATATTGGATATTAGCACTCTATCAGATGTAGGATTGGTAAAGATCTTTTCCCAATTTGTTGGTTGTCGTTTTGTCCTATTGACAGTGTCCTTTGCCTTACAGAAACTTTGCAATTTTATGAAGTCCCATTTGTCAATTCTTGATCTTAGAGCATAAGCCATTGGTGTTCTGTTCAGGAACTTTTCCCCTGTGCCCAAGTATTCGAGAGTCTTCCCCACCTTCTCTTCTATTAGATTCAGTGTATCTGGTTTTATGTGGAGGTCCTTTATCCACTTAGACTTGAGCTTTGTACAAGGAGATAAGAATGGATCAATTTTCATTCTTCTACATGTTGTCCTCCAGTTGAACCAGCACCATTTGTTGAAAATGCTGTCCTTTTTCCACTGGACAGTTTTAGCTCCTTTGTCAAAGATCAAGTGACCATAGAAGTGTGTGTCCATTTCTGGGTCTTCAATTCTATTCCATTGATCTTCCTGCCTGTCTCTGTACCAATACCATGTAGTTTTTATCACTATTGCTCTGTAGTACAGCTTGAGGTCAGGAATGGTGATTCCTCCAGGGGTTCTTTTATTGTTGAGAATAGTTTTCGCTATCCTGGGTTTTTTGTTATTCCATATGAATTTGAGAATTTCCTTTTCTAACTCTGTGAAGAATTGAGTTGGGATTTTAATGGGGATTGCATTGAATCTGTAGATTGCTTTTGGCAAGATGGCCATTTTTATTATATTAATCCTGCCAATCCATGAGCATGGGAGATCTTTCCATCTTCTGAGATCTTCTTCGATTTCTTTCTTCAGGGACTTGAAGTTTTTGTCGTACAGATCTTTCACTTGCTTGGTTAGATTCACACCAAGGTATTTCATATTATTTGCAACTATTGTGAAGGGTGTCATTTCCCTAATTTCTTTTTCAGTCTGTTTATCTTTCATTTAGAGGAAGGCTACTGATTTGTTTGAGTTGATTTTATAACCAGCCACTGTGCTGAAGTTGTTTATCAGGTTTAGGAGTTCTCTGGTGGAAGTTTGGGGGTCACTTAAGTATACTATCATATCATCTGCAAATAGTGATATTTTGACTTCTTCCTTTCCTATTTGTATCCCTTTGACTTCTTTTTGTTGTCTAATTGCTCTGGCTAGGACTTCCAGTACTATATTGAATAGGTAGGGGGAGAGTGGGCAGCCTTGTCTAGTCCCTGATCTTAGTGGGATTGCTTCAAGTTTCTCTCCATTTAGCTTGATGTTGGCTACTGGTTTGCTGTAAATTGCTTTTACTATGTTTAGGTAGGGGCCTTGAATTCCTGATCTTTCCAAGACTTTTATCATGAAGGGATGTTGAATTTTACCAAATGCTTTCTCAGCATCTAGTGAGATGATCATGTGGTTTTTTTCTTTGAGTTTGTTTATATAGTGGATTACATTGATGGATTTCCGAATATTGAACCATCCCTGCATTCCTGGGATAAAACCTACTTGATCATGATGGATGATTGTTTTGATGTGTTCTTGGATTCGGTTTGCTAGAATTTTATTGAGTATTTTTGCATCGATGTTCATAAGGGAGATTGGTCTGAAGTTCTCTTTCTTTGTTGGGTCTTTGTGGGGTTTGGGTATGAGTGTAATTGTAGCTTCATAGAACGAATTGGGTAGTGTTCCTTCTGTTTCTATTTTGTGGAATAGTTTGAAGAGAATTGGTATTAGGTCTTCCTTAAAGGTCTGATAGAATTCAGCACTAAAACCATCTGGTCCTGGGCTTTTTTTAGTGGGGAGACTTTTAATGACTGCTGCTATTTCTCTAGGGGTTATGGGACTATTTAGATGGTTTATCTGCTCCTCGTTTAACTTTGGGACCTGGTATCTGTCTAGGAAATTGTCCATTTCTTCCAGGTTTTCCAGTTTTGTTGAGTATAGGCCTTTGTAGTAGGATCTAATGATTTTTTGAATTTCTTCAGTTTCTGTTGTTATGTCACCCTTTTCAGTTCTGATTTTATTAATTTGGATACTGTCTCTGTGCCCTCTGGCTAATCTGGCTAACGGTTTATCAATCTTATTGATTTTCTCAAAGAACCAACTCCTGGTTTTATTGATATTTTGTATTGTTCTTTCTGTCTCTATTTGGTTGATTTCAGCCCTGAGTTTGATTATTTCCTGCCTTCTACTCCTCCTGGGTGTATTTGCTTCCTTTTGTTCTAGAGCTTTTAGTTGTGCAGTCAACTTGTTAGTGTGTGCTCTTTCCAGTTTCTTTTTGTAGGCACTTAGAGCTATGAGTTTTCCTCTTAGCACTGCCTTCATGGAGTCCCACAAGTTTTGGTATGATGTGTCCTCATTTTCATTGAATTCTAAAAAGTCTTTAATTTCTTTCTTTATTTCTTCCTTGACCAAGTCATCATTGAGTAGAGAGTTGTTCAGTTTCCATGTGCATGTGGGTTTTCCATTGGTTTTGTCATTATTAAAGACCAGTCTTAGTCCTTGGTGATCTGATAAGATGCAAGGGATTATTTCAATCTTTTTGTATCTGTAGAGGCCTGCTTTGTGACCAATTATATGGTCTATTTTGGAGATGGTACCATGAGGTGCTGAGAAAAAGGTATATTCTTTTGTTTTAGGATGAAATGTTCTATAGATGTCTGTTAAGTCCATTTGGTTCATAACTTCTGTTAATGTCAAAGTGTCTCGGTTTAGTTTCTGTTTCCATGATCTGTCCATTGCTGAGAGTGGGGTGTTGAAATCCCCCACTATTATTGTGTGAGGTGTAATGTGTGTTTTGAGCTTTAGTAAAGTTTCTTTTATGTATGTAGGTGCCCTTGCATTTGGAGCATAGATGTTCAGAATTGAGAGTTCACCTTGGTAGATTTTTCCTTTGATGAGTATGAAGTGTCCTTCTTTATCTTTTTTGATTAATTTTGGACGAAAGTCGATTTTATTTGATATTAGAATGGCTACTCCAGCTTGTTTCTTGGGACCATTGGCTTGGAAAATTGTTTTCCACCCTTTTATTCTGAGGTAGTGTCTGTCTTTGTCACTGAGGTGCATTTCTTGTATGCAGCAAAATTCTGGGTCTTGTTTGTGTATCCAGTCTGATAGTCTGCGTCTTTTTATTGGGGAATTGAGACCATTGATGTTAAGAGATATTAAGGAAAAATGATTGTGGCTTCCTGTTATTTTTGCTATTAGAGGTAAAGTTATGTTTGTATAGTTATCTTCTTTTGGGGTTGTTGGAAGATTACTTCCTTGCTTTTTCTAGGTTGTAGTTTCCCTCCTTGTGTTGGCGTTTTCCATCAATTATCCTTTGAAGTGCTGGGTTTGTGGGAAGATATTGTGCAAATTTGGTTTTGTCATGGAATATCTTGGTTTCACCATCTATAGTGATTGAGAGTTTTGCTGGATATAGTAATCTGGGCTGGCAATTGTGTTCTCTTAGGGTCTGTATGATGTCAGTCCAGGCTCTTCTGGCTTTTATAGTCTCTGGTAAGAAGTCTGGTGTAATTCTTATAGGTCTGCCTTTGTATGTTACTTGACCTTTTTCCCTTACTGCTTTTAGTATTTTTTCTTTGTTTTGTGCATCTGATGTTTTGATTATTACATGACGGGAGGTATTTCTTTTCTGGTCTATTCTATTTGGTGTTCTGTAGGCTTCTTGTATGTTTATGGGCATCTTGTTCTTTAGGTTAGGGAAGTTCTCCTCAATAATTTTGTTGAAGATATTTACTGTCCCTTTAAGTTGGAACTCTTCATTCTCATCTATACCTATTATCCTTAAGTTTGGTCTTCTCATTGTGTCCTGGATTTCCTGGATGTTTTGAGTTAGGAGTTTTTTGCATTTTGCATTTTCTTTGACAACTGTGTCAATATTTTCTACCGTATCTTCTGCATTTGAGATTCTCTCTTCTATCTCTTGTATTCGGTTGGTGACGCTTGCGTCTATGACTCCTGACCTCTTTCTTAAGTTTTCTATTTCCATGGTTGTCTCCCTTTCTTTATTGTTTCTATTTCCATTTTCAGATCCTGAATGTTTTTGTTTAATTCCTTCTTTGTGTTTTCTTGCATTTCCTTAAGGGATTTCTGTGATTCCTCTTTAAGGGCTTCTACCTGTTTACTTGTACTCTCCTGTATTTCTTTAAGGGAGTTACTTAATTCCTTCTTATAATCCTCTATCATCATCATGAGAAGTGATTTTAATTCTGAATCCTGCTTTTCAGGTGTGATGGGGTGTTCAGGGCTTGCTATATTGGGAGAACTGGGAACTGATGATGCCAAGAAACTTTGGTTTCTGTTGCTTATGTTCTTGCGCTTGCCTTTCGCCATCTGGTTAACTCTAGTGTTGCCTGCCCTCACTGTGTAAGACTGGAGTCTGTATTTCCAGTTATCTTGCTTGTTGCAGAGCTCCTCAGAGTCCAGATGTCTCTGTAGTCCTATGATTTTAATCTTGGTGTCTGCTGCTCTGATTGCAGTGGCTCCTCTGCTGCTCTGAGTGCAGTGGCTCCTCTAGGATGACTCAGGAGTCAGTATCTCCACAGGACAGGAGTAGATCAACTCAATGTCAGCTGCTCTGAGTACAGTGGCTCTTCAGCTGCTCTGAGTGCAGTGGCTCCTTGGCTGCTCTGAGTGCAGTGGCTCCTCTAGGATGACTCAGGAGTCAGTATCTCCACAGGACAGGAGCAGACCAACTCTGTGTCTGCCCCAGGCCACAGGACCAGGCAGAGGAGGAAGGGAATTGGAATTCCGGAGGGGCGGGGTTTGGGTAGCTGCTGTGCCCTGAATGGCCCTGGCTCCCAGATGTATCTCTGGGGCTTAGGGAGTGAGTTGGAGTTCTTACCGGCTGCTCTGAGTGCAGTGGCTTCTCTAGGATGACTCAGGAGTCAGTATCTCCACAGGACAGGAGCAGACCAACTCTGTGTCTGCCCCAGCCCACAGGACCAGGAAGGGGAGGAAGGGCGGGAAATATCTTTAGGGATGTTTGAGGAAGATCTGAAATCTCCCAAATTAGGAGACACAATTTTGAATTGGATATAGGGAGAAAGAAGAAAAAACAGTCATAAAAGGGTAACTACACAGGAATAAATAAAAACATAAATTATTCCAGTGGCAAAACATCATTAGACAAAAACATTATCCAGCAAATACCTAAATGAACCTCATTCTAAGCCAAACATGAAACAAAGAAACCTCAAGATCTAGAAAACTATTTAATTTATCATTTCCTTTGTATTTAATATATTATTGTGTTTATTTCAGTCTTTTATTTATTTATTCTTTTTCATTTGGATTTTAGAAGCTGTTTATTATTTACTCTATTATTTTTTAACTTTTTATTGGTCCTTTATGAGTTTTACATCAGCAGCCTATCTGCACTCATCTCTCTGCCCCTTTGTATCCACCCTCTGCCCTTGTGTCTTCTACTCAAGAGGAAAATATAAAACAAAAATTAAAGAAAAAAAACATTTTAAAATTTTCATCATGGAAGCTGTAGTATGTGTGGCAGTGTCAGCGCTCTCACTCTTACACCCCCATTTTTGGTTCAAACTGCCCTTTGCCCTTACCCACAGGGCCTACACTCTCCAAAGGACTGAAGCAGGTAAGAGATGGGACCAGCTCTGTCCATCCTTTGAACTGGCTACAGTCATGGTCTAGACTAGGAATATCCAAATGATCTTTAGTGGTAATATGAGCCATAAACATGGACACAGACCCCTGCTGCTGCATGGCCAAATATCCAGACATGGTCCTCAGGGGCAGTATCGGCTGGGATTTTCTCACTGCCACAGATGACAGGGAATGTTATTCACAGCAGGCTATTCCTGGACACCCTCATGTCTCTAATTCTATTTTTCTTCATAAAACTCAAGATGTTCTTCTCCCATCTCTCCACTATGTACCTGCACATTGTATTGGCTGTTACAGCAGCTGGGCCATAGGGCTGGTAGGCTTCCAAATGTCTGCCTCTGCATGTTCTGTGTAGAATGCCTGCCAGGAGGCTGCTATTTGTCTATTCTTTGACAATTTCATACATATATACATTAATCATATCCATCTCCAAATCCCATGTCTTTTCCACCAAACACTCCCTACTCCCACTTCCACTCCATATCTATTGCCTTCTTGTGTGTATGTGTCTCTATGTATATAAGTATGTGTATATTCCTGTTGGAATGTTGACAGTTACAAGACAATTATAAAATAATCAATTACCCCATGAAGGGGAACATTCAGTCAAGGAAAGTAGCCAAGGGCTGTGCTACAACTCTATGATAGAGTAATTGCTTGGCATTTTTTCAGTCCTGTACACAAACTCCAGAACATAAATAATAAATAAATAAATAAATAAATAAATAAATAAGGAAATAAATAATTTTCCAGCTAGAATTTACTTCAAATTGAAAGGAAACTGTTTGTGTTTTCAGATTAATATTCCAACATTCTTCTCTGTGGTTTTGAACAGAGATCAAGTCAGCATATACATTTCTCTGAAGCCTATATAATAAATAAAAATCTGTCGGCATGTGATTGTTACTTTTTTTTATTGTTTTGATCAAGTACCTGACAACAGCAACTTAAGGATGACACATTGTCATGTGTCATGTTCTGAATGTGCAGAATGGTCAAACAAGGTCAGTATTAATTAAGTCTAACATTTTTCAAGATGTTTTCTTTAATGTATGTGTATGAAGTTTTATCTGAAAGTGTAACTGTGCATCACACAAGTATAGTGCTTATGGAAGAAAGAAATTGATGCCATGGAACTAGAATTACAGAGAATTGTCAGTCATCACATAGATGCTGGGGATCAAACTCAGATTCTATGAAAGAGAAACAAGTAGTCTTAACTGCTGATCAATCTTACCAGCCCCAATGAAATACTAAGTTTTAACATCAGCCCTTTTATATATTTTTTTTATGAATGAGGCCATTTATTAACTAGCATCCTTTGTTCTAATGCTTCTTGTTGGCAGCTACCACCTGTCCAGCAATCCTCTCCAGATCTCTCTGTCCCTGAGGTGTTAGCTTGTGGCCCCCATCTTGGTCCTTTTCCACCATTTTCAGCCCCTCCAGCACTTGGAGGACGCGGCGGGCCACACTCTTAGAGCCTCTCCTGAAGTGGCTGGGCCCAGCCCTTTTTTAAAGAGAGAATATTTTAAGCACACACACACACACACACACATACACACACACACACAAATACATACACAGATTCTGTTCTAATTTCTTACTCTTTCTTAGTTGCTAAGGTCCCAAGATATCTAGTTGTCTTTGAATTTCATCAAGACTTAAAGGAAAGAAGGGCTTATCTTGTTCTTTAACTAAAGGATAGTGTTAGAATTATAGAAAATATGATAAAGAGATATTCCAGAGAAAAGTCTTTCATCCCAAATCTATTCCTGTGAAAGAATATGAAGTATCCTCTGACAGATAATAAATAATTACTAAGTTTAGCAATGAGTTCAACAAGTTCTGTGTATTATTATACAGATTTTGAATCTTCACTTAAAACCCTTTCATATGCTAAGCCTGTTGAAAGGGCATTAATAAAATATGTAGGCAAATTTTAAACAACTAGCTCATTCAAAAGACTCTTGATTTCATTCTTCATACCAAATATTAGTTTCCATCACATTGGCCTGCTCCCACAACTGGTCAGGGACATACATTTGATTGATTATTGATTCAGACAGGTCCAGCTTACTGGGGCAGTGCCTGCCCTTTGAAGGTTGTCCTTATTTATGTAAGAAAGCAGGATGAACAACATGTGGAATAAGCCAGAAAACAGTGAGTAGAGAGAGTATTGACCCATGATTTCTACTTCAATTCCTACCTTCAGTTTCCAGGTAGGGTTCCTACTCTACCTCCCCTCAGTTATGAGCTGTGCTGTGGAAGACTGACTCAAATAACCATTTCCTTACCAAATTCTTTTTAGTCATGTTTTTTATCACAGCAATAAAAAGCAAACTAACATAGAGTCATGTGAACAAACTACAGAGAATAAGAGAATTTCTTTTGGTCATTCAGTCTTAAATGGTATATTTTTACCAAACTCCTTATCCCAGGGCTCAAGGAACTATACAGCAAAGGAGGCAGGAAGATTGGAAGAGTGAGAAACAATGGATGACTCCAAGAAAACAGAATCTTCTGGTACATAAGGACTGATATACAAAGGTGTTTACTAAGACTGGTAGCAAGCACTGGGCCTGCACAGGTCCAAGTGAAACAGAGTTCCAGGGCTGAGAGTTGGATATGGAGACAAGGTCCCATCCCTAACTGCAGCTATCACTGAAGGAACTCTAGACAGCCTGAACATGTAAAAAATGGTGTGTGTTGCCTCTACATTTGTTTGTATATGTATGTATGCTACCATCATGTGGCTTTTAGAGCTTGACCTCAGTTTGTCAGCCTTAGAGAAATGAACTTGTGCCTAATGACCCTTCTTGATTATCTGATACTATGAATTTTAAAGACAAGACCAAAGGATTTGCTTATATACAATGGTACGAAGAAGGAGGAAATGATGTAGCTCTTTTATTTTTGAACATTTGGGTAAAGTGGCTATGATTTGTGAGAATTCATTGTGAGGTAATAGGAGCTGTGCCTTTCCTCAAGTGCTTGATGCTTACACTAAAGAACTGACTCTGTAAGCTGAGGATATGACTGGGTTTGAACTAGAAACTGGGACTTTCAAATTTTTACTAATGTGAAGTGAGGCTGATTGGATTAAAATACATCAAATCTGTCTGGTACTCTAAAGAAAATACTGAGGCACAAAAGGAACATGAAACATGCATTGAGAAACCTCAAGGGCACACACATCAAAGAAGCTGTTGTCTGGAATCAAAGTAAAGAGACCTTTGTAGAAAATGTACCTAATTCATCTTGGACTTGCACCATAAAAATATGAGAGAAGATATATTCATAATATTACTTCTACCTATTTGAGGTAGTATTGTGGATGGCCCTGGTGCTGTTTGTATTTTGACATTAATTCTGCTTTCCCAGGGGGGGCTATCTAGAAGGAGGAGTGAGTCACATACTCAGGTGACTTCTTGTGAATCTTCTCCTCATTTTAACTTATAAAATAAAGGCTAGAGCTGGTGAATTGGCAGTGGAAGAGAAGGTGGACCTGAAAAAGTTTGAGGGAGGAGGAGAGTGGAAAAGAGAGGACTATGGAGGTGGAGGAGGTGGAAAGAAAATGGAACAGAAGCATGTGGCCTAGAGAAACAGCAAATTATAAGGGATCTCTTAGCTGAGGAGTATAGTAGTGTAGTGATAGATCTCCTCAATCTAGTTATGCAGCTTATATTCATATTAATTGAGTTACGTTTTCTTTGCACAGGCTTATTTGGGTTGGAGATTTACTGCAACAAGGTAGGAGTGATATGGGAAGATTAGAAAACTAATATGTGATTAATAGAAAGCAAAATATAGAAGACTTGACTTTCTAGAGGGGCTTTTAGGTGCGATGCACATATTGCAGGCATGTACAATTTAAGAGCCTGGACAACCTTCGTACCTCTTGCAATTTCTCTTTGAATCAGTTGCAAGAAATGTTATTTTATCCCACGTTCACCTACCATAATCCTAGCCAGGACTTTTGTAACATGTTTGAATGTGTTGGGTGAATTACTAGGTGACATTTTGCTTTCATACATTTTTCACTTCCAAGAAGGTAAAAGAAAGGTTTCAGTCCTATGATATTTCTCATAATTTCTGCTATTTTCCAGGTCCTGCCAGTCTAAGAATATGACTATTTCTTTAGTTTCTCAGACACTAACATGTCTACCAAATCTCTCTTTCACTCCCTCTGTCTGATAATATAATTATCACAAACCACCTAAATAGAATCACGAATCTTCTGATTCCCTTTCCATTGTGACCAGACACTAAAAATCATGATGACAATAGAGGTATACCTAAATACCAATGAATCTCTCTATCTTGTCTTCTACAAAGCCTATGAGGATTTCTTTAAATTTTATATAATCAGGAAAAAATCCAAACTGTTATTATATCCCTTTTCAGAACTGCTGACCTGAGAAAAGTAATCCATCTTATGGCCCTGAAAATTTTACTTGATTTGTAGTAAAGCACATACTTTAACTTGGGCTTCCTGTAATATTTGCAGCACACATTCAAAAGCTTTTAGTACTAATACTTGTGGGCATGGTATAGGGCCCAGTGTGCACACTGGATAAAATGTACCATTAAACATTTATTACCATGTAACCCAATCTCGTTTTTTGGGGTTTTTTTGTTTTTTTGTTTTTGTTTTTGTTTTTGTTTTTGTTTTTGTTTTTTTTGCCATCCAAATACTCTTCCATTTTCTCCCAGCCCTGTGTGAAATGTGAACAGTATTGCAAGGACTTCACAAAGTGAGACATGAAATGAGAGCTTAGAACATAACAATTTTCAGGTAAGGAAACATTAAATAAATCTCATAAATATCAGAAAAAGAGCAGAACTAAAGACAGCAAGAACAACAAGCAACATGGGAAAAGTGTAGCAAACAGAATAACTTATTACCAGTTTTTGAAGTAAAAATAAAACAAGGCCACTGAATTACAGAGCATCAATAGGGATGGTCACAAACATCTATATTCTTAATACTTAGGAGCTGAGGTCAGAGGATAGAAGACAACATCCAGAGGTCCTGTGTAGTAGTTTGAATATGCTTGACTCAGGGATGAGCACTATTAGAAGATGTTGTTTTGTTGGTGTATGTATGTCCTTGTGAAAGTGTGTCACTATGGGGAAGGGCTTAGACACTGTCCTCCTCCTAGCTGCCTGGGTGACAGTCTCTTTCTGCTACCTTTCGATGAAGATGTAGAACTCTTGGCTCCTTCTCTAGCACCGTGTCTGTCTGTATGTTGCCATGCTTCATGATAATGTACTAAACTTGTGAAACTGTAAGCGATCCCCAGTTAAATATTTGCCATTATAAAAGTTGCCTTGGTCAGGATCTCTCTTCACAACAGTGGAAACCCTAACTAAGACACCCTATTACAACAAAGAAACAAAAAGAATCAAGTAGATTTTTATTTGAAACATGAAAGGAAGTTATCGTAGAAAAGGTAGATTGGATATTGGATGATAATTGGAGGCATGACTGATACACAACATAAGCATTATCTAACCTGACTGAGAAAGAGAGTGGTGAGAATTTCCTAGCAGAATATGTTAGCTGAAAGTCACTGTTGGAAGAAATATTTGAGAAACCACCTGTCATTAGAAGATGAGAGCAAAGCAGCAGAAGTTTTAACATGGTATCAGGATGTATTGTTTGTGCCTATGCCAAAGATTAATCATGGTTAAAAATATTCTCTAGAAAAAGTAATAAATCAATATAATCCTACTCACTCTTTTAATTGGAAGAGAAAGGAAGACATTCCATGATTCATGTAGAAACTGCCTCCCATATTGCTATGACCTAGAAATTAATTATGTGGGTTTCTCGAAGCCACATTTCCTTTGCTAAATCATAAAGACAGGAACAAAAAGTAGAACCAAAACCACCCTTGAACTCTAATATGGTGGCTAATTATTTGGATAGTGTTTCTTCAAAGATGTTACCTATATTTCACATTTTCCCATTTAGAAATGATAATCTGACAACCTCCTCTCTGCCAAATCCTGCTGGGCCAAAGTCATACAGAAGTGTCAAAAATGCACACTATCTGCAGGGACTCAAGGATGTGTACTTCATTTTCTTTGGTGCAGAAGAGAATAAATGCTAAAAACTGACAAAGCATTCTTGTGGGTAAGCATCATAAGAGTGACCAAATTTTTCTTGGTTAAAACCAGAAATATCATTCGTTCTTCAGCAGTGTTTCTCTACAGGAAGCCAGAAATGTCAGGCTTTAAACTGAAATTCCTTGTTTTCTTCCACCATAGCCAGAGGTCATGGATGTCAAAAAAAAGAGGTGGGTTTCTCGTTATCAATCTTTTTTCTAGAAGAACACTGGAAAGTATATATGAAAATGTAATTGATACCAAGCAGCACTAATGACTGGGCTAAAGGGCCTGGTCTGTTCTTCCCAGCAGGACCTATCTTCACTCAGGACCCTTTTCCTTTCTATATGGAAGCTCTGTTCTTGTCTTAAGGTCTGTCCTTGTCATAAATCTACTAGATAGAATGTCCTTTTAAAAACATTTTTCTGTTCTCTATAAATTTTATTCTTTGGAATCACAAGATAAAAAAGTCCAGATACCAATAGCTTTTGAGCTTTTTGTATGACTGAGTGTTCGACATAGTAACTCATAAATTAAAAGCTGCAAAGTCTAGGAAAAAAATTATGGAAGCTCAAGAAGATGCCACTTTCCTCTACCTGTGAACCATGTTTCTGTTCATTGGCTTTTCCTTCCCCCAGATACATGAAATATGTCCTTATTTTCAGCACTTACTCTAGCCCACAGAAGAAATGAACATAGATAAGAGAAAATGCCTGGTAGGAGACAGGATAATGCAATAAACTTTCTTTCTTGGTTAAATTCATCTCTAAGATTAAAAAGAAAAATCTTTTATCAGCCCTGCATAATTCTACTCAGAGAGACCAACTCTTATTGTAGTAATTTGCAGTTTTGGGGGGCTTTGCATATGTACCCCTCACTCATACTCAGAATCAAAGAAAACCATGTATTAGAATACAATGAATGTAGGAGGTCCTCAAATTCCTACAACCACTGCCATTATCAAAGAAACAAATTGAATATGAGAGGAGACAGATTCTAGAAGAGGAGTTCCTTTAAGTCTGAGCTTGGAAAATGGGATGAAGACTGTCACCAATCCTTGTTCTCCAAAAGAGAAATTCCTCAGAGGGTAAAATATTCATATCATTGGTAGAGTTCTTTGTCTCCCACATCATATTTGATTCACAAATATATTGGGCTGAGGCTTGCATTGTCTTGTCCTTGAAAATCAACCTCAGCCTTATGGCCCTTACTGATGCTACAAATTTACATGTGAGAAGTAGTGATTGATAAAGAGGTGGCGTGGCAGATGCCTTTCCTCTGAATTTGAAATGCCATGTGAAAGTAAAAAGAACAATTGTCCCTCCTTAGAATGCAACCTGAAGCCTGAAAGGATGGCTGGGCTGAATTTGATGGAAGTAGTAACATTTGTTGAGGTCCAGTGGGAAGGCTATGTCCTTCTCAGCAGGCTTTTTCTTCCTCCTCTTCCTCTTCCTCTTCATCCTCCTCTTCCTCTTCCTCTTCCTCCTCCTCCTTTTGCTCTTGTTCTCTTTCTTTTACTTGTTCTTCTTGTTCTTCCTCTTCATCATCATCATCAACATCATCACCATAATTATCATCATCATTATTAAATTTTTAAAATCTATACTGTTAAAGAATTCCTAGTTCAAAAGTAGTGAAATTTGGGAATATCTGTAGCCATGGCAGGAAAAATCACATTCTAGTTAGTCCAGGAAAGAATACAATTACTATTTAGTTAGAATTTTTCTGTGTGAGATCAAAAACATACCTTATCACTCCTTTGATGCTATACAGCAAGACCCTGTCTGAGTATATGCAGATGCAAAAGCAAAATCCTCACTGCTTAAAAAATTTTCTTCCCTGACTCAAGGGAGACAATTGATAATTTGGGGGAGTCTACATTCTAAATATTGATGTAAGTAGCTTTATATGATAATAAAATAATATTAAATTAAAATAAAGGAAAATCCTTTGAGAAATTTTGTTCTTCACAATATTTTGAGAATCACCCTCCTTCCACATTGTAATATTATATCATGGTCTCCTTTTCTGCATGACAATTTTATCTCCTGTTTATCATCAGAGAGAAATAAAAGAAACAAGGTTAATACCAGGTAAACTAATAATGACTAATAATGACTTTCAACTTCAAAAACATGTTATTAAAGCTCTATTAAATATACTATAGTTAAGAAAGAGCCTGAATCTCACATGAGTTAGATTAACTTCTTGTGGTCTAGATGAGTATCTTAGTGCATCTCCTCAGTTATGTGTATCTTATGCATAGATTTGAAGTCTTTAATATTGTGATAGATATCTTAAAACATTCAGTCTTCACTGGGACCTGTGGCAGTGATAATTCATAGAGATTCGGCTTTACTTCCTAAGTTACGAAATAAAGTGAAGAAGACAAAGATGGGTAAGTGCTTGGGGTATTGTTCAGTCAACAAAATGATTCTCATGTATTTGTACCCAAATTCAGATGCCTAGCACCGAAGTAACAGCTTGGCAAAGCAGGGAAAGTGTAACTAATGCAAGAGCTCAGGAGGCAGAGACAGATAGATCTTTAAACTCATTAAAATCAAGTCTAGCCAAACTGATAAGCTTCAAGTTTACCCATTCTAGATCTACTACTATTATTTGGTTAAATGGACAGTATTAAATCAACTCTCAAAGGCTTATCCATACACCCATAAATGTATTTCTCATTTGCAGTAGAGAATGACTAATATAAAGGCACACACCAATGTGCAGAGAATGAGACTGCAGAATATTCAAAAGTAAATGGAGCGTATTTATCCTCACTTCCATTTTCCAAGGACTTGGGGGTCATTGTGGAAGAAACAGCTGTAATGGTGTAAGTACCAGAAGATGCTATAAGAAAACAATATCTTCTGGACACAAATGGCAACTGCAGCTGCACATAGCAACTGACAGTGGTTTTAACAGCATGTCAAAGACATGTGCAAAACTAAGTCATATGATAATCCAGCAAAGTAATTTTTTTTAAATATTGAAAAATGTGAGGTGAAGGTCAATTGTCAAAAATGAACAGTGTCCACCTCGGGCTTAAATAGGCACAAACATAAACATCCATGCACACACACACACACACACACACACACACACACATATGTACACATTTAAATTAGTAAGTAATAAGTCTCTTTTAGTTGTCAATTTCAATTTTACACATTCCAGGGTTTGGCATAATCTGAGAAAGCTGCAATAGGAAGTTATCTGGAATAGACTTGAACATGCCTGTGAATTACTTGTTCATTTGGGTTAACTGAGGTGGGAAGACCCACTTTCTTTCACTTACTTACTGATTCTATTTTATATTGTACTTGCATGTGTGTATATGTGTCTCTATGTGTCTGTATATGTGTGGGGATGGTTATGTGTCTGTGTATGGATATTTCATATGTATTCATTTAGATGCTTTAGGAGGCCATAAGAAGATATTGTATCACCTTAAATTGAAGTTACACGTTGTTAGTTGCCTGACATGGTGCTGGGAACCAAACTCTGGTCCTCAGGTAGAACACTTAACATTCTTACCTGCTAATAGACTGCTCATCATGGTTGACCCATTCTAAATACTGAAGCACAATTTCACATGCAGAAGCATAACCTGAATTAACAGGAGAGAGAAGATTCAACATAAGTATTCCCTGCCTTTTAAAAAACAATTAAAATTACAAATTTGTGTGTATGTTTGTGTGTGTGTGTGAGAGAGAGAGGGGGGGTAGGGAGGGAGGGAAGGAAGGAGGGAAGGAGAGAGAGAGAGAGAGAGAGAGAGAGAGAGAGAGAGAGATCATATGTAAAGCCAAGAAATCTATTAAGAGTTTGTGAAGACCAAAGGGAATCTCAAGAGATGAGTTCCATCTTCCCTCACTACATTGCCTTAGACATGGGGGATGTATACCATTCAGAGTGAATACCCTCTTTACCTATCTTTGTAGTGTACCAAAAAAGTAGTTAAACACAAGTTTTTGTATCATTTTTATTGCAGAAAATGTAGAATTTCAAAACATTCCAAAAGAGAGAGGAAGTGTCTGAGCTGGGATCCTGGTGCAAGCAAGCATTTAGCTCTGAAGGTTTCAGTGGAGCACTATGTCTGCTAAATTAAAAAACCTGAAATTTTATTTTCCCGATATTCCTTGGGAATACATACAGAACTAGAGTGGAAAATAATTCCTAGAAAGAAAGGAAGAACAAAAATCTTGAAACAACTCAAGGTAGAGGCTTCCAATATTTCATGCCTATTTGTTGCTGAATATGCAATGAGTTCAGTTTGCATGCTAGTTGGCAGAATGGAAGGGAGCTGCATAAATCTAAGTCTTTGGCTTATGTCAGCAACTGTAAAGGTTTGCTGTAATTCTCTACCAGTTTGTTGCAATCTGTGTCTGAAAGGGCACTAAATATCTGAGAATTTACCAGTGGTGTCAGAAAATAAAGGCACAAGAACACATTGACCCAGTCAGCCTGGAATGCTGCTTCTGGTCTACTAAGAATTTCAGGATAAACACGGATTTCCCTCACCTCTAAATGTCTAGCATACTGTGAATAGCTCAAGTTAACCAAGTAAATAGATGTTTGTAATGAATTTGTGGCAACAGCCTTTTCTCCTCTGGCCTTCCTGATCATTCAAAGAAGAAATGATCACAAAGGATTTCTGAAGAGGATTTGATGATAATTTGTTTTCAACACACAATTATATTCTCAGTTGGAGCACTTGACATATAAGTGTTCTCTTTCTAATGAATGGTTTTGTTTAATTAACATGTCAACTGAACAAGAAGCTTACAAAACAAGTCAAGAAACCCATGCTTGTGCCTGTCCTTAAAATCTTCCTATGGAAAAATCCTCTCAAAGATCAAATATACAGAAAAGATACAATCATCATTAATCTTCATTTAAATCTATTCTTTCAATTGTGACCTCTTTGGACTAGACAGCACTGATAGTTCAAGAAATATTCAACCTTATAATCTTTATTTTAGAAACAAAATATGTAGCACAACATTTCTCTTCTTGCAAACACACAATTCATAGTTTATTGCTCATTTTAACAGCTATATAACAGTCCATTCATACACAGAAAAATGTTGGTAGAGAGTATGTACTTTTTATTGGTCAGAAACAGGGGAACCAGCACAGACATGGACATATGACCTCAGACATGAACCTACTTATGACTCATGTAATTATATTTGGACATTTTTCTGATATGTGTGAGTTAACATGAGGGAAGAAAACATAGGAACATTGTTGGTAAACTGGCTAAACTACACTAAGGAATTTACTGCCACATTGTACTAATACATTCCACTGTATAAAGAAGATACTTGTTTGTTGCTGGAATAAGAATTGAAGAGGGGATGGGGTAGGACAATGAATTTTTCATTAGAATAAAAATGAAATGACATATATGGATGAAAATTCTACACTTTGTAAAATAAGAATCACAATAACATAAAAAAAAAGTATAATTTAAAGCCAATTGATTATTCACAATAACAGATTCTTAAGGATCTAATAAACATGGTTCTTGATTTCAAGATCTACTTTCTCTGAGTACCCAAAAGAATACAGAACAGTGAATAACTGGTAATATAAGCTAGTGTTTCTAAAGGTAAAGACCAAAACACTTGGAAATTTCTTCTTTCATAAAATGATGATGATGATGATGATGATGATGATGATAGTAATAGCAGCAACAAAATCAACAAAACACATAATCATATATTAAATCACTGGGTTTATTTTATGATGTTCTCACTGAGTCCAACCAGAAAAAAAAATCAAGAAGCATACAAGCAAAACCAAAAGGAAATCATCATGAGAGCATATGGAAGCCCAGGGTTACAAGTAATTGTGAAGCTTTCTAATTCTTTATTCTTTTCAGCATGAATTCACATGAATCTATACACTTAATTAGAATTTTTCTTGTTGCATATCTTCCATAATAACTACCTACAACAAAAAGGCAAGAGATCAATCCTATTTTCATCCCCACACAATCAACTCACAGACAGCCAAGACTGCTCCTCCTCTTTGGAAAAGCCTAAAGGAAGGTCACTGTAACCAGATGTGGTGATTCAAATATGAATGACCACCTAAGGCTCATATATTTGAATGCTTAGGCATCAGGAAGTGGCACAATTAGGAGGTGTTTTTCTTTGTTGGGGTAGGTGTGGTCTTTTTGGAGGAAGTATATCACTGAAGGTGCGTTTTGAAATTTCAAGGGCCCAAGTCAGACCCAGTGTCTCTCTTTTCCTGCTGCTTTGCATCCAGATATAGAACTCTGTACATCTCTACCTCCATGTCTGCCTACCAGCTACCATATTCCCTGTCATGACAAGAAAGGACTAGACTTCTGACACTGTAAGCAAGCCCTAATGCTTTCTTCCTTCCTTTTTTTCCTTTCTTTTCTTTTTTTGTTTTTTTTTTTTTCATAAGAATTGTAGTGGTCATGTGACAAGTTTTGTTGGGAGCCATTAACAGTTGTCTTCTTTGTACAAACATTTTGAGAAAAGGATTTGTTTCCATCAAAACTGAAATTAGCTTTGTTATTATTTATTATGCATTGAGATCAAAACACTAAATATCTCCCAAACTCTTCTCACAGGATAATATTTATATAGATGGAAAAATTAGAATGTGCTAAAATAAAAACCCCTACCTGAGATCTCCCTGGTTTCTCCTAGAAGACTGGTGCTGGTTATCTGCAGTTAAGTTGAGGGCACTGGAAAACAGCAAGAAAGACAGATATTAATACAAGTTGAAGATGGAATCAAGCAATGGGAAAATATAAGCTTTATTCCTAGGAAAAGAAAAGAGGGTTCACAAATGTCTCCTTCAATCACCTTTATCATTTCCCAGAAGTCTATAAGTTCTGGTTTGTGTCCTTGTTTGGCATTATAAGAGGAATGGATATCAACTCACCAGAAACTTATTCATCAATGATAGTCTTGTTAGTGCTGTATATTTCCAATAGGTCAATTTTAGATTTTTGTTGGATGTCTCTGGTTAATTTTAGGTGGTCATGAGTAGATGCTTGGGAGTCAAGAGTGAATGTCTGTAGGTCCTCAGTAGATGCTTGTAACTCGTAAGTAGATGCATGCAGGTCAATAGCAGTTGCTTTCAGCTCAGGAGTAGATGCTTGTTGGTCAAGAGTGGATGCTTGTACCACAAGTGTAGATGTCTTTAGGACAAAAATAGATGCTTGTACATTATGAGTAGAAGGTTGTAGATCATTGTAGATCAAGAAGGGATGCTGTTATGTCATGTAGATATTCGTGTGTGTGTGTGTGTGTCTGTGTGTGTCTCTGTGTGTGTGTGTGTGTGTGTGTCTGTGTGTAAATAAAGTATTTTCCAGTGATCATCTTTCCGTCATCTCTTCATAGAAAAGCAAGGAGCATCAGCATCAAAAGGCTCCTGACCTAGTATGGTCTCATGGCAGTCACCCTTCTCTTTATCGTTATTTTGAGTGTGCTAACTACTATAATTGAGCATGCTGATGGACCAGACCAGCCTTTTCTGGAGAATAAGTTCAGGAAAGAATTATATTATTGTGCTTAATCTTCATCTTAACCTGTCTATCATCTATAATGGAACAGAAGAAAATCTAAAATCCCACCTAGATAACACTTCTTATTTTCAGAAAGCTGCAAAAGAAAATTACCATTGGTTAAAGAACAAGGAAAATGGTTGCTCTTATGTGTAAGCAATGATGGATTCAACCCCCAAATTCTTGATGGATATTGTTATTGAACAACCAATATTATAAAACCAAGTTTTAACACACCCTATAGAATACCAGCCCTCATGTCCTAGGGTATCTTAGCATCATAAACCTCGCTTGCATGAGTTTTCTCTCAAATAAAGGCCAGATATCCTGAGACTATGCAGGGAAGAGATTCACAGTTGTTCAAGAAGGAATGGCTACTCTGTGAAAGAATCCTCAGTAACTATCACTTTCTGGCCTTTGGGTTGCTTCATTATTCATCTTATTCAGGGAGGATGCCTAGCCAGAACTGAAAGCAAAGAAATAATTGCAGTATCAGCCAAAGAAAGGAGTCATTTTCACACTTCAATGAGCCATTCACCTCCTTGAAAAGTAGACTAAGCTCAGAAAGAACTAGAAGAGAACGTTTTGGGGATAGAAGTTTGTTTTTCTTTTTGGCTCAGGAGGACACTTCACTTCCTCAATATGATACAAGTTTCCATTCCAGCCTCACTTCCATCTACAGTCAGCAATGGAACTTATCGCTAATGTTCTATGTCATTGATCATGTTCCACTCTAGATCAGATGCCTAGACCTGATAAAATGAATTAAATTGAAGTGTATTGTCTCTTTCACATCCATTGAGGATGAACATTCAGGAAAGTTTGAGCAGTTCTGCTGTGAGCACGTCTGCTTCAGTTTATTTGTTAGTTGAAGTCAATAGAAATACAGCACCAAATTTTCCTGCTGTCCTCATTTTTATCACATTTATATGATTACTTAATTTTTATAATTTTCACCTATAACTTTTACCAGTCTCTATCTGTCTGTTATTGTCTGTATATCTGTTTCTCTCTGTCTGTGTCTCCCCCATAAACACCTCCACACACGAAAATGTCTTAAACCTCTTTCCTCTAAATGCCTCTAACCATGTACATACCTGAAGTTAGACTTGGAAAAGACACTGCCATGGAACAAAATGCAAAGAGTATCAGTACCTTGTAGAACATGCTTCCATTCTTTCTGTCCCTGGAACGACCTTGTACTTTGTTAAAAAGCACAAGTCATAATGCTAGGGAAAACTTTGCTGTTCTTTTTATAATCTCTAGTTAATTTCATTGTGGGTAGAATGGTATACTCAGTCTACTAGTATTGGAGAAATGAAAAACATTACCCTTATGAAACTTAAAAACTGTCTCTGTAGGGAACATGATTAAAAAAGCAGATTGAAGTAAGAAATGTTAGGAAGAAAAGTCTAATATGGTTCTTCATGAAAGATGAACTCTGTACTCTTGTCTATCACCCATGCCCGGTGGTCCCATGATAAGCAGCACTAAATGGCATGCTAAGAGAGAAACAAATATAAATCCTGCCAACTTAGCTTTTTTGAGATTTTAAAGTGGTTTTGTGCCCTAAAACAGGACCATGTCTTAAAATACACATGTACAACGATACAGATTCTAAGAGAACATCTACTACTTTGAGAATCCTAACCCTACCAGGTCTCTGGGGGAAAGTGAAAAGCTTGAGGAACACAAGCATCATATGATTCTATAGCAGTACTGAGCATGCGATTCTCAACTGTAGTCAAATGACTGTTAACAAATGACTTTCCCAGCATGGAACCTGGAGACTGGGAGGTTAACTCTGGATTGACCAATGATACCCACATTCTGAAGGCTGAGGAGAACATAAACTACAGCTTCGCCATGGTAGACATGACTTCTACTCATGATGACCTTCATTCTCTTTGGACAAAATCAAGCTAAAAGGAGTTGCAGCACTCTAATTATTGGAACAAAGGCAGGAGAAAATACCAGGCAAGAAGACATCCAACATAAATCAGCATTCCTGTTTTACTTAGTAAGCTCTGTATCTAGAGATTAGATCCTCAGCTGGTTTATAGAAGATGCATCAAGGGGAGCAACTTTCATTTTTAGGTAGCTACTTAGATAGTTGCAGGCTTACAGGTCATTGAGTGTGTAACTCTCCCTCAGAATCAGCACTTAGAAATTCAGGAACTGGAATCCAGGACCCTAATTATTCCCAAACACTGTAGCTCTTCTGACTCCATCAAAGAAACCAACTGAAAATAGCAGGAGACAGAGATTAGAACAAGAGACATTTTGATTATATCCGAACTGGTAAAAGTGGGGTAAACTGGTCTTTCTCAAATATTTTTCCTTCACTTTGCAAAGGGCTTGTGAATTCCTTTTTTGGGGGGCGAAGTGCCATAGATGTTTGAAATGGATCATTCCAGTGCTTAAAAGAGATCATTATCTCTAATATGTTCTTTAATATATAGAGACTGAAGGATGAAACTTGGTCTGTGACTTCATTGGATATCAGATACACTGGCAGTGTTCTGGACAACATTAATTATATAAAGGGGAAACAGTTACAGAGGAAGAAGAGAGAAGCATCATAGTGGTCTTGTCTTAGAATTCTAAACATCATATGGATTCCTCTTTAAAATTTATTTCTTGTTAAAATTTAAAATGCAATCTGACACTGAGCCACCAACCAGGCAGCATACATGAGCTGATCTGAGGCCCCTGGCCCATATATAGCAGAGGACTGCCTGGTCTGGCCTCAGTGAGAGAAGAAGCACCTAACCCTTGATAGGCTTGAGGTCTCAGGGAGTGGGGAGTTTTGTTGGGCAGGCATTGGGGGGGGTAGGGATATACTCTTGGAGAAGGGGGAGGAAGTATAGGAGAAGGAACAGTCAGGGTGGACCAGGAGGGGATAACAACTGAAATGTAAAAAAAAAAAAAAGATTAAAGAATAGCAATAATTTAAAAAAAGAAAAGAAAAATGCAGTCTGAAAAAGTCGAAGAATGGTTATGAAATAGACCCAAGGGAGGAAAATGGAGGTATCAGCACTCTACTTAAGCCACTCAAAGGCTCTTCTCTTCAGGTAAAACATATCTAATTTAAAAAATCACTTATACTGTCTCTCATTCCCTCTGTCTTTCCCTGACACTCTCTGTCTTTCTCTCCTGCCCTATCTCTCTTTCTCTCTGTCTCTATTTCTCTCTGTCTTTCTCTCCTCCCCCTGTCTTGCTCTGTCTCTCTTTTTCTCTGTCTCTATTTCTTTCTGTTTCTCTGTCTTTCTGTCTCTGTCTCTCTGTCTCTCTATGTTTCTCTCTTTCTGTTTCTCTGTCTCTGTCTCTCTGTCTGTCTGTCTCTCTCTCTGTATGTGTGTGTGTGTGTATGTGTGTGAGGGTGTGTTGTGCATGTGTTTAATGTGTTCTGTTACATGACCATTGTTCAAAGAAAAAGAACCGGCCCATCTCTGGTGATGAACAAAGACATGATATTCTAAAGTGCCCAATGGTCTTCAGGGTACTTGGATGATAATTGGAAAAGATCAAGAACACACCATGGTGCCTTCCCTTTGGATTTAATTCAAGGATTTTTTACTCAACCACATGGACAGAAATTTCCCATCAAGGATGTCACATAAACTTCAGAAATATCAAGACAACATGGTAAGTTGTCAAAAAGGCCCATTTTTTTCCATTCCCCAACAGTGTTTTCTCTGCAGTGATGTTTTGGTCATTTTCAATACTCACCCTGGAGAGTGTCCCACTTTATGTCATAATAATCTCTACTTTTCTAGTATGCTGTGTGCTGCTTGTCTAAATTCATTAGACAGAGGTCACAAAGTGCCACGCAGGACTGAAAGTATAAGACTACACTACCACTCCTAGATTTTCCTGATCCTGTGGGTCTCTATAACTATGAGTTTACAGGAGATCCATAATTCTTAGTAACCTCAGGGTTGACAATATTATTAAATCTTCCCCAAACCAACTTTCCCACAAACACATCTGAAATAAACAGTGAATTTCTCAAGGGCAAAGACAACAAATAGAACTCCACACTCTTCTCTTTCATTCAACTCATTTTGCTATGTTCTATGATACATCTTTGGGTTTATAGAAGTTATATGCCTGAAAAATAAGTTAAAAGAAAAAAAAATTTGTCTTCCATCAGAATACAATTTAACTAAAGCAAAATTAAAATAGCAGTATGTAATAGTAAATCAGTTGTATAATACATTATATATTCACCCAATTTTACCTAATATAACTTTCATAGAATTGACTTGATAAATCATAGGTATATGTATATATGTATAGAAACATAAAGAATTACCATAGCATATATTTTCATATGAATACATATATATACTTAATTCCTAAAGAAAGTTTAAATATTTTATGCTTAAAACTAAACTCACTCATGAGAACAAATTTATTGATTATTAATTTGAAATTTGGTACAAAATTTAAAACACACAGATGAACAAAAAATAAAATCATCTATAAATATGACATCTTTCGTAATTGTTTCTTCATATAAGACATGCCTGTTACTATTTATAGGAATCATCAATTGTCAATTAACATGATCTGTCACTGAAAGAATAATTAATAGAATTAAATATTGCTATGTGAATATTTTAGCTGATTTTCATCACCTAAAGTTGAAGGTAAAGATACACGACAGATGGTTTAGTCCCTGGGAGCTCAGGGGGGGTTGGGTGACTGTGGTTGGTTGATATTGCTGCTCTTCCTACTGAGTTGCAAATCCCTGCAATTCCTTCAGTCCTTCCCCTAACTCCTGCATTGGGGTCCCCAGTGCTCAGTCTGATGGTTGGCTACAAGCATCTGCATCTGTACTGGTAAAGATTCAGCATAGCCACTCAGGAGACATGCATAGCAGGCTCCTGTCTGCAATTTTTTTTTGGTATCAGCAACAGTGACTTGGTTTTGTGTCAGCATGTGGGAAGAATCCCCAGGTGGAGCATTCTCTGGATGGCCTTTCCTTCAGTCTATTTTCCAGTCTTTGTCCCTGTATTTTCTTTAGAGAGGAGCAATTCTGGGTTAAAATTTTGAAAAGGGTGGGTGGCCTCATCCCTCAACCAGGGGTCATGCTCAACCTCTGGATATGGTTTCTACAGATTCTTTCTCCCCTTCACAAAAATTTGAGAACTATAATAATGTTTGCATATATTGGCCATTATAATATCTAGAAGAAATGTTTTTTAAAACTTTCTTAAAATTTCAATGGTGCTAGTCAGCATGTAGAAGAATGCACATTGATCCATTCTTATTTCCTTGTATAAAATTTCAATTACTCAAATTTTTAAAAAATTCATCTCATGTCTGTACATGACGTTATTTTTTATGTTTTTCATGCTATACAAAATATAAATTTTAAAAAGTGAACTTTTCATGATAAAAGATAAGATGGAACCTCTTATTTTGCTAGTGTTTCCAATTCAGCATCTTATGAATGTCTGATTTAACCAGGAATCATCTGGGAATACAACATTAACATACAACTAATTATGCCAACACTTTACATCAGCCTTTTGCCAGTAACAGGATTGTTTTGGCTTTTCTCCAAGGCTAGGTCTTTCTGCTAGTGCTCTCTAAAGAAGTATTAAAAGTTTTGTATTACAGTCATGTTTCAATAAGTTTGGATTTAATCATTACAATGAAACTTATTTTGTGAGATTATATCTTTGGTGTGAAGCTTGCCAGCAAAGTAAACTTACTGTTTTTGCTTGTTCATTTGTTTGTTTGCTTTGTTTTGTTTCCAGCTAGCGACTTAATAGCTCTAGAAAAAAAAGCAAGATCTGAATTTATTGTAAACTCGAAGTGACCTCACCAGACCACTGCAGACACAGGGGTATGATCTGCCTGCTTGTAACTGTTCAACTTATAAAGGTAGAGGAACATTACAAGAGATCTGAGAAAGCTAAATTAGAGCAGGAGGTATAAATCCAAATGGAATATTCCCCAACCTGTTGAAGGAGACATTATTGATTTTCACCAACTTAATGAAGGAGAGATAAAGCTTTTGCAACTCCAGAAGTAACTTGTTTAGTTCCCATGTCAAATCATCACTGTGAAATGAGGCAGAAAAGAAAAATGTCTTAATACTGGCTCCTCTTTTGTGAGAGAGTCCATGGCTTCTTTCATCTTTGATCTTCCTGTATATAATTATACACCTTTATGAACAAGATGGAGAAATAGATGGCTTTCCCCATTTCCTCTTTGTCTTTCCTGTTACTAGGTAATTTGTCTCTCAAAAAAGAAAAAAGTAAAGAAAGATATATTGTCTCCAGAAAATTAGGGAATTTGTTGAACACCATTCTTGTTATTGTCTTTCACAATTGTAGTGTATAAATGTTGAACAGCAAACTTAAATTTCATTTTAGAAATAATAGTGCTTAGTACCATCATCCTCACTGGAGAATAGTGCTCTCAATTTTCCCCAAAGCTCTAAGCTGAATGGAAGGTTCTGGATCCCAGGTAGTTGGAATCAAACATCTAGACTTCAAAAATCAGATGTTATACAGGGCACAGGTGTCCTTTCAGAAGTATATGTGTGTGTGCATGTGTGTGCGTATGTGTGTGTGTTCTGCTTTCCACACTTCTGCTTATGGAAGAATTAATTACGGAGGTGTAACTTGCTCTTAGAACTTCTTTTACTTCAGTCCAGTGGACTTTGAGTGGGTCACTAAGGAAAGAGGAAACAGTCTTCTGTGCCATGCTTGTACAGGTGAGATGAGGAATGAGATATAACTACTACAAAAACAACTGGGTTTGAAGGTCAGGACACTGAGTGAAATCTTCATTAACCTCATTGCATAACTTCTGATATATGCAGGTATTTTCTTTGCAGAAAGAGGAACATTCTGGCAGAGTTTAATTTAGATAGGAATATAGGACACACCTTCACATACAGGCCTCATTACACTCCCTCTGCTGGGTGGGAGCTGTAGGCAACCCAGCTCCTGGCCTTAGGTACCCTCTTTCAGCACTGATTTCAGATATATGACTCTTATCACTATCTTTTCCATAACACTATGTTTATTTCTGTTTTGTTTAATCTTACTGTGAATCCTAGGAGAGTCAGTCTCCTGTGTCTACCCAAAGGTTTGGACTGGGGAAGAAAGTGAAAAGTTAAAAAAGACTGATGCCTTCTAAGGAGCTAATTAATGCCATCTCTTAAATTGATATCAACCTAAGACATAAGTGCATTGCTTTTGATAATGAGTATTCCATGATGGGTAAGGAAGGCATTCTTGTCAGAACGACCTAAGACAGGCTCAGTCTTGTTAATGAAATAAAAAAAGGGGGAGAGGTGGAGAGCCTTTGAGGCTGCTTGACAAGAATCTGGCATGGGCCAAGGACAAGGAAATGGACTGTTTGACAGGAATATAACATTGGACAAGGACAAAGAAGTAGGCTTCAGGCAAGAATCAGACATTAGGCTTGAACAAAGAAGTAATTTCAGGTAGGGATCTAAATCTTAGGCTAGAACAAAGAAGTAATCTCAGGCGGGAACCTAAATATTAGGCTAGAACAAAGAAGTAATTTCAGACAGAATTCTAAATTTTAGGCTACCACAAGGAAATAGGCTTCAGAAATGAAAATGACCTGGGGCTAGGACAGAGAAATAGGTTCAGATACTTTGGTCATCCTGATAAGCCCTTAGAAACAATGATCATGGGAGTGTTCACATAATTGGGTTTAATGTCTTGCTTTTTCTTTGACTATTTATGTTTATTTTATTGGTTGTTCCTTACTATTTGGATATATTATATGGCTGGGCACTCACCCTAGACCTGACTTTAATACTTGCATGTAATCAAAATGGTATAAAAGCATAAAAGATGAGGGAGGATAGGATGGGGCTTCTACTGATGGGAAATGGGAAAAGGGAATGACATCTGTATTGTAATAAATAAAATATCCAATAAAAAAAAAGAAAAAATGCCATCTCAGAAAATAGTGTAAGTAAAAATCACTTTCATCCAAAGAGAAATGTCTGGCACTTTCAGTTTACATTCAAACATAGTCAAAGTAAATTTCTAAACAAATTATCTTTGCTTGTATCTGTTACTTATGATCTACCATATCCTCAATATTCATCATTTGTTTATAATCTGTCAAATATTATATAGTCATTGTAACATTTATACAGAAACATGCCAAGTATTGTTAGTTAGACATTTGCATTATTCATAATCAACTTCCCCATTTGACTTTCTATTGTTTAATTTTAGGTTTAATTAAACTGTATTATTTTATGGCAAATGAAGCTATTTGTATTATTTCTCTTTGGGACTGTAGCCAACAGGCTGGAGTGTGGGAGACTCTCAGTGTGCCTTATATACAGGAGCAATACCTAATGTGATGATGATATTTAAAAAAATAAAATAAACAGGGTTATTTTACTCCTAAATGTCAAACCAGTTATCAGACATGCATCATACAGACTTACTGGACTACATTACCAAAGATTATCTGCATATATTTGTAATATTTATGAAAAACAGGACATAAAATTGAAAGGGAGCAAAAAAGAATGTAGAGAGGTTTTAGAGGAAAGTACCAAACACAAAATCTTGTAACTAGATTATAATCTTTAAAATAAAAATATTATAATTTATTTTAACAGTGAGTGACTTTTCAGGAAGACAATGACAATATATCCACTAGGCTGTGTTCTTTGCATGTACTGACTTTATTTTAAATCACAGCATCTCTATGATGTAAGTGAAACTTTCATTTTGAAGATCATGAAAAATCATAGAAACATTAAGAAATTTACCTATAATTATATAATCTCAATCTTCAGTTGTTCAGGAAATAGCATAAACAACAGCCAGATTATTCAAATGTGTCAAAATGAAAACTGGCAAACTAAAAATTCTGTACACTAAAAGACACAGTCACTAAAGTAAAGAGGCAACCTAGAGTACAGAGGAAAATCTTTAGTTGCTAAAGATCTGGCAAAAAAATATATAGAGAGAGAATACATAAAGAACTAAAAAAAAAAGAATACCAAGAAAACAAGTAACCCAGCCTATCATAATTATCACCTGAATATACTATGCAATCAACTCTGAAATATATTATCAAACCAATGGGATAGAATAAGATAAGTATATGATTTTACTAATACCATTGTTTTTGAATAATACACCTCTGTAATATTACTTGAAATATGATAATCTCCTATAATTATTTGTCCATATTGTAGCTTGATGATTAAGGGTGTTTTCTGTCAATATATGAATTTTATGATTTTAGAAAAATTCTGTTAATAATCTTGTCAGTATTTTTGGTTGGAATCGTGTTGAATCAAACAATATTGTTAAGATACACAAGTATTTACAATATTAATGATACCAAACCATGACCATGAAAGACCTTCCATCCTCTAGTGCCTTTCTACATCTCTTTTCTTCAGAGATTTGTAGTTTTCAGTGTAGAAACTTTTCACATATTTGGTTAGGTTTCCTTATAGATAGATTTGATGCTTTTGTGAATATGACTATGTCCATTTTTCTTTCACAGTATATTTTAATTGTAATATGGAAAGAGTAGTATTTTTTCCTATGTTGATTTTGTTTTCTGCCACTTTGATGAAAGCATTTATTCAATCTCAAAGATTAGTAGAGAAATAAAGGGACCTAGAAAATTTATTCATGAGTGAAGTTATTCAGAGACAGAAAGCAAATGTGACATGTTCTCTTTTGTCTGTGGGTCATAGCTGTGAATCTTTAGATTTGAATATATAACATAGAGTAACCATGGAAGTAAAAAGAACCAATGTAGGTGAGGAAAAGAATCTGTAGAGAAGGCCATGGTAGAATAAAGATACTATGAGAAAAGGTGAAAAAATAATAAGAAATTTCCTAGTAAGGAGGTCTATATGGAGGTAGAGGAATGAAAGAAGGGTAAATAATACTAAATATATTTCAAAAACAATGAGGAGACATGTATTTTATTTTTACTTTAAAAAGAATACATAAGTGTATATGTTTCCAAAAAGAGAAGATATACATTAAAAGCATTAAAATATGTGGTTGACAATGCTCCCCACAAGCAGTATAGACTACCAAATGAAAACACAGAGCCAGGTGTGGGAAAGTTGCCCTAGAATTGTTGGTCCAAGACATGAACAAAATAGTATCAGCTATTGTAATTGTTCACGGTGGCATTCTAGAGCTGCAATATAAGACCCTATTATAGGTGACACTACATACTTTGGACATAAGGCATAGAAGAATGAAGCTGGAACCACTCTGGAAACATCTAGGCTGAAATCTACCTCACATAGCATCCCAAAATTTCTGAGAAGCTCACTAAGGAGGAAAAACAGTAAGCAGTCTCCATAAGAAAATCCAATTACTGTCAATTTTCTAAAGTAATATAGTCTTTAACTTCATTCTAAATTTTTATATTTTCCACATCATATGCTGAGTGTGGATTCTGAAGGGAAGATACTAGGACTCAGCAAATCTACTTCATAGTTTTTTCTACACTTTAGGGCTTTCACAGAGAAAGAGAAGGTGATTAACCCTGTGAATTTCTTCAATTGAATGGAAGGAAACTGTAAGGTTTCTTCAGATATTAAATTGACAGAAAGAATAGCCTGAGAGGTTCTCAATAGTAGCTTAGGAAGGATTCCATGAAAAAGGTAGAGAGAAACAACACAACAACAACAAAAAAAACAGGCTGTATGTTTCATACTTTGTACTCCTGGAAACAGAAGTCCTGGAACAAGCCAGTAATGACCTTGGCTAAGTGTCCTCCAACATAGTCATAGCTTTGGCTAGATGTCACTAAATTCATATCCATTTCCTGACTTCCTTTGCTGTCGACAATGAGTGAAGAGTGCAATGTTCCATGAAAGAGAAACATCACCTTGGATTTCAAAGGAAAAAGAAATCAGATTATGAAAGTATTGACAAGCAAAGATGTTAGGGAGGAACGTGGGGATGAAGAATGGGCTAGTATTAGCTTCAAGTTCTTCACATATTAGACATTCTTTTCTGCTTTAATATTATCATATTTAATGCAATTGTTTAATTATAGAATGTTTATTCTTCTTGATCAAGTTGTCCATACATATATATTATGGAGTTTCATTGACTCTACCTTCTTTCCCTCTTCCATTTTCATAATATCTGCCCAAATATCAGTGCTTTCTTAATTTACAATATTCTTTCTTTGGCAGTCACTGTGTCTACCTATATGTGCGTTGCTGTAAAGGTAGACTATTTACCTTAGATTGATGATGTGCATTTTTAATCATTTTTCTGAAAAGAATATAATTTTATTCTCTTTTTTATGCCTTACTCAGTATTTTTATTCATAAAAATATAATGCCTTTTCTTGTGACATATTTATGCATACACTCACTGTACTTTTCTCATGAGTGTCTCTGATACTATTTTCCTCCACTTTTTAATACCAATCTCCCTTTACTTATGCTTGCATGAATGACTCTCTCTCTCTTTCTCCATCCCCACTCTCTCTCCCCATGTGGTGTGTGTGTGTGTGTATGTGTGTGTGTCTGTGACAGTGTGTGTATATGTATGTGTGTGATCAAAGTGAATTTGTACTGCCCAAATAATGTCAGATATGAATCCTTATTGTTGCCCCCACTGATTTGTGCAGAGTTGGTAACACACTGGTTTTCTGACTCCCAGAACTACAAAATTGTTCTTTGTATTAAGAGAAATCTTAATATGTAGGTCCATGGAAAATATTCCCAAATGTTTCTTGGATTCCTGTTTGATTGTTCAGTTAGTTTTAAATGAGAAATTTAAATACTCAAGAAATAAGATTTAGATGCCTGTGCCTACCCATAATTACTTCACAATAGTATTTAAAAAAAAACTTCTATGTATTTTGCTTTCTACCTGATTTAATGCTAACCCTATCCCTAACCCCAACTCTTACCAAGTTGCTTAAATAATGCAAATAAAAATATTTGTTTCCATTGAAAATACAAATTACTTTCCTCAGATTGGGGAAAAATGCAAGGCTGGAAGCAGAGTTGCACATATATTCATGAACACTTTATGAAAATTCCTCAATACACATTGTAAACTAATTGTAATTGATTTGGATTTAGACCAATGAAACTATGCTTAAAATAACACATTTAGTATTTACGACACAGATGGATAGTACAGTACTGACTTTAAACTAATATTTTTATGAATATTTAGAAATAATTTCACACTCATTTTAGAGTCAGTGAAATGGGATAGAATTTGCAGACTGGTGCTCCAAGCATAGAAACCAGGCTGATAGATCGCAGAATGTTGAGAATTGCTTAAATAACACAACTGTCTTACATTTACTTCTCTCAGTTTCTTTTAAAGTAGAAAGAGTCATAGCTAGAAACTTGAAAAATATTTCTCTTTATTTTATTTCAATTTAACGTTTGTTTTACTTAGTCTCTTTACATCCCACTCACTGTCACTCTGCAGATCACCTTTTCCCACAATCCTTCCCCAATCTCCCATCACCTTCTCCTCTGATCAGGTGAAGGCCACACTTTGTTTCACCCATCCTGGCAGTTTTTGCAAAGTTAGGTTCTTCCTATCTATCCCATTGAGGCCAGACAAGGCAGCCCAGCTAGAAGAATGTATCCCATATACAGACATCAGCAACCACAATCCAGTTGTTCAGGAACCACATGATGACCAAGCTGCACATGTGCTACATATGTCAGGTGGAAACCTAGTTCCAGCCCATTTATGTTCTTTGGTTGGTGGTTCAGACTGAGGGCCACAAGGGTCCAAGGTGTTTGACTTTGTGGAATGTTGGAACATCTTTATGACATATGCCCAAGAGAAGTACAACTTGTTCTTGAGGTAGAACTATTCCCAGTTTTCTGAAAAGCTTACAAATTGATTTCCAAAGTGTTTGAACAATGTTGCACTTCCACCAGCAATGAAGAACCTTTACTCCACATCCTCGCCAGTATGTATAATCTCTTGAGGTTTTGATCTCAGCCGTTCTGGGAGATATAAGATTAAAACTCAGAGTTATTTTGATTTACATTTTCCTGATGACTAAGGACTCTGATTAATTTTTTTAAGTGTTTTTTGCCCATTTGAAATTCTTCTGTTGAGAAACCTCTGTTTTGTTCTGTAACCCATTTTTTAATTGGGTTATTTGGGTTCTCGTGCCTAACTTCTTGACTTCTTTATAAATTTAAGATATTAGCCCTGTGTCAGACGTATGGTTGGTAAAGATCTTTTCCCAGTTGATAGGATCCTGATTTGTCCTATTGACAGTGTCCTTTCCCTTACAGAATATACTGGCTGGTTTTGTGTTTCACCGAGACAGAAGCTGGAGTTATGACATAGAAAGGAGCCTCCCAAGAGAAAATGCTTCTGTGAGATTCATCTGTAAGGCATTTTCTCAATTAGTGATCAAAGGTGGAAGAGTCCATTTTGGGTGGTAGTCTTGGGTTCTATAAGAAAGCAATCTGAACAAGCCAGGGGAAGCAAGCCAGTAAGTAACATCCCTCCATGATCTCTGTATCAGTTCCCAATTATCCTGACCTACTTGAGTTCCAGTCCTGACTTCCTTTGGTGATGAACAGCAATGTGAAAGTATGAGCTGAATAAACCCTTTCCTCCCCAACTTGCTTCTTGGTCATGATGTTTTGTGCAAGAAGAAAAACAATTACTAAGACACAGAAACTTTTCAGTTTCCTGAGGTCCCATTTATCAACTGTAGTGTGTGTAGTCTTCTGGTATTTCTACTGATGTTGAAGTCCAGCTTTAATCCATATTGGTCTGATAAGATACAATGTGTTATTTCAATTTTCTTGTATCTGTTGAGGTTTGAGTTGTGACTGACTATACAGCAAATTTTGTAGAAAACTCAATGAGGTGCTGAGAAGAGGTTACTTTGTGTGTGTGTGTGTGTGTGTGTGTGTGTGTGTGTGTGTGTTTGGGTGAAATATTCTATAGATATCTCTTAAATCCACTTAGTTCATAATTTCTGTTAGTTTCACTGTGTCTCTGTTTAGCTTCTATTTCAATAGCCTGCCCTTTGGTGAGACTGGAGTATCAAAGTGCCCCACTATAATGGGGTGAGGTTGAATGTGTGTTTTGAGGTTTAGTAAGATTTCTTTTATTAATGAGGTTGCCCATGTGTTTGGGGCATAGATGTTCAGAACTGAGATATCTTGGTGGATTTTTCCATTGATGAGTATGAAGTATCCTTCTCCATCTCATTTGATTACTTTCGGTTGAAAGTCTTTTTTATTAAATATTAGAATGTCAACTCTATAAAAAAAAAAAAAAACAGAACAATGGCAACTCAAGCTATTTTCTTGAAACTGTTTGCTTGGAAGAGTTTTTTTCAGCTCCTTACTCTAAGATAGTGACTGTCTTTGTTGCTGAGGTATGTTTCTTGAATTTTGTAAAATTATGGATCCTTTTTGTGTATCAAGTCAGTTAGCCTGGGTCTTTTTATTGGGGAATAGAGTCCATTGATATTAAGAGATATTAAAGACAAATGATTGTTAGTTCTTGTTATGTTCATTTTTGGAAGTGAAATGTATGTATGATTCTCTTCCTTTGGGTTTTTTGTGAGATGAGTAATTTCTTGTGTTTTCTTTACCGTAGTTATTCTACTTGTATTGAAATTGTGCTTCTAGAAGCCTATGTAGGGCTGGATTAGTAGAAAGATGTTTACATTTTGTTTTTCACATGGAATATCTTGGTTTATCCATCTATGCTGACTGATAGCTTTGCAGGTTATAATAGCCTGGCTGGCATTTGTGGTCTCTTATGGTCTGATAGCTTCAAGTCCATCCATGTACAGACAGAAGCTCTTCATAGCCAACTGTTGGACCCAACAATGAGACATGTCATCTCTAGGTGACTGTGATGCTCCTTTATCCATTGCCTTGACATCTGCAGCACATACCTTTTCTCATGTGTTACATGTGTCACAGCCCAGAAAAAAGATGCATACCCTAACCCATAGTCACCTCTTTTCTTCTTCTTCCCTCTGCTTTTCCCTCAGAGGCCACCTCTACCAATAAAATCTCTCATGTAAGACCTGTTGATTGCACATTCTAATATGGGTGCCAAAACCCACATGGGACCTCTGCCTGGTAGATACAGATGGGATCGCTGCTCTCTCACCAGTACAAGGAGCATGGAACTGACCATCACATGGAGTGGCCACTGCCACACACTTCAAGGCCCATGGGCCCAAACCTCATCTGGACAAGTTCAAAGTCTATACAGGTTCACTTTCCTGGCAAGGAAAGAAAAAACTGGCCACCTTCTGTGGGACTAAGGGATGGACTTCTCTATGGTCTCTATGACCGGCCTTGCAGCTGACTCCTCATTTTTGTACTTCTATTCTTTGTTGACTCACTCCTGTCACTGTCCAGGAAACAGTTCTTTCTTGATTTCTTTCTTCCATCACCACTGCTGTTAAACCATTCTTCCTCAGGCCCTTGGTCCATAGCTCAGGTGTTAGGCTAACAGTTCTCAGCCACTAGCTTCCGAGTTATGACTCATTAAGAATAAACTTGGTTGTTCAATATATTTCATTAATGTCCTGCAGTTTAAATGCCATAGCAAGATTTATTTATTATTATTTTGTCTTTCATCCAAAGGGCATTTCCTCTTTAACCATGACTCCAGGCTCCCCACTGAAATGTCTCCTAAAAAATCTCAAACCTGTGGAACTGATGTCTTGTTTAAAGGCATCCAAACTTATACACATTAACAATAAGGTTTGGCCTCAGTACCCATTAGATAATGACTGCAAGTGGCCACATAGTGGCGCTTTTAATCCTAGCAGTCTAAAAGATCTTCATACATACTGTCATCATTCTAGTAAAAGGAAGGATGTCCTCTATGTCCAGGATTTACCTATCTTCACTCCAAACCCTGTCTTTGCTCTTCCTGTCCTCCAACTGAATTCCTTCTACTTATGAAACCTCAACCAGATGAAACTTCTACTATTCTCTATCCAGCTCATGAACCTCCCTCCCCCTTTCCACCACAAACCTGCTTCTGTAAATACACCTACTTCCTCAGCATTCAAGCAGCTTCATCTTCTCAACAGACTTCCTCAGAGCCTCCTTGCTCAACCTCTCCAGATTTCCCCCCTCCTGTGCCAACTATAGGCCACTCCAGTCATCCTAAGCTGGCACCTTCTTTCAGCCCTCCCATTACTCACTTTAAATCTACAATCAAGCTCTCTACTTCTTCCCCTACCCAGCTTAAACCAACATCAGTCCTTCCTTTAAGGAAAGTTGCTGCGGTCAGAATACATGACACTTTCTCACTAAATAAACTTGTTCAAATAGAAAAAAAAAAAAGTCTGGACTCTTATACCTCCAATTCTTCTGCCTTCAATAAAGAATTTACTAGAGTATCTATTTCATAGTTTGATTTCCATGATATAAATATAATTCTCAGTAATAATTTACATCCTGATGAGGTGAGATTGGGGAGATTGGGAAGAGATTAGGATACATGCAGGTGAGATTCATCAGACATACTGAGCATATTTGATCAAATCTGAGATGCTACTCAACCAGAATCCTTGATGGAATAATAATGCCCCATGTGATATTATTGCCATAAACCAATTCCATAAACCAAAACCTGCCTCCTGGCTGGTCTCTGTAGGGCTACCCTAAAAACTAGTAATTTTAACAAACTCCAAGAGGTCATTCAGGATAAATAAGAAAACCTGTCTCAATTTTCAGAGCACCTTACAAAGGCCTTATTACAATATACTAATTTAGACCCTGAAAATCCAGAATGTAAGCAGCTCCTGACAACCTACCTTTTTTTCCCAAAGGTATGCCAACATAGAGGCCAAACTTTGATAGTTACAACAGGGCCCCTAATTCCACAGGTATAGTGAAAGGATGTATTAGCTAAGAAGAGAGCTTCTGTTTCTTTTGCTCCCCCCATTTGCCTAAACACAAACTCAACAGTAGCCTGTCTCTATCTCTCTCCTCCTCCTCCTCCTCCTCTTCTTCTTCCTCCTCCTGCTCCTCCTCTTCCTGAACCTCTTCCTCCTCCTCCTTTCATTCCTCCTCCTTATCTTCTTCTTCCTCCTCTTCCTCCTCCTTGTCACCCAACAAACTATCTCTAACATGTTGTTTCCTTGGCCAGCATCACAGGTAGACTCCCTGAGTCTGGGAAGTTCAGAACCCCTCTGTTGCTAAACATTCTCCTGTTATCATGCAATTACAGGACCCTACGAGGTATATCATACAAGCTCAATTCCCTCTTTTTCTCCAGACCTTCAGGAGACTTAAGCCTATCATCTCTGAACTGCTAAGGAAAAAACTTCTTTTCTACCTCTTTCCCAATTAACACATCTATACAGCGCTTAAGAAACCTAATGGAACCTAACACCTGGTTCAAGATCTCAGGCTCATTAATTCTGCAGTGGTCCCTCTTCATTCTGTTGTGGCTAATCTTTACACACTTCTTTAAATTATCCTCTTTGGAATTCCTCATTTCTCAGTCCAAGATCTCAAGAATTTGTTCTCTATCCCAATAGATGATCAGGCACAGAACATCTTTGCCTTTACCAGGACTGATCCTGACACCCACTTCTACCCAAAGTACCTGAACTATTCTACATCAGGGATTCTGGGACACCTATTTGGCCATGCTCTGGCCTCTCACTTACTTTCTTTTTCTCAGCATAAATCTAAGATAGTCCATTACATAGATGATATCCTTCTATGAAGTCCCTCTCTAGAATTTTTCCAAGCTGACACCTCTGCTCTTTTAAATTTCCTGTTCAGTATCACCTTCTAAAGTCCAACTGGCTACTCCTCACGTGACCTATTTGGAAATAACAATTACCCCAACTCAGAGGCTATTACCTTAGATAGAAAGAACTTTATTCAGTCTCTAACAGTTCCCTATACATAGCAAAAAGTTTTATCATTCCTAGGAATAGCTAGTTTTTATGTTTCTGGTATTCTCATTCCCTCCCCTCTTTCCAGTCCATTATAAGAAGCAGCATTAGGCCCTACCCATGAACCTCTTTTCAAACTTCTTACCAAGTCTTTTCAAAGGCTTACCTCCCTGGCCTGACTCATTTGTTCTCCCTTTATGTGACCAAAAAAAGAGGGATTTGCCTTTGTAGTATGCTACCAACTGGGACCCTCTTTTGTACCTGTAACATACTTGTCAAAAACAAAAACAAATAGACCTAGCCATCTAGAGATGGACACCTTGTATATGTACTTTAGCAGCTGCTTAACTCCTTATTAGAGAGATCAAAAAACTAAACTTTAGGTCACCTATCACTGTGTTCTCATTTCATAACCTGCTACAGTTTTTAACTTTCAAAGACAAACTCTAACTCCCTCCAGGGTTCATTCCCTTCAAGAAGCACTAATACTCTAAACTTGCTTTCCGATCATACCCACCTCTTAATATTTCCAATCTTCTTCTTAAACCAAAAACTAATCATTCCCTATCTCACTCCTGGACTTAAACCTTAGAGAAGCTATTAACCCATCTTTCACACATACAGTAGGGCACTTTGCCCAAGGACATCTATACCTGATATACAGATGGCAGCTACTTTTTACACGAGGGACCAGAAGCGTTTGCTATGCTATAGTGTGAGACACAGAGGTAGTTGAGGCACAAGCCCTTCTTACCCATACCACCAATCAACAAGCTGAATTAAAAGCTCTTACCTATGCCTTTCAACAGGCAGAGGACCAACCTCTAAACATCTATACAGACTCTAAATGTGCTTTCTATATCCTCCTTTCCCACACTGCTATCTGGAAGGAGCATGGGTTACTTATGACTAAAAGAGGATTAGAATCTAATCTAAACTAAAGCTAAATTATGTCTGTGCTAAAGGCCTCCCATACCCTCACAGCTATTGGAATTGTCCACTGCAGATTCCATCAGATGGATGACTCTATTGTCTCCAGGAGAACCAGCTGAGCCAATGAGACAGCTAGAGCTTTGGTCCTTATGATTTTAGACATGTCTCACCCACCACAGGACATTCTTACACTACAACCGACATCCACACTCTCACCGTCTAACACTGATAAAACTCTATCCTATCTTCACTAGCTCTTTCATCCTAACACCCAAGCATTGTCTTATTTTGTTAAAACCCATCTACTTCTTGCAAAGTCTGTAAGGTGTCAGACTCCAACCCAGATATTGTAGCACCCTTTTTCCAACCTCCTGGTCTTGGTGGTCACCTTCTCAGTGTGGCTCTAGGCATTCTCCACCAACAACAAAAGGGTTCAGACAGTCTGTGATCTCCTCCTTTGAGAGATCATTTCCTGAATTGGTATCCTAGCCTCCCACCAGTCAAATAATGGTGCTGAATTCCCCCCTCAAGTTTTTTAAAGTTTATCTAGAGCCCTCAGAGTACCCTGGTATTTTCATATCCCCTAAGACTCTCAGTCTTCTGGGAAGACAGAAAGAACTAACCATTCCCTAAAAACCATTCTTGTCACACTGTCACTGTAATTTCACTGTGATTGGGTAAAACTGCAACTTGTGGCTCTATTTATGCTATGAGCTCTTTCCAAGTGACCTCTTTTCATCTCACCTTTCAAACTCATGTATGAATTTTCAATCCTAGATCTTTCACCAAGATTCTCTACCTTCCTGGATCACCTATTTACCCCATTACTTGCTGCCTCTGTTTTCCCCTATAGAACTTTGCTGACCACAGTCTACTTCGGCCACTCACTGTCCCCTGCCCACTCTCTGTCAACATTGAGGACCAAGTTTTTCACTCCTTTCTAAATTCTTGGCCCTCACCTCTCCCTCTTAAAGGACAGGGCAACTTCAAAGTAATTATTATGACAACCACAGCAGCTAAACTTGAGGAAATCTCTCATTGCATCCACTTGTCTCATGTCAGGGCTTTTTCCCTCCACCTCAAAACGACTCCTCTTCCTGCACATCAACTCCAAACTACCCTGCTCTCTTAAGCTCCAGAAGATGTCAAGACTACCCACCTTGTCACCAATCCTGGAAAAATGAGACTTCTCTTTGGCAGCTGTGCTCTAGCCCATTACATATGGGCTTTCTCATACTCCCCTTGTTGTTTGTTTCCACTCAGGGTAGCCCTTACATTTTGAGTTTTGAAGTTCAAGAAACCCACACTGACAACAAAGAGTTTTCAAAACAGGGTCAGAAAACTGTTCTATATCCTGAGGCCAGGATCTGATTGCTTTCATCCTCATATCCACCATTCCATTTAAATATTATGACCTTTTTGTTTGCTTCCTCTTTGACCAAAGGATGATTATAAAAATTGGCCACATTGAATATGGGAGCTGCACATATTGTTTTTGGCAGATGTATATTTCAGGATCACAGGTCAATCACTTCTTCAATCAACAACTCAAGACCCTCTTATTCTTAAATATAGACCCAAGGAAACAGGTGTGCACCAGGTGGTGGTGTTGGTATGCTCTACTGTAAAAACCAATGTGGGTCCCCAGTAAGTACTATTCATACTCAGAGAAAATATGTTCCAATTGTTCAATCTCTAAATATTGGAAAAATAGAAGTAGTCAACCACTCCTCAAAGGTCCTTGCTACCTTGACATCCCCCTTCATAAATGGTACTAACCTGTCATTGTACCTTCTGCTTCAGACCCTGATGTCACCCTACCTACTCCTTAATGTCACCCTACCTGGTTCCTTTAAAGGTTACTAGGTATGTGTATGCCCTAGAACTAACTCATAATTACCATTTGCAGCTTTTCCTGTGACCTTGCTAAGCAACTTCTCCTCATTTTTTATCAGCTGCCCTGATTCTGATATACATTTTCTCTATCACACTTTTTGGCCTGGCAGACAGTTTTAAGTCAACTGAGACACATTTTGTAGGAATGGCAAGCTCCATAGACTGTCACAGAACTGTAACCCTTCATACCTCATCAATGCCACAGTGCTCTACCGTCCAGAATATGTCAATTCTCTGTGGCACACATCTACATCATCATCTTCCTGCTAGCTGGTCAAGAGTTTGCAGGTTGATGTTATTTTTCCCTTTATTAGCTTTTCTCTTTATTAGAAGTATCCACAGGAAAGAGCTTCTATCAATCCTGGTTGTAGATGCCTTACTTGCCTGAGATAACAAGAGAGCAGTTCAAATCATGTCATTCCTCATTGCTGTGGGAATAACTATAGGTGTTGATACTGGAAAGGCAGGGATGACTACCTCCATAAACTTATACAATACAATGGTGTTTAAGAAGTGACCCAAACAATGCTCTCCCTCCAAAGACAGATTGATTCCCTGGCAGCAGTGACACTTCAGAACTGGCAGGGACTAGATGTTCTTACAGCAAAAGAATATGTCCTTTGCCTTTTTCTCCAAGAAGAATGCTACTTCTACTTCAACAAGTCTTGAATAGTGAGAAACAAAATAACAAAATCCAGTGGCTACAATCAACCTCCAAAAATTCAGGGAACATTGTGAGGACTCAAATTTCTTGGTTTCTGAAAACTGTATGTGAAAAAGAATACTAACCTTCCTAAAACCTATTCTCATTTTTATGGCTTTATTTGCTCCCTGCCTCATTAAGCTTGTGTTCACATTCCTCTAACAGCAAATTCAAAAAAATTCTAACCAAACAATCAGTTACTTTTACAGAATTACCAGCCACTGTCTAGAGAAGAGACTGAAGTGAATAACTATCAGATGAACCCTAATGGTGAGGGTCAGCTACACCCCAAAACTGATCATGCTCCTAGAGAGCAGGACACAGTTTAAAAGAAACAATGTCCCTATTCAGCGGCTCACCTGTGTCCATCTCCATGGCATCCACCATTAACACATTTGTGCATATGTCACTTGTGTCATGGTCCAGATAAAAGGCACACACCGCAACCTACAGCTTGTTTTTTCTGTTCTTCTTGTTCTCTCTTACCACTCTGAAGTCACCTCTACCAATAAAACCTCTCAGGTGAGACCTGTTACTGGTGTAATCTTACTCGGAGTGTGCCACATATTCTAAAATGGTCTGTATGCCATCTGTCTAAGATCATCTGGCTTTTAGCATCTCATTTGAGAATTCTGCTGTAATTCTGAGAGGTGTGTCTTTATACGTTACTTGACACTTTCCCTTACTGCTTTTATTCTACGTTCTTTGTTCTGTACATTGAGTGCCTTCATTATCATATGGAAGGAGGATGTTCTTTTCTGAACAAATCTATTTAGTGTCCTGTAGGCTTCTTGTACATTTATGTAGACATCTCTTTCTTTAGGTTAGGGAGGTTTTTTATGGTTTTTGAAGATGATTTCTGGCCCTTTGAATTAGCAATCATCACACTCTTTTATTCCTATTATTCTTAGGTTTGGTCTTTTAATTATGTTCCAACTTTCCTGGATGTTTTGGGTTAGGAACATTTTACTCTATGTATTTTCTTTGACTGATGTGTTGATACCTTCTATGGAATCTTCTATACAGGAGATTTTCCCTTCCATTTTTCTGTATTCTGTTTGTGATGCTTATATCTCTATTTCTTGTTCACTTTCTTAGGTTTTCAACCTCTAGGATTGTCTCCATTTGTGATTTCCTTATGTTTCTATTTACATTTTTAGATGTTTGACCATTTTTTTCAATTCTTTTATCTTTTTTATTCTATTTTCCTGTATTTCTTTAAGAGATTTATTTCTTTCCTCTTTAAGGGGTTATACCTGCTTGCTTGTGTTTTTTCTGTATCTCCTTAAGGGAATTATTTATATTGTCCTTAAAGGCCTCTAATATCCTCATGACAGAATTTTAGTTCAGAATCTTGCTCTTTAGTTGTGTTAGGGTATCCAGAGATTGCCATGGTAGGAGAATTGGTTCTTACGGTGCCAAATTACATTGGCTTCTTTTGCTTATGTCCTTACTCTTCCCTAATGCCAGCTGTTTTTCTCTAGTGTTAAAAGCCCTGGGTGGCTCTTACTGAAGCATGCCTCCTTGGAGCATGTAGAGCTGTATGGACTGGATTAGAGCATCTAGGACTGCACCTAGGAGGCAGTCAGTGCTGTCTCTTGTTACGGGAGGACTCCTGTGGCCCAATGTCCTTGTGACCCTAATTGGGGCAGAACAGCTGGGAGACAGTTTGGCACTACGGGTCTGAGGAGTGGGTTGGTGGCAGGCTTGCAGCTCTGCCACAGGTGCTGAAGTGGGTGAAGATAGAATGGAGGGTGATACTTGAGCAGAGGAGGATAGATCCCACTTCTGCTGGGCTCTGTTGGGATGCCAGCTGGTGGTGCTATTGTGAAGGAGGTCTTACCAGTGTTCCAGAATAAAAACATAAATTGGTTTTTTCTGTGCTCCATCTTCCAATCCACAAGTCTAAGAGCAATAAGAGATCTGCACTTCTCTCATTGGCCCTCAGATTTAGTTGCCTCCCAGGAGGCCTGTTGACACCCAGGCAACCATCCCTAAAGGCCTTCTACTATGGTGACTACCAGTCCACCCAACACTAAAGAAAATCAGATGGTTAAAATCAAGCACTAGAACACAAAATCAACTAATATAATATGGCACCATCAAATCAGTTTTTCTACTACAGCAAGAACTGGATATCCTACATAAATAAAGAGCAAGATAATGACCTTAAATTTCATCTTATGAAGATAATAGTGAACTTTAAATAGGAAATAAATAAATCTCTTAAGGAAATAGTATCAAAAATACAAAACAAATGAACAAAAATGTTCAAGACCTAAAAATGGAAAAAGAAATAATAAAGAAAACACAAAAAGAGACAACCTTGGATATGGAAAACCTAGGAAAGAGAACAAAAACTATAGATGCAAGCATCCCCCAAAGAATACAAGACATGGAGAAAGATCTCAGGTGTAGAAGATACGATAGAAGATGTTGATATATCAGTCAAAGAAAATGCAAACTAACATGTTTCTAACAACAACAACAACAACAAAAATAGGAAATTCAGAGCACTATGAAAAAAACAATACTAAGAAAATAGGAATAGAAGAAAGAGATGATTCTGAGATCAAAGATCAAGTAAGTATCAACAAAATCATCTTAGAATCATTCCTACCCTAAAATGGTTATAAACATACAACAAGCTTACAGAACACCAATTAAATTGGACCAGAAAAGAAGTCACTGGCAGCACTTATTCATCAAAACAATAAATTTAGACAAAAAGAAAGAATGTTAAAAGTTTTAAGGGAATGAGTCCGAGTAACATATGAGGGCAAACATATCAGAATTACACCTTACTTTTCAACAGAGATTCTAAAAGCCAGAAGGGCTCAGGAAGATGTCTTGCAAATCCTAAGAGACCACAGATGTCATCCTAGGCTATGTCCTGCTAAACTTTGAATCACAATAGACGATAGATGGAGAATCTAAGATATTCCATGACAAAACCAAATGTAAACAATATCTTTCTACTAAGCCTTTCCTACAGAGGATACTAAAAGGAAAACTCCAAGACAACGAGGAAAACTACACACAAGAAAACACAAGAAATTAATGTCTCACAGTAAAACAAAAAGAAGAAAAACACACACATTAACATCATTAAAATCCAAATAACTGGAACTAGAAGTCATTGGTCATATCACTCAACATCAATAGGGGCAATTCACCAATAAAAAGATACAGTATAACAGAGTGGATCCTTAAACAGAATTCATCATTCTGCTGTATACAAGAAACATACCACAGCAACAAAAATAGATACTACCTCAGCATAAAGACCTCGAAAAAGGTTTTCCAAGCTAACAGACTCAAAATACAAGCTGGAGTAGCAATTATACTATATAATAAAACATACTTTCCATCAAAAGAAATCAAAGGGGAAAGGCCAGTTAATATTTATTAAAGGAATATTCCACCAAGATGCCATCTCAATTCTGAATATCTATACCCTAACCCATAAGAAAGCATTTTCAACAAATGATGCTGGTCTAACTGGATGTCTGCATGTAGGAGAATGTAAATATATCCATATTTATTGCCTATATAAATTTCAAGTCCAAGTGATTCGAAGCATTCAATTTTTCGATCAAGGCATTCAACATTTGATAAATTACCTTACTCCATTCCTGGACAAAATCTGCCAAAAATTTGGTCATTGGTTTTCTGTGTCTAATGGGACTTTTAAACTATTTACCATAGAAATTTTCATTGGTTATACTGTGAAGCATTAGAGCTTAGTAATATTTAGAAAAGTGGAAAAACTTATTTCAGATCCAAAAAAGTAGAACAGAAAATGCAATGTACAAAGCAAGCAGATGAACTGTGCAATGTTAGAAATGTTCAGGGTTTCAAACTGCCAAACAATACATCTCCCCACTTTCCTCTAAACTGGAAAGAACCTCAGCAAAAGTCCTGAAAATTATATATTACAACATGATTTTGTATTACAAAGTCCAAAGAAGAGTACTAAAAAGCGTTTTCATTTGCTATCCAAATTGTGCCAAAAAAAAAAGATGAAAATATTTGCGAATGTTTATGCTGTGGTTTTCTAGGTGCTGTTTTGGTGTAGCCTAAGCTCTCAAATTCTGTTCCACCTTCCTTACTAATAAACAGAGACAACACACAGAATTTGCATGCTGAAATTTTATTGGAATAATGTAGACAATTAACACCGATTCATTGATATATATCTCTGAAGAACAGACTGTTCTCATGTACTCTCTGAAACAGAAAAAGAAAGGAGGAAAATATTGAAAACTGAAACATGCTGGAGGTTTTTCAACTGCTTCTGGTTTCAGCCCTGAAGTGAGAGGGGTGGGAGCCCACACCCTTTTCTTCCTCCATCTACTATTCTTCATTCCTTTTCCATTTTCCCTGTTTTACTCTTCTCAGGCACAGAGAAGACAGTGGGACTAAGTTTTTTCTTATGAGATGAATGTGAATGACTCTTCTTAGATTGTTCAACTATGCATTCTGGTTTAAAAGGTTCTAGGATATATTTTCAAAGTTTTTCAGTGCTAGGACCCCTGACTGAATTAACAAATAAAACTAACCTAAATATTTATTAATAGAACAAATAGTAAGGAAATGGTGTACAACAAAAGATCCTGAGAACACAAACAGCACAGTTAAGCCAAGCAAAACATGCTGTAGGGGAATCCACACACTTATAAAACAATGAAGTTTTCTAAGATCTGTGGTTTTTGAAATGAATAATTTAAAGGTCTACATAGACTATCACTTATGTAATGCTCGATTTTATATTACATAAACCCTCACACACACATACTAATATGTCTCAGCAGATTGTCAAGAGATTAACAGTAATACATTTGGAAAAAAATGAGGACTTAGGATGATATATAACTATAATATAGAGCTGTGTATCCTCTTAGGAAGATAGATTCTGATGAATTGGGGCATAAAGAAATTTATAAGAACCTATTGAAAGTCTGGGCAAGGTTAGAAGTATCTCTAAGGTATCACTTAAAGATAATTGATCTAAACATCCCTGTGTAAGTGGGACAGATTTTATACACTTGAGATGAGAGGTCAGTTAGGCTGAAATCAAAGGATCTAGGAACAAAGGGAGGTTGCTTCTGTATTTCTAGAAAGCACATCAACTGAAAAGGTAATCACTGATAAAAAAAAAACTATATTAATAAAATAAATAGAAAATAAGGGAACCATAGAGCATAAAGGAGCTGTGGAGCTATGTTCCTTGAAAGTACATTAGAGAGCTTGTGCAAGGTCTTCTTATACCATTGAAGATTAGATCACCTTGTACTACCTGAATGCCAGATTTGAAATGGGGATGAGCATATGTCATGTCCGTATGCTGCCATTTAACTAATTTTCACACTACATATTTTGACACTTTATACATATTTATTTTGATTCTATTTTCTTACCGAAAGTAGTTGATCTTGTGAGTCTCTTAAATGTCTAGGACGAGGAATTTTCTATTATTTCTTAATGGAGTAGAAATTTCACCCTTCTTCTTCTGATTTGTCCCGATGATGAAGGCCTCATTTGGAACTACCAGATGTGGTCCTTGTGAGTTTTCAGAACACTTCCGGGTTTGTTGCACAGAATCTACATAGAAAGGGCAACAAGTTGTGAAAAGTCTTCCCTCTTATTTTTTTTTTTCTGACCTGATTACAAAATCCTTTCTTTCAGATGCTTTCTTGCAAACATCAGTTTCCTCTCCCAGGCATCCTCATCTTGCCTTTCTAATTCCACATTCCAAAAATACAGATGATCGTGTATTTGTAATTCTGGTACAAGTATGTGCCCTTATATCTGACAAGCGAGAAGGGTTTTGAGCTTTACTTAGCACATTAGTTTTTTCCAAAGTCAAAAGAATAATAATAATGGAAGATATCATTAGATTAACATGAGGAGGGTTGCAAATTGTACTAAAAGATACTATATTAAATCTCTTCTTGTGCAAAGGGTTTTAGACAGCGTTTACCTTCTCTAGAATGAAATAAAATTAGCTCTTCAATGCATATACACTACATTCCTGAAAGCAACTATCAATAATGGTGTTCAACAAATACATTAACTTTCTGGGAACAATATGTGTATTTTGTCTTTTAATGATAGACAAATACCTAGTGACAGGAGATGAAGAGGGAAAATGGGGAAAGCCACATATTTCTCCATCTTGTTCATGAAGGGCTATAATTATATACATGAACTCCAAGGAAAACTGAGACCATGGACGCTCTCACAATCAGAGGAGTCAGTATTAAGGCATTTTTTGTTTTGTTTCTCATCTCACTGTGATTTGTGGTAGGAAGTAGACAAATTTCTTCTGCAGTTATGGAAGCTTTATTTCTCCTTCATTCAGTTGGCTGAACTCAATCATATCTCTAACATTGGAGAATATTTATTAATGTGCATAGAGAAAGTAATATTTACTCCTCTCGAAGACAACTATGATGAGACAACACACTGAAATACAGTTAAACAGCACGCAAGGATGATGAATTGGGCTTTACCTCGTTGATCAGCCACAGCTTCAGCAGTGTTGACACCTAGAAATAAAAAGAAAAAAGATAAAGAGAAACTTCAGATCATAATCTTTCAGAGCTCACAGAGGTCCTACAAAAAATATGGCTTTCAGGGTCAAACTTCTAAGCACAACTAAAGCTCAAAAGAGAGTGTCTGAGATGCTTCCGGAAAAGTACTAGGATGCAAAAGCATGTGTGATTTCCCTCTGTTCTTCATCTCCATCACAAAATGTAAAGATCTTTTTAATTCTCCCAGAATAACTACTATCAGTCCATTTTCTATTTGTAATTATTCTGCATATTTCAAAATTATGCTGCATCATTCATCTTGAGAATATTACCCACTCATTTGCTTCTTCAAAAATCCTTAGTATATTCAGAATAAAAATCCCAGAAAACAAATATGATAATGTCGCATGTTCTGCTAAACATTCTGGATGAGAGCTGGGTAATCTATATGTCAGTGACAAAAGCATTATATTTATTCTATGTGTTTCTGGCACACATTATGAAGCAAACTTGGCTACTCTCAATATTCACTGTGAATATGATAATATTATCACAAATCTATCTTTTTTCCATGTTTGTTACAGTGTGGAAAGCACTTTTCTAAACACAAAATTGATCATCTTGTTCCACTGCAAGCATTTTATAACTTTCACAATGAATATTAGACTATGTTATATGCTGAGGACATAACAATTCTATTCTTTATCAGAGAAATCCTGTGGGCCTGTCTTTCTTCTCATACATGTCTGTCATTTCTCCCCACTTTTCTCTACTGATCTACTTGAATCTCTCCTGATCCCATCCTGTATTCCTTGGTACCTTCATCTATGCTCTGTGCTGAGCTCAGGGCCAGCAAGGCTGCTGTGAGCAGGATCACAAGCATCTTGGAAGAGGATCTGGTCTTTCTCCCAAGTGTATGCAGAGCTGTGCTTGGCCTTTCTCTTTATAAAAGGAAGAGAAACAATGGTATCTTTAAGCATCAGTTGAGTGACCTTCCTCCATTATTTCTCTCTGGGACTGTAGCCCAGCAGGGTGGAGTGTGGAATGTTGTTGACTTGACATACCTACAGGAGAAACATGTAAAGTGGTAATGTTATTAAAGGACAATTGTCTCTTTACAGCCAAGGATTATTCCACCATTTTTATGTACCATGTTCTCAATCTACTAAGTAGACGTCAGATATTTATTTTGTTTCTTTTTCCTAACTATTGTGAATAGAGTAACAGTGAACATGAGCAAGTATTTGAAGAGTGGGATGTTAAGTTTTTTTGGCATATGGCAAAGAGTGTTGAATCTCGGTAATCTGGTAAATTTACTTTTAAGTTGTCAGAATTCTGCACCCTTATTTCCATGCTGCTTGCACTCATTTCTTCTCCCATCAAATGAATGTAGTTCACATTTCAAACATCTTCTACAGCATACTTTACTTCACCATTCTTACTGGTATAACATGAAATCACAGAGGACCATTAATTTGAAATTTTCTAACTCCTAAGAATTTTTATCACTTTTTCAATCTTTGTTAGCCATTTTTATTTCTTCTTTTTGAATCCCCATTACAGATCTTTGGCCAGCTTTCATTTGAGCCATTAGCTTTCTGGCTTGTTTATTTCTTTTGACCTCCCTGTGTTTTCTGGATATTAATCTGTTCTCGGAAGTAAAGCTGGCAAGGATTCTCTCAAACCCTTGGCCTGTACCTTTACTTGATCAATTATTTTATTTGCTGTACAGATTTTTAGTTTCATGTGATTCAGGTTGTCAATCATTAGCCTTAAATCCTGTCTGAATGAAGTCTTACCCAGAAAGCCCTTCTCTATACGTGAATCTTATTTAGTCCTACCTATATTTTCCTCTAGTAGTTTCTGGACTTTAGAAAACACATTAAGATCTTTGACCTATTTCTATTAGATGTTTTTATTAAAGTGGTAATTATGGATATTATTTTCCTGCATGTACACGTTCAGTTCTCTGAAGATCATTCATTGAAAATGCTATCTTACCTATATAGTGAATTTTTGTCATCTTTATCAAATTTCCCATGAGACAAGCTATGCATATTCATGTGTGGGTTTACTTTTACTTTTTCGTTTTAAATTAATCCTTTATTTTGGCTATATTTCAAATAATATTCCTCTTCCCAGTTTCCACCCAAATACCCCCATTCTATACTCCCTCTTCCCTCTGTGCTTTGCCTCTATGACAGTACTCCTCTACCCACACATTCACTCCTACCTCACTGCTCTAGCATCTCACTCTGCCTGGGAATCAAGCATCCACAGAACCAAGGGCCTCCCCTCGAATTGATGTCAGATAAGGCCATCCTCTGATGCATATGTACCTAGAGCCATAGACCCCACCACATATACTTTGGTTGGTGGTTTAGTCACTGGGAGTTCTGTATCTTTCAGCTAGTTGATATTGTTCTTCCTATGGGATTGCAATCCCCTTGAGATTTGTCAGTCCTTCCATTAACTCTTCCATTGGGGTTCCCTGGCTCAATCCTATTGTTGGCTGTGAGTATCTGGATATGTATTAGGCACGTAGAACCTATGAGGGAACAGCCATATCAGGCTCCTATCAACAAGTACTTCTTGGCATCAGCAATAGTGTTGAGGTTTGGTGCCTGCAGATGGAAAGGTTTCCTAGACAGGATGGTTTCTGGATGCCTTTTCTTTATACTCTGTTCGATTTGTTTGTCCATTTCTTTCCTTTGGACAGGAACAATAACTGAGTTAAAAATTTTGAGATAGGTACGGAGCCCCATCCCTCAATTAGGGACCATGCCTATCTACTGGATGTGGTTTCTACGGGCTCTACCTCCACTTTGTTGATTATTTTGGCTAAAGTCATCCCTGTTGCATCCTGAGAGTCTCTTGCTTCCCTGGCTTCTGGGACTTTCTAGTGGCTACACCCAGTTCTCCATTCCCGACCTCTACATGTTTCTGTTCAATTTCCTGACCCTCTGTACTTCTCTCCTGTACCATCCTTCCAACACCTGATCCTGCCCTCTTTCTTCTCTCTTTCTCCTCTCACCCTACAATATCCCTCCCTCCCTTTATCTCCTGTGATAATTTTGTTCCCTCTTCTATGGAAGATTGAAGCATCAACACTTTGGTCTTCCTTCTTCTTAAGCTCCATACAGTTCATGGGTTGTAGCCTGTGTATTCTGAGATTATGGATTAATATCCACTTATCAATGAGTACAAATCATTTGAGTTCTATTGTGTCTAGTTTACCTTACTCAGGAAGATATTTTCTAGTTCCTTCCATTTGCCTGTGAATTTCATGAATTCATTATTTTTAAAAGTTGAGTAGTATTCCATTGTGTAAATGTAGCACATGTTCTGTATCCATTCCTCTTTTGAAGGACATCTGGGTGTTTCCAGCTTCTGGCTACTCTAAATAAGACTGCTATGAATATAATGATGTATATGTCCTTGTTATATGTTGGAGCAGGTTTTGGCTATACCCCAGTTGTGGTATACCTGAGTCTTCAGGTAAAACTATTTCCAATTTTTTGAGGAACTACCAGATTGATTTCCAAAAGTGATTTTATCATCTTGAAATCCCACCAGCAATGATGGAAAGTTCCTCCTTTTCAACATGTTGCCAGCATCTACAATCATCTGTGTTTTTGATCTTAGACATTCTGACTGGTACAAGGTGGAATCTCAGGGTTTTTTTGATTTGCATTTCCCTGATGACTAAGGATGGTGAACATTTCTTTAATTGAGATTCCTCAATTAAGAGTCTGTTTAGCTCTGCATCCCATTTTAATAACATCATTTGATTCTAACTTCTTGAGTTCTTTGTATATTTGGATATTAGCCCTAATCATCAGTTTTTACCTAATATTGTGATCCATTAATACTATAAAACTATAAGAAGATTTCAAATCTGATAATTCCTTCAGAATATTTTTTCTAAGAATAGCTTTGATTTTCCAAAGTGTTTTGGGCGCATATATGAATTTTATGATTTTAGACAGTTTCTGTAAAGAATCTCATGGCTATTTTGGTTGAGATTATGTTGAATCTCTAAATGTTGTTAGAATACATATGTTTTCAATGGTAATGATACCAAACTATAATCATGGGGAGATCTTTCACTCTCTGATGCCTTCTGAAATTTCTGTTCTTCAGAAATTTGATGTTTTCAGTATAAAAATATTTTATGTACTTGGTTAGGTTACTTTATAGGTACATTTTGATGTTCTTTTGAATGCGAGTATTTCTATGTTTACCTTTTAGTATATTTGGAATTGGTATATTGAAAGGGTATGATTTTCCTAAGTTGATCTTGTTTGTTGCCACTTTGATTAAAGCATTGATACATTATCAAAGATTTATTAGGGAAATAAACAGACCTAAAAAAAAGGTTATCATGAGGGAAGTTACTGATAAACAAAAAAGCAAATGCTACATGTTCTCTTTTGTCTATGGGTCATACCTGTGAATCTTTAGATTTGAATATATAACCAGTAGTAATCATGGAAGTAAAAAGGAAAAACCATAGGAAGAAAGAAAAGAAGCTCAAGAGAAGACAATGATAGAATTAAGATTCTATAAAAAAAAGATGGAAAAAATGAGAAAAATTAACTGGTAAGGAGAGCCATATGGAGGTAGAGGATTGAAAGAAGGACCTAAATATATTTCAAAAGCAATAGGGAAACATTTTGTTTTTACTTAATAAAATTAGAGTACATGAATGTATAGGTACCCCCAAATTACAAGTGTTCTTTAAATAAATTTCACTGCTTGGATTATAATGCTCATCACAAGAAGTATAGAATAACAAACAAAAACAGAAAGTCAGACATGGAAAACTTCCCTTAGTATTGTTAGTTCAAGAACTAGACAAAAAGTATTAGCTATTGTTATTTTTCCATGGTCGTATTCTAGAGCTTCAATGTAAGACTCTGTTATAGATGAAACTACATATTTTGAGCATATGATGTGGAAGAATAAAGCTGGAAACATCCTGGAAATTTCCAGGATGAAAACTACCTCCTCCAGCCTCCCGAAGTTTCTGAGAATCTTGCTAAGGAAGAAAAGTAGTCTACTGTCTCCATAAAGAAAACCAATTACCTGTACTCTCCTAAAGCTCTGTAATCGCTAACAGCATTCTAAATTCTTATTCTTTTCCCATGTAATAATGACTGAGTATTCTAAATGGAAGATGGTAGCACTCACCAAATCTACTCCAGTTATGATTTCATAGTTCTCTCTACACTTAAAGTCTCTAATGGAGATACAGAAAGTGCTTATTTCTGGCAGTTCCTTCTATTGAATAAAAGGAACTATAACGTTTCTCCTGATACTAAATTAACAGAGAATAACCTGAGTGGTCTTCATTGAGTGGCTTAGGAAGGCTTCAATGGAAAAAGTAGAAAGAAACAACAGAAGAAAAATCAGGCTGAATGTCTCAAACTGTATAGTCCTAGAAACAGAACTCCAGGAGCATCTCAGGACAGTCTTGACCTTGACTTCATGTCCTCCAGCATAGTGGTAGCTTCTGCTAAATGTCATTCAACTCAGATCCATTTCTTGACTTCTTTCAGTGTCAACAATGAGTGAAGTGTGTAATGAATCATGAAAGAAAAATATCACCTCTGATCACAAAGAAAACAGATATCAGACTATGATAGATTTAACAAGCAAAGATATTAGAGAGGGAAGTGGAGATGAAGAATGGGCAGATATCAATTTAAAGTTCTACACATCTTAAACCCTTTTTCTTGGTTTACTTTGATAACATTTAGTGCAAATATTTATGAAATGTTTATTTTTATTAAGAATGATAATGTTTATTTTTATTGTTCTTACAAGTAAATAATGAAGTTTGATCAGATCTCTCTCCTTTTCCTCCTTCATTTTCATACTATCTACCCAACTGGGAATGTTTACTTAATTTTGTGTGACTTTCTTTGAAAGTCACTGAGTTCACCAGCATGTGTACTGGTGTAATGTTAGATTAATTAGCTTAAATTGTTATGGCCATTTCTATTCATTTTCCTAAAAAGAACATAATTATATTCTTTTCTTATCCTTTTTTACTTAATAATTTTATTCATATAAGATATAGTGTTTTTGTGATATGTTCATGAATACATACCACTCTACTTTTCTCATGAGCGTCTCTTACACTAATTTCCTCAATTCATTTTAATGTCAATCTTTCCTACTCATTTCTTTCATAACTCTCTCTCCCTCCCTCCCTCCTTCTCTGTTTCTCTCCTCTCTGTCTCTCCCTGAATATACATTTTTATGTGTATGTGTATATCATTTCTGAGAATGGAAGGAAACTTCTTTTCTTACCTAAGGGTACAAAGAGAAGGAGGGAGGAAGAAAGGGAGGGAATTAGGGAGAGAATTAGAGGGGCAGGGAATTAGTGAGTAAGAGAGGAAAAAAGAGAGGAAAGGAGGGAAATGAGGAAGGAGCAAGTGAGTGAGGAAGGGAAGAAAGGAGGGAGTGAGATAGAGAGAGGGAGGGAGGGAGTAAACAAGTGAGACAGGGACACTTTAGTCCTGATAAGGTCTGCAAGTGTTTATAGGAAATGATTGCCTTGACTTCTGTTCATTTGCACATGTCAATGAAAATGTCCTCTTTTTTTTTTTTTTGATGACTCCAAATTGTGCCTTAGGAGGTTATTGGAACTTGGGAAATGCTGACAAATGATCCTTAATGCTGAAATATTGCAATGCATTTTGTTAGCATTGCCTCAACTGTGCTATTATTATACTCAACTTCAAATTTCAGAGTGAAATTCTCACCCCCAAATGATCGCCTAGGCCCTTTTAAATTCTTGTTCAAATTATTTCTCCTAAGGACTGAATGTCCACCTGCCTGCTGATGGGTTTCCCTGAGGATGGCTGCACACCATTATGCTGTGGACATCTGTACCCAAAGTTCTGGGTTTCCAAGAAGTCATTATTGTCCCTTGTGTTTCCGTCTTTTAAGAATCCATAGAACTAATGAGAATACAGAAATAAATGTACAACAAAGAAAATTCATGCAACAATTCTAAATTCAACATGAAGATCTGATTATTGGCAGAACTGTATCCGAGAATCCAGAACACATTAAAATGTGCATGTTGCCATTAAGACCCACATAAAGGAATGTGTTAGGGGAGAAGAGCTCCTGAACATTTCCTCTGTCACTCACCAAATGTAAATGCTCTCACTGTGTTCAGTAGTCTGTGATGTGAAAAGTTGAAGTCATATTTTTAAATAGTTGAGTAACATAACATTGTGCAAACCTACTACATTTTCCTTATCAGTTTTTCAGTTGACAGACATCTAGGTTATTTCTTTTTCTGAGTATTATGAATGAAGCTGCTATGAACATCGTTGATTATATGTCCTTGTCATATGGTCAAGAATATATTGGTGTATACCCAGAAGTGGTACAGCAGAGACTTGAGGTAGAACAATTCCCAATTTTCTGAGAAATGTCAAAGTAATATGGAAAATCATTGCACAAGTTTTCACTTCTGCCAGCAATAGAGGAATGTTTTCCTTGCTCAACAGTTTTCCCATTATGAGCTGTCACTTGAGTTTTGATCTTAGTCATTCAACCTGGTATAAGATTGAATCTAAAAGTTCTTTTGATTTTCATTTTACTGATGAGCAATCATGGTGAACATTTTTTATGAGCTTCATATCAATTAGATATTCCAGTGAAGAATTTTTATTTAAATCTCAGTCTCATTTTTAAATTGGTTTGTTGATGCCTACTTTCTTGAGTTTATATATATATATTGAATGTCAATCCTCTGTTGGATACAGGGTTGATGAAGTTCTTTCACCATTCTATAGGTAACTCCCAGGAATCTATGAGTGTAACCCTGGCTAAGGTTTCTAGTAATGGGAACATGAATAAGGAACCTTAAGCAACCATCTCGTACAACAGGCAAGAATTCTAGTGGAGGGACTGAGACCCCAAGACAGCTACAAAACCTTCAACCCATAATTTGTCATGTCTACAAGATGTGTAGGCATAATGATGGAGCAGAAATTGAGGGAATGGCCAAATAATGACTGGCACAGCTTGAGACCAATGCCATGAGAGGGAGACCAATAATGACACAAAGGAATAAATTATTCTCTACTAACCAACAGGAGCCTAGCATAACTATCACAAGGGAAGCTTCAGAATGCAACTGAAGGAAACATTCAGACATCCACAGCCAAACATAAGGTGGAGCTTGTAGAATCCTATAGAAATTAAAGAGGAAGAATTGAGAGCAAGAGGGGTCAAGGACACATGAAAATCTACAGAATCAACTAATCTGGGTCTGAAGGGACTCACAGAGTCTGAACTGCCAACTAGAAGACATGCATGGGACAGACCTAGTTCCTCTACATATATGTAAAAGCTGTAAAGCTTGCTCTTCATGTGGGACTTCTAACAGCAGAAGCAGGGGCTGTCTCTTACTCTGTTGCCTGTTTTCAGATTCCTTTCCCCTAACTAGCCTGTCTCATTTATCTTAAATATGAGAAGATGTAGCCAGTTTTACTGAAGCTTGAGATGCTAAAGTTGGCTGATATCAATGGAAGCATTCACCTTTTCAAGGGAGAAAGGAAATGGGAGGATGGAGAGAAGCAAGATGACAGGGAAAGCCTGGGATGAGCAAAGGGAGGATATGATATCAGAATGAAAACTAAATAACTAACAGTAAATAATCACTTGAAAGCAAATCAACCTATCATATCTGAATTCCACCAAGAAGCAAATCATCTGCAACAATCACACAAGACAATAAAAGCAGAAACTAAAGTCTACAAAACTTTCAGGACAAATGGTGAGGGATTTTGCTCTCTTTCAATGCAATAATTGTAAGTAAAGGGGATTAAGGAGCCTCAGCAATTATGAGATGTAACCTTAATATTTGTTACTGATGAAAACAAATTATTTTCCTCTGATTGAAAAAAAGTGATAGGCTGAAAGAAGAGTTAAACATATATTCATGAATACTTTATTAAAAATTCATAAATACTAGCTGTAAACAGAATGTCGTTGATTTGGATTCAGACCAATAAAACTAAACTCAAAATAATATATTTGATATTTATAAAACAGTTGAATAATTGAGTACTGAATTTTAAGTAGTATATTTATACATATTTAGAAACTATTGCACTTATTTTTGATGTAATGAAATGGAAGAAAAATTGAAAACTGATGCTGGAAGTATAGAAACCATGCTGGTGAAAAGCAGGAATTTGAGAATTGCTTAGGATTTGCAAATGCCTTACATTTATATCTTCCTCATTTCTTTTAAACTAAAAAGAGTTCTAGCTAGAGATCTGAAAATAATTTCCTCTTTAATATTAGTTTAATATTATTTTTAATTATTCACTATACATCCCATTTATTATCTCATCCTGGTCACCCCCTCCTACAATTCTTCCCTAATCCTTGCTCTTTTCCTCTGAGTTGTTGAAGCCACCATGGGCATCCCATACCCGGGTACTTGAAGTCTTTTACAAGGTTAGGTGCTTCCTATCCTATTGATTTCAGACAAGGCAGCCCAGCTAGAAGAATATATCCCATGAACAGTGAACAGCTTTAGGAATAACTCCATTTTAATTGTTTATGACCCACACAATGACCAAGCTGCACAGTGCTACATATATACAGGAATGCCTAGATCCAACCCATTAGTGTTGTTTACATGGTGCTTCAGATGTTTTTATTGTTCTGGACTGTATTGAATATACTGCATATTTTTTGCTTTAGCATATGATGGTGAGAATTGATCTTTCAAGGTCTATTAAAATTATTTTATAGTTTTGATGGAGTTTGAATAGAATTTGTAAATTTCTTTTAGTAAGATGAGCATTTTTACTATGTTAATCTAACATATCAATGAGCATGGACGATCTTTCAATTTTCTGATATCTTCTGCAGTTTCTGTCTTGAGGGACTTGAAGTTCTTGTCATAGAGATCTTTCACTTAATTGGTTAGAGTTACAACTAGATGTTTTAAATTATTTATAGCTATTGTAAGGGGTAAGATTTCCCTAATTTCTGTCTCAGCCCATTTATCATTTGTATAAAGGAGAGCTACTGGTTTCTTTGTAATCATTTTGGAGCAGCCTCATGCCTGAAGGTGTTTATAAGCTGTAGGAGTTCTGTGGTAGAATTTTTGAGGACACTTCTGTAAAATATCTTATCATCTGCACATAGTGATACTTTGATTTCTTCTTTTCCAGTTTGTATCCCCTTTATCTCATTTGGTAGTCATATTGCTTCGGTTAGAATTTCAAGTTCTCTAATAAATAGATAGGTATCTAGTGGGCAGCCCTTCAAAGTCCCTTGATATTAGTAGAAATGGTTTAAGTTTATCTCTGTTTAGTTTGATATTGACTATTGCCTCTCTGTATACTGCTTTAATCATGTTTAGGAATGTGTCCTTTATCTCTGATTTCTCAAATATATTTTAAATGATACGGTGTTAAATTGTATCAAAGGCTTTTTCAGCATCTAATTACATAATCATGAAATTATTTCATTCAGTTTTTTTTTATGATGAATGACAATGATAGATTTTCTTATATCGAACCATGCCATCCCTACATCCCTAAGAAAAAGCCTACTGGATCTATAAAGATAATGTCTTTGATGTGTTCCTGGATTCAGGCTGTATTTTATTGCATTTTATATCATCATTTATAAGAGAAATTAGTTTGAAGTACCCTTTCTTTGTTGAGTTTTCATGTGGTTTTGGTATTATGGTGATTGTGGACTCATAAAATGAGTTTGACAGTATGATTTCTGTTTTGTGGAATAGGTTGAGGACTATTGGCATTAGCTCTTCTTTGAAAGTCTGGTAGAATTCTGCACTGAAAACAGCATGCCTTTTCTTGGTTGCAGAATTTATATGATTGCTTCAACTTTCTTTAGGCATTTAAGGTCTGTTAAAATAGTTTACCTGATCTTGATTTAACTTTGATAAGTAGTACCTGTCGGGAAAATTGCCCATTTTCTTAAGATTTTCCAATGTAGTAGAGTATAGGCTTTAGAAGTAAGACCTAATGATTCTTTGAATTTCCTCAGTGTCAGTTGTTATGTCTACCTTTTCATTACTGATTTTGTTTATTTGGAAACTGTGTCTCTTGTCCCTTACTTAGTTTGGCTAAAGGTTTATCTATCTTGTTGTTTCTCTCAAAGTACCACCACTTGGTTTTGCTGATTCTTTGTACTGTTTTCTTTGATTCATACTGATTGATTTCACCTGTGAATTTGTTTCTTTCCTGTTTTTACTCCTCTTTGTTGTGCTTGCTTCTTTGTTTTCTGGGGATTTCAGGTTAATTTTAAATTGATGGTATGTAAATTTTCTAATTTCATTATGGAGGCACTTATTTCTATGAACTTTCCTCTTAGCACTGCTTTCACTGTGGCTCAAAAATTTTGGTATGTGGTGACATCATTTTCCTTGAATTCTACAAAGTCTTTAATTTCTGTCTTTATCTCTTCCCTAACTTAGACATCATTGAGTAGAGAATTGTTCAATTTCCATGTGTGTGTAAGCTTTCTGGTGTTTTTGTTGTTGTTGAAGTATAGCTTTAATCCATATTGCTCTGATAAGATGCAAGGGATTATTTCAATTTTTGGTTATCTGCTGAGGTTTCATTTGTGACTAACTGTATGGTTAGTTTAGGAGAAGGATCTATGGGGTGCTGATTACAAGGTATACTCTTCTGTATGTACATGAAATATTCTAAAGATATCAGTTAGGATTCTTTGATTTATAATATCTGTTTGTTTTTTTTCTCTGTTTAGTTTTTGTCAGGATGTCCTGTCAATTTGTGAGTGTGCGGTGTTGGAACCTCCCTTTATTAATGTGTGAGGTTGGATGTACAATTTAAGCTTTAGCAATGTTTCTTTTACAAATGTGGTCGACCTTGTGTTTGGGGAATAGATTTTTAGAGTTGAGATGTCATCTTGATAGATTTCTTTCTTTGATAATTATGAACTATCCTTCCCTGTCTTCTTTGATTAATTTTGGTTCAAACTCTATTCTATCAGATATGAAACTGGCTACTTTAGATTGCTTCTTGTCTCTATTTGCTTGGAAAACTATTTTCTAGCCCTTTATTCTGAGGTAATGTCTATCCTTATGGCTGAGGTATGTTTCTTTTATGCAGCAGAATGATGATTCCTGTTTTTGCATTCTTTCACTTAGCCTGGGTCTTTTCATTGGGGAATTCAGTACTTTGATGTTGAGAGATATTAATGACTAGTGATTATTTTTTCCTATTATTCTGATGGTGGTGTGTGTGTGTGTGTGTCTGCATGTGTCTTTGTGTGTGTGTGTGTGTGTGTGTGTATTTAGGTATGCTCTTATGAATTTTTTTTCTGGTTTGTAATTACTTATTTCTTGTATTTTCTTGGATATAATTATCCTTCTTGGGTTGGAATTTTTCTTTTAGTATTTTCCGTAGGGCTGTATTTGTGGATAGATATTGTTTGAATTTGTAGTTTTATTGAAATATCTCTTTTTCTCCATCTATGACAATGGCCATATTTGCTGTGTATAGTATTCTAGGATTGTACCTATAAGTTTTTTAGAGGTTGCAAGATATCTGTTCCTGCCCTTCCATCTTTTAGAGTCTAAGTTTAGAAGTTAGGTGTAGGTCAAGTAGTCTACCTTTGTATGTTACTTGGCATTTTCCCCTAATATTCTTTTTCCTGTAGATTTTATTTTGATTATTATGTGGCTATAGGATTTTCTTTGCTGTTCTTGTCTGACTGGTGTTCAATAAGCTTCTTGTATGTCTATAGGCATCTCTTTCTTTAGGTTGAGAAAATTTTCTTCCATGATTTTATAAGAATATTTTCTGGGCCTTAGAGATGGTTCACATTTTTTTTTTATGCCTTTGGTTCTTAGTTTAGATTTTTTTCATACTAATCAATATTGTTTGGATGTTTTGCATTAGGATTCTTTTTAGATTAAATATTTTCTATGACTGGTATATAAATTTATTCTAAATTATCCTCCAAACCTGTGATTCCCTTTTCCATTTCCTGTGTTCTCTTGGTGAAGCTTGCATTTGTTGTTCCTTATCTCTTTTCTAAGTTTTCTACCTCTAGGATATTCTCAGTTTCTGTTTTTCTTTATTGCTTCTATTTCAACTTTTGTGTCTTGTGCAGTTTTATTTCTCTCTTTAAACTCTTTAATTGTATTTGCCTGTATGACTTTAAAGAATTTATTAATTTCTTCTTTAAATGCATCCATAACTTTTATAAATTGTATTTAAGGTAATTCTGTTTTGTTTTGCTTGTGTCAGCATATCCAGGGCTTGCTATAGCAGTGTAGCTGTGCTTTGAGGGCTTCATATTGCCCTGGGTTTGATTGACTACATTCTATTGATGACCTTTAGTCATCTGGAAGTTTTTTGTCACTGAATGTTCTTGTCGTAGTAGGTATAAGAAGTGGTGTTAACATTGATGGTGCTGGTGTGGCAGGCCTCTTATGGGTATCTCTGGGCTGTATGGTTTTTGACCTGCTGGTATGTATTATTCAGGAGGTTGAGGTAAAATGAAGGTGGGAATAGAGTTGGCTGGACAACAAAGGTCTCCCTTGGCTATCAGACTGCTCAGCACAGCTTGACTGGGCCCAGAGGGCTCAGGGAGCAGGGAAGATGTTTGGGGAGGAAACCTTACCTGTATGGTTCAGGAGTCTGATAGTGTAGAGGAGAGGTGATGAGACAATTGAGGTCCTCAAAGGAATGTAGACTGCTCAGGGCTGCTTGGCTTTGCCCAGAGGGCTCAGCCAGCATGGAATGTGTGTTGGGAAAGGGAATCAAACCATTATGATTCATGTGTCTCTTGTCTCATGAAGGGCAGTAGGAGACAGAGGGAGAATGGAGGTCTCCCAATGATAGCAGACTGCTCAAGACAGCTTGACTTGACCCAGAATGATCAGACTGCAGGAAAGATGGGTGTTTGCTCCTGCCACTTTGGAAAATGGTGGATGATTTATCTGAATTATGAAAGCTATTATGTAAGAATTACATTCTTAATGTCCAACCCATAGCGTTTGGAAACTTCAAAAGATATTCAATTATCTATCCTATCTTGGTGTGTTCAAAGTGTTTTACATAACTAAATTTCTATCCTATTTTGAATTACCAATCTAAAATCATATTCTCAAACCTAAGAACATTCTGTTCAAGTCCTAAGCAATTGAAGTGGAACTGTGAGACTGTATCTATCTAGCCTTAAACCCCATCAGAAACATGACAAGAAAAAAATTATTATCTGAGTGAGTAGGAAGTGCAGACAATCAGCTTCCAAGATTATATAAAGGAAAGATATCCAACTGGACTTGAGCTTTGTAAAAGGTCATAAATATGAATCAGTTTTATTCTTTTATGTACAGACAGGCAAGTAGACAGTACTATTCATTGAAGACGCATTTGTTTTTTCCATTGTATTATTTTTGATTCTTTGTCAAAGATGAAGTCTCAATATATGTGTGGGTTTATTTGAGAGACTTAAAATTACATTCCTGCATTAATCCTATTTGATTCTGTACAAACGCTGCAGATTTTATCACTGTTGCTATATAGTACAGCTTGAGGTCAGGGATGGAGAGTTCCCTCAGAAGTTCTTTTATTGTTAGAATTGTTTTTGCTATCCAGGGTTTTTGTTTTTCTATTGGAAGTTGAGAATTGCTCTTTACATGTCTATGAAGAATTGTGCTGGCATTGTGATGGGGATTGCACTGATTCTGAAGATTGTTCTTTGTAAGATGTCCAATTTTACTATGATAAGGTCTTCTTTGATTTCATTCTTCAGGAACCTGAAGTTTGCATCATACATATAGTTCACTCACTTGGTTAGAGTTTAACCAAGATATTTTATATTATTACTGGCTATTGTAAAGGCTGTGGTTTGCCTAATTTCTTTTTCAGCTGATTTATCATTTGTAAAAAGGAAGTCTACTAATTTGTTTGAGTGAATTTTATATCCTCCAACACAGGGAGGGATCTCTTGTTTATAAATATTACATGATCTAAAAGCTTCCCTTTCTGATTAAGAGTCTAAAGGTTGGTAAAATACAAGTGGCCAAAAAACATTCCAAAATAATTTATACTGTGAATTTATATTTTCCAGTATTAATATGTGTTTCATGCTGTGATAGTTCTTGAGAAATTCACGCCTCCTGTAGCATGTTCTATGAGGCTGAGTATATATATTCTTCCTGTTAAGAAGTAGTTTTAAACACTATCACTGTAGGTGGCAATCCCACATGTGCTTACCATATTCTAACAGCTTTTGGATAGGAATTGTGTCTATGGTCTATGCACTGTTTTACAACCCCCATCTATGAGGCTATGTGATTGGTTTCAATTCAGAGGACTTTTTGCCAAATCTTGATTCTTATTATTCTCCATTTTACTTTTGAAAATAGTTTGTTGATATATCGCTCCTAAAATAATTTAATTTCCCCATATATCTCATTTTTTACCCTTCTAAAGCAATTGCTAATATACTTTCCCAACTATGTATATATTATTAATTTGGAATTACAGGCATTCTGTGTGTAGTTACTCTTCTTTGAGTACATATTCAGCCTAGTGGTCCTTTCTCTCCTGTTATTTGTTATACTAAACCTAGCCATTGCCTGTTCATACTTTTCTCAGATGATTCAAATTAGTCAGTAAAATAATGTCATTCAATACTCCATGAAGAACTTCAAGTAGGAAAGGAAAAGAAATACAGCAAACAGTAGAAGAAGGCTGGATGTCTCACAGTGTGTGTCTTGGAAGCTGATGTCCTTGTGGAAACCAGTCTTGACCTTGGCTATGTGTCCTTGAAGACAAGGGTAGCTTCTGCCAAATGTCACTCAGCTCAAATCACATTCCTGACCTTTATGAATGTCAACAATAAATGGAGATGTTAATGTTTAATGAAACAAAAATATCAGCCCTGATGTCAATAGACATAGAGAAATCATTTTATGAAAGCATTGACAAACAAAAGTATTAGGGAGAAAGTTAGAGATGATGAATGGATAGGTATAAATTTGAAGTTATAAATATTAAACACTTTGGTCTGTCTTGATTTTATAATGTGTAATGTTATTATTTACTTATTAAATGTTTATTTTGTTGTTTTAGAAGTCCATACATGTATGAAATAAATTTTGATCAATCCTACTTCCTTTTCTCTCCAATCTAGTTTCCATACTATACACCAAACTTGTATTTTTCATAGTTTATGTTGTCTTTTGAAACTCACTGAGTACACTGTGTGTTCACTTGTGTAGGGCTAAGTTATTCAGATTAAGACAATGATGTTGGTTCCTAACCATTTATCTAAAAAAAAAAAAAAAACACATAATTTAATTCTTTTGTCTTATGCTTTTTACTTGATATTTTTAATCATACAAAATCATGGTTTTTCTTGTGATATGTACATACATATATGTCACTGTACTGTTTGCATAAGCATCTCTGAAACTACCTTTGTCCATTCTAATACTAATCTTCTCTTACTTATGCTTGTATGTCTCTCTCTCTCTCTCTCTCTCTCTCTCTCTCTCTCTCTCTCTCTCTCTCT
>NW_021604792.1:9785531-9791557 GCF_004785775.1 Grammomys surdaster
TCTCTCTCTCTCTCTCTCTCTCTCTCTCTCTCTCTCTCTCTCTCTCTGTCTCTGTGTGTATGTGAGAAAGAGAGACAGAGAGAGGGAGAGAGAGAGAGAGAGGGAGAGAGGGAGAGAGAGAGAGAGAGAGAGAGAGAGAGAGAGAAAGAGAGAGAGAGAGAATCAAGTGTTAATTTGTGCTGACTAATTGTTCTCAGACATTTAGCCTTCTGGCTAAATGAATGCTAATTTATTAGGGGCTATTTTCTTAGAGGAAATGAACCCTTCCTTTCCAAGAAGTTAAGAGTTGCCAATAGCTTTAAAAATTGGGGTGGAATGTCATGCCCAACTCTTCTCTCCATGGCTGGGATAACATTCAATAAAACACTGATTCTCATTAGAACTTGATGTAATTCCCTCTTTCATTTATAAATTTATTAATTTGCATTTTTATTTAGTTACCTTTTTTGCATGCTTTCTTGTTTTGCTCTGACAGGGACTCATGTGTCCAAGGCTGGTCACAAACCCACTCTGTATCCAAAAATGAAATTGAATATTTTATCTGACTCCTCTGCAACTTAAGTTCTAAGATGATAGTTAAATTCTGAAAAATATTTTATTGTTACTAACATCTCAAAAATGCTTAATCAATGCATTAAAACAGAGATGTTTCCCAGAACACCAGGACTTAGTACAATTCACTCACTGTTGGCACAGACTGAGCTCCCCTCTCACTACTGAACCTGAAAAATCTCACTTCAATTTTCAACCACACTGCGTGGGGGGTAATGATTTTATATATGGGGTAGATTCTATATTTTGACTCATTTAAAGAACTTACTACTCTTCAAAATAAGAGGCATAGGTGATCCCCTGTAGAAATGAGGTTTCAAATTTGCAATGTACTTCAGGCACTATGCAGAATGGGGGCTCATTTTAAACAAGAACCAGACTTGGTTTAATCCCTACTTTGAAAGTATGACTCAGGCTCTTGAGAGAGGAACACATAAAAAGTAATTGAAGGGAAGAATGACACAAAATCTCTCAAGGTAAGAAAAATTATTTCTACAAAAGAACATAAAGTACAGATTATACAAGTCATCTTACCTAAAATATCAAATGTATTTGCACAGAGACCAAAACTGCAGTAACAGCAAATAAAATGACTTTTATAACTAGACTTTTAAAAATATAATTAATAAAGAAAAGATGAAATAAATATATGAGCAATACTCAAAACTGTACTATGTTCGGGAGAAGTGATAAAATTCATGAGGCTTAGGAGATCCATAACATATTCTTAATTGTCTTCAAATGACTCAGACTTTGACACTGAATAGGGAAGTACTTTCATAGAGAAAAACATTAAAAAAATGACATTCTGTACACTGTGCACTGAGGCATCTGAACAAACAGAACTTTGTTCCAAAGCAATCTTGACATTTGAGACTACAATCCAATTAAAAAGAAAATTTTGCTTTTCATCCATCTAATTTGAGGAATTGTATTGGTTTTATTTATTCATTTTGTTTGGTTTTAGTTTAGTTTTTCATTTTTTTTTATTTTGACAGCCATGGTTAACTAACAAAGACAACAGTAAGGGTATGAAGAGTGCAAAGTAATAAATCCATGGAAACATATGTTTGAAATAGAGTTAGAATCCAGATGACAGTTAGAGGACATCCACAGCACAACGTGCTAATATACCAGCTACATGACACTAATTGCTTCCATCCCAGTGTTTCTATCTCAGTTTCTTTTTCTATCAGCTTTTTTCTAGATTCTCTTTTTGTTACCTCTAATGAACTCATTGCTCATGTTTCTATTTCATGATATATTAAATCCTTCACTCATCCTTGAGAGAGTAAATAATCTGGGAAGGATGTGAGCTGAGTGACACTTGGCAGGCTCATATGCTACCTTTTGAGAACCAGGAAACATTGGACTATGATGAATTCTCAACTTCAGCCACATGCAAGGTCACACACATAACATGAGCCCATCAGCATAGCACTTTCCATTGGTCCTTCTCCCTACACAACTAATTATGTAAAGATCTACAACATTCCCTTGGTTAAGACAGTTCATCTCAATGTTTCCTCTCACATAGTATTTTAGACTACTTATATTCCTAGGAAATAGAGGTAAACTCCTTTTACCTTCTGATATGGTAGTAGCAACTTCAAAGAATTTATCTCAGAAAGAAAAACAGACTGAAGCAAAGAGTTAATTCCCCAGCCCTACAGGGCTCACAAAGCTCTAGTGGGAAAATATGACTTCTAGTCACGCTCAAAATAACCTATTACTGAGTTCCTTGCCATCCTCAGACTTTGCTGGAACAAAGGCTCCAGCTATGTGATTACTAAAGAAAAATTGTTCTCCCTGGGAGCCCTCTCATTTGTTATTTTTGCTATTTATTTTTATGAATATCCATATTTCTGTGTCAAATTTTAACCTTTTGTGAGTTAATTTTATTAACTACTTGGATTGTATTAATAAATCTTTGAAGAATATCACTTAAGTAAACGTGTATACAGTATTTTAAAAACAGTTTGAAGCACTTTAAAATACTGAATATATACAAGAATAAAAACATAAATTGGATTTTTCTGTGCTCCATCTTCCAATCCACAAGTCTAAGAGCGATAAGAGATCTGCACTTCTCTCATTGGTCCAAAGATTTAATTGCCTCCCAGGAGGCCTGTTGACACCCAGGCAACCATCCCCAAAGGCCTTCTACTATGACGACTACCAGTCCACCCAACATTAAAGAAAATCAGATGGTTAAAGTCAAGCACTAGAACACAAAATCAACTAATGTAATACGGCACCATCAAATCAGTTTTCCTACTACAGCAAGAACTGGATATCCTACATACATGAAGAGCAAAATAATGACCTTAAATTTCATCTTATGAATATAATAGTGAACTTTAAATAGGAAACAAATAAATCCCTCAAAGAAATACAAGGAAATAGTGTCAAAAATATAAAACAAATGAACAAAAATGTTCAAGACCTAAAAATGGAAAAAGAAATAATAAAGAAAACGCAAAAAGAGGCAACCTTGGATATGGAAAACCTAGGAAAGAGAACAAAAACTATAGATGCAAGCGTCCCCCAAAGAATACAAGAGATGGAGAAAGATCTCAGGTGTAGAAGATATGATAGAAGATGTTGATATATCAGTCAAAGAAAATGCAAACTAACATGTTTCTAACAACAACAACAAAAATAGGAAATTCAGAGCACTATGAAAAAAACAATACTAAGAAAATAGGAATAGAAGAAAGGGGTGATTCTGAGATCAAAGATCAAGAAAGTATCAACAAACTCAACTTAGAAACATTCCTATCCTAAAATGGTTATAAACATACAACAAGCTTACAGAACACCAATTAAATTGGACCAGAAAGAAGTCACTGGCAGCACTTATTCATCAAAACAATAAATTTACACAAAAAGAAAGAATGTTAAAAGTTTTAAGGGAAAGAGTCCAAGTAACATATGAGGGCAAACATATCAGAATTACACCTTACTTTTCAACAGAGATTCTAAAAGACAGAAGGGCTCAGGAAGATGTCTTGCAAATCCTAAGAGACCACAGATGTCATCCTAGGCTATGTCCTGCAAAACTTTCAATTACAATAGATGATAGATGGAGAATCCAAGATATTCCATGACAAAACCAAATGTAAACAATATCTTTCTACTAAGCCTTTCCTTCAGAGGATACTAAAAGGAAAACTCCAAGAAAACGAGGATAACTACACACAAAAAAAACACAAGAAATTAATGTCTCACAGTAAAACAAAAAGAAGAAAAACACACACATTAACATCATTAAAATCCAAATAACTGGAACTAGAAATCATTGGTCATATCACTCTACATCAATAGATGCAATTCACCAATAAAAAGATACAGTCTAACAGAGTGGATCCATGAATACTATCCATCATTCTGCTGTATACAAGAAACATACCACAGCAACAAAAATAGATACTACCTCAGCATAAAGATCTCAAAAAAGGTTTTCCAAGCAAACAGACTCAAAATACAAGCTGGAGTAGCAATTATAATATATAATAAAACATACTTTCCATCAAAAGAAATCAAAGGGGATAGGCCAGTTAATATTCATTAAAGGAATATTCCACCAAGATGCCATCTCAATTCTGAAAATCTATACCCTAACCCATAAGAAAGCATTTTCAACAAATGATGCTGGTCTAACTGGATGTCTGCATATAGGGGAATGTAAATATATCCATATTTATTGCCTATATAAATTTCAAGTCCAACTGGGTCAAAGCATTCAATTTTTGGATCAAGGCATTCAGCATTTGATAAATTACCTTACTCCATTCCTGCACAAAATCTGCCAAAAATTTTGGTCATTGGTTTTCTGTGTCTAATGGGACTTTTAAACTATGTACCATAGAAATTTTCATTGGTTATACTGTGAAGCATTAGAACTTGGAGTTTGGCTTGCTATTTCATATCTACTTAAAAGACTGACTTGAATTCATTAAAAATAAGAAATGAAAAACAACTGCAGTGAACCATAGAATTGGTCTCTCCTATCCACCTTGAAAGGCATAGTTCATAGTATCTCTCTCTCTCTCTCTCTCTCTCTCTCTCTCTCTCTCTCTCTCTCTCTGTGTGTGTGTGTGTGTATGTATGTGTGTGTGTGTCTGTATGCTCCCTTTATGCTTGACAGGATAAATGATCTTAAATATTAATCTTATATACCCTATATAATTTATAAACCTAATTATATCTTGGCAATTGCCATATATTTTTCTGTTTCTGATAAAAGTATACAAAGTCTTATCACTCTCAATAGGATTGCCGCAGCCTTATTTGTGCTGTAGCCCCTCCAACCTAATACAAAGGACGAACCACCCAGGAATGAAACTATCCAGGGTCATCTGGGCCCTCCCAAGTTAATCATGAATCAAGAAAATTCTTCCCATTCAAACAGAGTCCTCTGTCCTCTATAAAGTCTGTAATTGGGTCCCAATGAGATGACTGATTCCAATAAGCAATTCTGCTTCGCTGCTTACAAGCTTTCACTGGGTCAAAATCTGTGGATTGTGAATACTTGATAAATTGCAAAGTGGAGTCTCCTAATATATGGAATTAGAAGAAAAAATTAGATTTTCAACACTGGGAGATCACTGAATAGCAAGAATGAGATTCTATACAATGGGACAGATACCAAGTTGAAATGGCCACTGCAGACCCTCGATCTGGAGAAAGGCCTGATCCCAAAGTTGACAATGTGAGAAGTAGGAGAATGATAATGTGTGGGGCTGAGGAGCCATGAAATCTAGGGAGCTGGCTTGGAACAAGAGTGAGATTAAGGCGAGTCCTGCCCCCAAAAATCACATCCTGAGACAGACTGGAGTAGGACCACTCAGCCCCCTGCCCTCAGCTTGCATGTCTCAGTGCATGTACCCTTAGAGTCCCCACATTTGCCAGTCTTGAGGGGTCGCATAGCCTGGCAGCCAGGTTACAGGTTAAACTTCTTCTCTCCTTATAAGGTCATGTCCAGAAAGCACCTAGAGTTCCTCTTTATGTAAATAAGGCATTACAAATACTTTAGCCCCAGGCAATGGTATACACTTATCCCTAAAAGCCTCTACCTACTCCTCCATGGTTGAAATAGCTTTTGTTCTCCCCAAATTAAATGAGCTGCTAAATGAACCCTGCCTCCCAGGAAGTCTGTTTATTGTCCTGCTCACCAATCATGTGAGGTTTAATCACTCCCAGCTGTTCTGGCCTCAGTTTCCATGTTGGTCACCAGTTTGATCATGGGAGATCATATTATTAAGGGAGAGAGGAGGGGGAAAGATACCTGGCAACAAAACATGGGGCTCAAGGAGACTCATGCAGAGAAGGAAGGAGGATGGTAAGCAACCACCCCACCACCTGAGACAAGACATCATTAACCCCAGCCTGATTTTGCCTCTCTGCGAAATGCGAAATGCTCTGCTCTCTCTCTCTCTCTCTCTCTCTCTCTCTCTCTCTCTCTCTCTCTC